>NC_079432.1:12782840-12905340 GCF_026213295.1 Gadus chalcogrammus | reverse complement strand
CTTCGCAGCGGTCTTCCAGGCCATCGCGTGTGGGATCCACTATCTCGCCTCGGTGTTTCTCGTCGAGACCCCCAACTTTGTGTGCGGTGCGCCCGCCAACATCACCGACGTCCTATACGGTAACGTCTCGGGAACCGCTCTAGAAGACGTCCTACCCTCCTTCAAGGATGCCTACAGCTACCTGGCGGTCAAGACCTCCACGGGGGACCAATGGGAACTCGGCCGGTGCCAGAGCGCATTGCGCGTCAACCCAAAGGACTTCCTTAGCTATGAGTTCGATGGCAACAAAACGACGATAGTCTGCGAGCAGAAGTTCGTCTTCGACCACAGCCAGGTAATACAAAGCATCGTGACCGACTGGAACCTGGTGTGTGATGAGGAATGGCTGGCACAGCTGTGCCAGCCCACCTTCATGATCGGCGTGATGATCGGCGCGCTCGTGTTTGGGGATATCGCCGATAGGTAAGCTAAGCATGACGTCACCATGGCCTTCTTCTGCCCAATTGTAGGGTCCGTAAATGAAGAGGAAAATTACGTTATTATTATTTCATTATGTGGGGATTTACGATGGAAAAATAATGGATATCTATTTTGTCGATCGTTGGTTGTATAGGCAATGTGGAAGTTCCCTTGTCATTAAGAATCATGCATGCCTCGGAGTTACTCCATGGACACCAGTGTTATGGAAAACACATGGGCTATGTTTAATACAAGGCAGATACTAATCACATTGCCTCCAAAATCTTGGTTCCATCAAACATCTAAGGACATCTGTTAATTATTTGTTTTGGCAGAAACAGACATTCTTTTTGTTCTTTTCTTTGTCTGTCACATTCTTCGGGGTTGTGTAGTGCCCGGTTTCCTGAGCTGGACTGATCCATATACGTTTACATTTTTTATTCTTCCTCCAAGGACACGCTTCTGTAGTCAAAGATGTCTGTAAAGTGCGTGGTTACATTTGCTTTGCTGAGATCCATGCAATATTTGAGATTGCTTCTGTCAGACTAGAGAAGAAATATACTTGAAGTACCCTTCTTTTAAACATTTTTGTAAATCGTTTTCAGGTCTGTGTCAGCCTGAATGGGCTTACTGTGTTCTTTGAAAGGGCCACATAACTAACAATAGCATCAGGATTATTACCACCCGCTCATCTTCACTTTCTCCCTGTTTGCATGTCTCTTTGTCTACCCCTTGCTCTCTTTCTCAGGGTCGGCCGTGTAAAGATTCTCATGGTCACCAGCTCGTGCCAGTTTGTGTTAGGGGTGCTGGTTGCATTCTCCCCAAACTACTACTGGTTCCTAGCCATTCGCTTCGTCCTTGCCATGGTAAATTCAACATGTGTTTGTGTGTGTGTGTGTGTGTGTGTGTGTGTGTGTGTGTGTGTGTGTGTGTGTGTGTGTGTTTTTTTGTGTGTGTGTGTGTGTGTGTGTGTGTGTGTGTGTGTGTGTGTGTGTTTGTGTGTGTGTGTGTGTGTGTGTGTGTGTGTGTGTGTGTGTGTGTGTGTGTGTGTGTGTGTGTGTGTGTGTGTGTGTGTGTGTGTGTGTGTGTGTGTGTGTGTGTGTGTGTGTGTGTGTGTGTGTGTTCGGTGTGTTTGCCCCAGTGAGGCTGTCTTGCATGCAGCTGTTGGCCTATCCGTATCAGCACAGAAGACAGGATTTATTTCCACCATATGGCTTGTCCGGTCAGCGAGGGCTGAAAGTGGCGATTCTTCTCCAAGTCCTCTGGAGCCATATAGCCATAAACTATGGCTCAAGCTAAGCTATCCATAGACCATAGCTCTTGCAGAGAGACTCGAACAGGCGGACATTCTCAGCAATGCACTATTGCACTACATGGTTGTGTGGTATGCACACACATATATGGACTGTCTCAAATGCTCTATAGTATATTCCGTGGGCCATTACTAATTGAGCATTCCGATGTGTCAGCCTGGCTCTATTCATGAATATAAATTCAGAATTTGATTATGAATTTAGAGGATTATGTCTCTCAGAGAACCACTCAGGAACATTTCACATAAGCTTGAAAAGCAAACAACTTGGTACATGAAAAAATGTAGTTATTGGATTGTTGCGGTAGATGGAAAGGGAAAAAATATCCAGTTGAGAATGTTGAGTTTACAGTACTACTGTAAGTATTGTACTGTATGGGCTGTATTCCTATTTTGTGTGATCATCTCTTCATCATTCAATTGTTAATAATTTACAATAAGGATTCATAATAATCCATTAATTAACATTAGTTCAATTGATAATGATTTACAATAAGGATACATTAATTATTAATTAATTAACATTAGTTCATACAGTGATAATGCAGTAATAAGCATAAATTAATAGTTAGTAAACAGTTAACTAAGGGTCTAGTAATAATTGACTAAGTTTGTGTTTTTTTTATATTTAATAGGGTTTGGGTTAACCTTAAACCAATAACCTTTACCGTAACCCCTTTGCTAATGCTGTATAATAAGGCTTATAACTGCATTATTAATTCATTTGATCAATAGTTATTAATGTACCCTCATTGTGAAGTCTCATTCCCCCCTTCCCCAGGTGTCCAGTGGCTACCTGGTGGTGGTGTTTGTCTACGTGACCGAGTTCACCGGCACCAAGGTGCGCACGTGGACCTCCATGCACGTGCACGCCGCCTTCGCCGTGGGCATCATGGTGGTGTCGCTGATCGGCTACCTGGTGCGCACGTGGTGGATCTACCAGATCATCCTCTCCCTCGTCACCTCGCCCTTCCTCTTCTTCTGCTGGAAGTTCCCCGAGACGCCCTTCTACCTCATGGCCAAGGGCCGCCTGCGAGAGACCCAGGCTCTGCTGGAGCGCATCGCCAGCACCAACGGCCTGGAGTGCCGGCTGAGGGCGGAGGACCTCCTGGAGCCCGAGGACAAGGGCGCCAGCGACCTGCTGGAGAAGAGGGACGGCGGGGAGAAGCAGGAGGAAGGGGAGAAGGAGGCAGAGGAGAAGGAGGGAGAGGAGGGGCAGGCCAAGGCAGCGGAGAAGAAGCTGTCCATCCTGGATCTGTTTGGCAGCTGGAGGATGGCGGGCCGAACCATCATCGTGTGGGCCATCTGGTTCATCGGCAGCCTGGGATACTACGTCTTCTCCCTGGGCTCCGTCAACCTGGGGGGCAACCAGTACCTCAATCTCTTCCTCGCCGGTAGGGGGGGGGGCTGTCGTGTGTGCGTGCGTGTGTGTGTGTGTGTGTTTGTGTGTGTGTGTTTGTGTGTGTGTGTGTGCGTGCGTGTGTGTTTGTGTGTTTGGGCAATGCCCACGATTCGATGTGTAATGGCGTTATCCAAGTTAAACCAGTAAAGAACCTACAACTGAGTCCTCTGTCGACATGTAAATGTTGAAGGGCAGGAGAATTGTAACACATTGAGAGCTGTGACAAATTCTGCTCTCAATGTGTATTTATTCCTGTGGGTTGCAGTCTAAATTCTGGATGTATCCCGACTGTGTGTGTATTTGTGTTTGTATGGGGTGGGTGGGTCGGTTTCCATGAAGAAAAATCCAACCACGGTGCTCATGGTACACTCAGTTGACCTACTTTAAAACTAAAAAACAGAAGTTGCTCTCTCCACGTCAACCAATCGTAGCTAAGCGCCGCCCACCTACAAAGTGCAACGCGACCCTTTGAGTGAAGGAGAGAAGCACTATACATTTTGCCCTCCGCTGTTTACAATCCCTGCTGCAATTGATTACATCACCCATATCATATATATGCATATAATGCTGCTATCCTTAATATATAGCAGTATTACCATACTAAGAACATTTAGTTCTTGACGTTCTCGATCCCGCTCATGTTTACCTCTGTGCCCGGTGGGAAAACCCAGGAAATGAAGCGTGTAGCAGAGAGAGGAGGCAGTACAGGGCCTTAATGCCTACCCTCCTCCTTGCTCCTCTGTGTTGTAAGGCCACAGAGTCGAACCGCTGAACTCTCACCGCGGTATCCATGAATACACACTTACTTTGTCAAACAAAGCGGCCAAACATTGAGGCCCTCTGACGTATCCGTCACTCTGACCCGCGCCGTGATTGGCTGTGTTCCAGGGGCCGTGGAGATCCCGTCGTACCTGGTGGGGAGCTACGCCATGGACCGCGTGGGCAGGAAGAAGACCTGCGCCCCGGGCCTGATTCTGGCCGGGGTAGCCTGCATGCTCATGATCGTAGTCCCTTCTGTACGTACTGAGCTTTGCACACCAATCCCATGTGTGTGTGTGTGTGTGTGTGTGTGTGTGTGTGTGTGTGTGTGTGTGTGTGTGTGTGTGTGTGTGTGTGTGTGTGTGTGTGTGTGTGTGTGTGTGTGTGTGTGTGTGTGTGTGTGTGTGTGTGTGTGTGTATATGCACCACAAGTCGGTGTGTCTGTGCGTTGACCTGAAGGACTCACACTGCCAGAAAAGACAAGTAATTAATGTCTATGCACGTACAACTTGTGTCATTAGAAAGCCAATTTCCGCGAATGCGAGGGTCATAAATAGAGTGGCTTGGAGATCGGATTTTACCCCCTAAGGGTCAGGTATCACTGCTTCTCCCTTCTTACTAAGCGCTGTCCCCACAAGCCCCCCGACCTCTCCCATGCCGCCCGACCCCTCCGATCTTCCCCGGGGTCGTGTAGTTCAGCGAAACATGGAGTGGCAGTGCCGTCTTTGACCCCCAGACTGCCCAAGAAACAGAACGAATGCATACGATTTTTTAAATTGACAACGGTCAATCAACGTAAACAACACAAAAAAAAAGAAAAAGCAATCGAAGCAATATCTCAAAGCAATTAAAATGTGTTGACAAGGTTTAACTAGGTCTGTACAAGCTGTTTACAAGTCATAGTAAGAGCGTGTCCCATTTCGGTGTTTCTTTTACCCCCCCATTCCATTTGGGGGTGGGGGAGGAGGGGGGGGGGGTGCCTCCAAATAGAGTGGAGGTGGGGGTTAGGGAAGACAAATTAAAGAGATGAGCTCAAAGAGATGGCCAAGTCAAGCTAACTCGTCTCAATTGTAATTTAGCTCAAGGAAAAGGTATATGACCGCAACTGAATGTGGTTTGGCAAGAAATCAAGCAACTCTTTATGCATGACAATGTTGCTGTCTGCAGGAACTGTGTGCGACCCAATGTTTCAAAAACCTTATTTGGGAGTCATCTTCTGTTGCCTACGCTCCCTAGACGAGCCTTAGTTTAGTGCATAAGTCAGTCAAGTCTTCTTCAATGGGAGCCGGTAAACTCCCAATTACCCCACTGGTCTGTCCCTCAGAGTCAGCACACACACACACACACACACACACACACACACACACACACACACACACACACACACACACACACACACACACACACACACACACACACACACACACACATCTAATGTAGTTTAATGTAACATAATTGTAATTTCCCCTGGTGGAATATTCCTTCCTCTGACTCTCATCGCTCTGTTTTGCATTACAGGACATCCATTGGCTGGTGACCTTACTCAGTATGATCGGGAAGTTTTCCATCGCCATCGCCTTTGGTCTGATTTACCTGTACACCTGTGAGCTTTACCCGACCATCATCAGGTAGGAAGAAGCTCTACGAAATAAATAAAACATTATAGTGATATCTATAGTATCCAGTGTCAATTGTCTTTTGGTTGATTTGAAGTTAAACATTTACCATTAAGAGAACAATAAAAACATTGGTTCAGATCCAGTGTATCATGTAATAGATACATTGCTATCACATGACACACAATTTGGCGGATGCTCTTATCCAAAACGTCTTACATTAATGTGAGTGTGTCAATTCTTTTCAATCCTCACCCCAGGAGGTATCAAACCCTAACCCTGGCATGGTTAATGCCATGCTCCACCAGGCTGGCAGGCTTGCTTATACACTGTTGAACCAATGCTGTGTATGAGGATGTGAGGAGGTCAGTGATGGACTCTGTGTTCATGCTCTAGGTCCCTGGCAGTGGGGAGCGGCAGCATGATGTGTCGTGTGGGCAGTGTGGTGGCCCCCTACTGCGTCTACCTGGCGGACTACTGGATCCACCTTCCTCAGGTACATACGCCTGCACACACACACACACACACACACACACACACACACACACACACACACACACACACACACACACACGTGCGCACGCCCACACACACACACACACACACACACACACACACACACACACACACACACACACACACACACACACACACACACACACACACACACACACAAGCCGTTTTCCCATATGAACTTCAAACCAGACAATGTCCAGAGAATCACATCCGGGCTAAGGTTGCCCTTTCTGTGTCAGATGCGTTCTCACGCATTAGACACGGTGGGCCCTATCCTGCATCCGGCGCAAGTGACTTAGTCACTGGCGCATGTGTCGTTGCTAGTTTACAACCGGCGCAGAGCGTTCTTTTCCCACCAGCGCCACTCGCCGGTAAATTAGGGATTGATCATGCGCCCCAAGGGGCGGTTCGGCGGAAGGAGGAGGCGTGTTCTGGCGCAAACGCTATTTTGCCGTTGCTGAATACCATTGCGCTACTGACCAGGAAATACCTGGTTTAAAGTTAGTGGCGCGTTGTTCAGATGCTATTTTAAGGGCGGATGCATACATGCGCATGCGATGCATACGGATTGCTTGTGCACCTCGCGCATACACTTTGCTTCTCTCATTTACCTAGCCGCACATTCTTGGTAAATTATTTGGGAAAGAACAGCTGATGCAGCGGTAATAAGTTGTACTTTTAAATCAATGCATCTGCAAACACCGTACAGCAAAAACATATTTTCTTGACACAGACATTGTGTAGGTAGGCCTACATGCACATAACTTTTAGGATTGATGAGTATTTGATCGTGAAAAACATTGTTTTACCGCGAGTGAGTGTTAAAAAGAATGAATGAATGCGGGCGCGCGTGTGTGCTCTGTTTAAACACACACAAACTAAACACGTAACGCATAATACAATCAATGGCAATGTCTATTACCGCGGGGACGCATGCATATTAGGATAGCATACAATACTGATAAGAAACAATGTTTATAATGTATTGCGTATATCATTAAATAGAACCAGTTACCGCATATCATATGTTATATCATATACGTTTTCTTTGGCGAAATTTATTTGAAGACTCAGTATTTCTGAAGTTGTGGAAGAAAACCCCTTATTCCATGTGTGAATTAGGCCATATTATTTGGCAATAAACTGAGCCATTTGCAGTTTGAAATTCATGTGCATCTGTCTCATCGGAGACTGCAGACGCGCTGTCAAAATATCAACTCGTCCGATTCAAATGCGCTCATGGCTCTTAAAGGGGATGGGAGCTGGCACTCTCATTGGTTTGTTGGACGTTACGCCCAAACCACACCTACGGGTAATTAGGCTGCTTCAGACCAACCCTTTTGACACTTGCGCCGCGACGCAAGTGTCATTTATCCGCCTGTAAAATAGCGATAGCGCCGTAGAACCGCCCACAAAGCTACTTGCGCTTTGCGCTTCCCACTTGCGTTTCAGACCGTTAAAATAGGGCCCGGTGAGTGCATACACAAGTATTCATGCATAGAAACACACACACACACACACACACACACACACACACACACACACACACACACACACACACACACACACACACACACACACACACACACACACACACACACACACACACACACACACACACACACACACACACACACAAACAGACACACAAGCATAGACATATACATAGACACACACGTGTACATGCACATACTGCGTGTGTGTACACCCACTCATGGGTGAATGCATGTCTGTGCATGCAAAGTCCAGTTCAACTCAAGATAATTGCTATTAATATTTTAATAATTAATACTTTAGTGACACACATGGACAAAGTCTGTAAAGTGAAAGAGACTAAATAATAACAACTTCATTGATAGCACAATCTCCTCTGGATCCCTAGTCGTTGCAAGAGGAACAAGAATGACCTGTGTGGGTCAGATTGAGTGGTTACTCTTTCGGGCCTGTTCAATCTTGTCCTGTGTCAATCTCATTATCCTGTCCCTCCGCCTCCCCCCCCCCCCCCCCCCCCCCCCCCCCAGTTGATAGTGGGAATCCTGGCATTCATCTTTGGTGTGTTGACACTGATGTTGCCCGAGACCCTTGGCCAGCCACTTACCACCAGCCTGGAGGAGGCTCAGAACCTGGGGGTCAACGCCAAGAAGAAGAGCTCACCTAAGGGCAGCAAAGACCCTGAGAATGGGCTGGAGATGGCGCAGCAGCGTCTCTAGGACGGGGGTCTGGGCCATACACACACAGGGACAGACTTATGGAGCATAACTAAATAAAAAGGGAAAGGGTTGATACATTTTGACCCTTGTCAAAAACTAAAGACAGGAAAATGATGTACTTCTTTACTTTTGATACTTGTACGTTTTAATCCAGTTAGATACTAACATTTTATCTGAGCTACTTTATGACTCTACTCTTGTGATTTTGTGACGGTTTACTTACTTTTAGCAGTCATCTTCAACAAAGCTATCTGTACTTTTTAATGAAGTATAATTTTCTCATACTTTGTACATCACTGTGTACATATATCATATTCTATATATTACATCAAATAATTTAATGATAATAATTGTTTTCGTCTCAGGGAATTCTCTTTGAAATCACTGTGAAAACCATTCGCTATAGCCTCATAAATCTGTAAATTTCCCCTTTGTGTGCGTGTGTCTACAAATGTGTGTTTCTGCATGTGTGTGTTTGTGTGTGTGCGCATGCCTCTGTGACATTGTACAAGAAAACAAGCTAAGTCTTGAGGCTGGCTCTAAATTAATACTGTTCCTTATGAGCAATTCAGGTGCTAGAGCTTAGCTTAGTTAAGTATTAGATTTGCGATAGTCTTTGATGTTTTGGACCAAAGACAAAAAAGGGCATTTCTCAAGAGGCTTATTTAAAGTGTTTTTTTAAAAGACCTGGTAACACCACAAGAGACAATTGCAACACATATGTCCTAATAAGTATGATGAAGTATTTACATTGACAGCCCAAAGGCCAATAATTGACTTATGGTTTTTATTGTTTGTACAGATATATTGACCGGTAGTAATATTATTTTGTAATTATAGGAATTATTAAGACAGTTTACATTGTTTCTTATGAGGACCTATAGTATTAACGATACTCTGTATGAACATTCATGTTCATATTTGATCATGGCAGGAACATTGTTATGACATAATTTTGTTCATTTCAACAACTTTGTGAAAAAAATAAAAAAAACAATATAGCCTGGTTATGTCAATGTGTGCATTTTGTATTTGCTAAATGACCTAATGACAAGTACAAATAACAGCTTTCTTTCTTGAACGCAGGAACCTGTTTAAGACATTAACCACAATATTATTCAAATCAAAACAAAGACATTCATTTTGAAGACTTAATTTGTTTATTTTGCCTCAACGTAGTTGTTTGATTATTCAATCGAGATATCTGTCCATTTTATTCGGGACATATTTCAATCGGTACATGCCAAGAGTTAAATCAAAGCTGAAAGCAACCAATCGTACACATGATTGAGGCAATACATTACATGTCTTCCTTCCTGAGATTCTTATATGGAAAGCAAAGGAAAATAATAAATTAAACTGGCAGAAAGCAAACACTGAACACTTGGCAGGATAATAAAAACTACACAAACTGAGATATGGAAGATTACGTTAAACATAAAGGTAAAAGTCATAGATATGTATTTTTGTAGAAAAAATAGCTTATTGTGACTGTGATCTCTAATAATGATGCTGTACTGTAAATAGAAGTTGGCTAAGTTGGAGATTCAATGCATGAGCTGGCTAACACTGACCAACATACAAAATAATATAAGAGTACAAATATAGTACCCTTACACTTTAACAATGTTTGCATTTTATAATTGAGGAGGAGATAAGATGTTCAGCAATTCAAATGTACCATCAAAACCTCTGCTTAACTGCAAAATGATCATTATATAAAAAACAGAGAAAGTGCAACAGATGTGACTTACAATGGCAAATGAGTTGACTGGGGAAACAGGTGCAACAGGAAGGGTCTCAGCTGACCCTTCTCAGCTGACTCCCAGGCCTTCTCAACTGACCCCCAGCTGAGGCACCAGCCAAAGCAATCAATAGCGTAATAGCGATCCCTAAGGGGTTTGATCAGGTTACTGTTCGTCAATAGAAGAGCTGGAAAATATACGTTTCCAATAAAACTAACAAAAAAGGGTTGAGGCGTAACCCACTTCACAGATATCCAAACACCTTACCAGTCTGAAAAAAATAGCTACATTCCCTTAGTTTTGATCGGAGAGATATAGTTGACAAATCAAAACTAAGGGGATGAACAAAAGTAAGTGACTGCACTCTAAACAAGGTCTGGTCACGGGCGCTAGGAAAGAGGACTGAGAGAGAGATGGAGAACTGGGGGCAACTACCCACGCCAATAGCCAATCAGCAGCCAGGGTCAGCCTATGCAATGGCTACATCAACAAATCAAAGCACATCACCTGCAGCTTAAGCATTAACACACAAAACAGCACATGTTGAATAAATGATCCACCATTGACATTACACTTGATGATCAAGATGATCAACACGCTCAGGGTCAAACACTTCCTGTCAGGTGACCCTGGGCCTTATTTACCTAGCAGACCATCTTGGTCAAGATGGATGCTAGGTGAATATGACAAGTTGGCAGGACAGATAGCTGAACAAAAAAAGCTACATTTAATTTTAATTTGATAGTACCTACTTGATAATTACCAGTAAACAGTGCCGTTCCCAAACGCACAAGGAGTTTTGGAATGGCCTCTTGGCCAATTTGGAGGGGGACAAAGCAGTTTATTAGACAAGAAGTGGCTGCTTAACACATCAATGTAAGGTTTTACTTATACTTTGTGATTTGTAAGTAATTATGTCAAAATAGTTATTGTAACATACATGAACATTCAATATCTGCCATTGGTTGTGGCTGTAGTCTGATTGGATGAAATGTCCATCATTAATATATCGGCTCCCCACTCCCAGGGTACCATGACCTAACGCAAAACCTTATCGTGTCTTCGGTTAAGCAGAGGTGGGCCACAGTTAGGATGGCCCAAACAGAGGCTTAGCGGTTCAATCTAACGCACTCTTAAATAAAATCAGCAAGCAGTGGAACGGCACACCAAAACAAAGTGGATCAATGAAGTAAAGAATGAGACCGACCCTAGAGATACTGCGTACAGAAATGAGAGCATACTAAGGGAGGGACGAGCATTGTTGGATATTGTGTAAGGGTACACACTCATCTCCCTCCACCTCCCCACACCACAGTGATTTCACACTGCATAAAGTCAGAACTGAAATGGGAATTAGGGCTGTGGTATGCCCAATTCACAAAGCCTTCTGAAACCTTAGGAAATATTTTTTAATCCCCATACGACCAAAGTCTCTGACAGACATTTGGCCTTTTTAGATGTTTTTTATTTGATCGGAAAACACACAACGGATCATGAAGACTAAGTTCAACCAAAGTAAAAACATAACTGATGTTAATCCTGCAATATGTTTCTGCCCTTTAGCAGCCTCTAGAGTTGGAAGGGTTGGGGGTGGGGGATATGCTGTTTTAACTCTTTATAAACTGTATAGTTCGGATATTTATTAAATGGAGTAGGTAGCTAGAGTAGAAAAGTTACATAGTTCAGGTTTAAGCCATTTATTTTTTACTTTGCTGTGAAATCTGCCCAATCGACAATAAAATTGATGTCAACTGAATGTCAATGCAGATTAATCTGCTATAGGACATAAGCTTCTAACAGATTGTTCTTCTTACGGATTATTTAAGGTAGAAATGTTCTTTTGACAAAGTATGCTCATGCATCTGCTCAAAATCATCTACCTTACTGGCCCTGAAACGATTTATCTCAGAGTGCTCCCCTCTCCTGATCAAACTCAAAGTGTATTTTATTGTTCCGGTTTGCTTCAGGCACTAAATTCACACTCACTCACACGTAAAGTGGTGGTGTTCACAGTTTCAGAATGACGACTCAGCATAATGGACAAGCCTTTAGCCCACATTATTGGGCTACACCTACTTAGTTACAGTGAGGTATTGGACCAGACGTCTCTTGGACCAGGGGAGAGATTGAGCTCAAACTCGTCACGTATGAATCCATCTCAATCGGTCCCTGAAATGCAAAATGTTCCTACTTAAAAAGTCGTCCTAGAAACCACTTGGAGAGTTGGGGACTGTGTTATTTGGCGACCAAAAGCTGGTGCTCAAGGACTTCAAATGTCCTTCATTTGTAGCTTCCTGTTCCCAGCCTCAGTCTCTGTAAGTGTGTCTTGAAGGGAGTGTTGACTTGGATGGAGTGTTTCAGGCTTGAATGGAGGTTGAGTGGCCATTAGTGGAGCAGGATTCAGCATCGCTACGCTGACCACTAGATGGTGAGAACCAAAATGAACCCCTCTCGTCTCCAGCTTGTCCACCAGGATTTCTTTATTTCCTGTTTTTTTAGTTTTTTGGCATTTAAAGGCATTTGTACATAAAACAACTTAAATACAATTCCTTAAAATCTTTGATATGCTTCAATTAGTTTTCATATCATGGGACCGATGGTAGATTATTACTGTTAAACTTGAAAAATCCATCCAACCGCCCCACAAGCAGTCTCTGCCCACCAACAGAAAAATATGACAAACAAATACGTACCTTAATTTAAACAGAACTTTCCAGAGCAATTCTACGCAAGAGGGAAATGGACGAGCTGCTAATTAATGTCATGATAAACACAGATATAATAAATACATCCCAAAATGGGTCATAGCATTGCATTGTAGAGAAGTTGGCAATAGTTTTGGCAAGTTCTTTTACTGATATTTAAAACTTTGGATTGAACTGAATTGGGCTTCATGCACTTTCTTCGCATTCATCCCTATAATTATTCCCCCAAAAATGGAAAAATTTCAAACACTTATACACCGTGACCTATCTTAAATACATGTAAAACACAATGTTGGTTTGGTCGAGTGTAATGATACTGCCGCACACAATTGGAATTCTCTGAATTCATAAATGCGTGCTTATCGTTCCGCCTCCCACTGAATCAAATACCATCATCCACAGGTGGTGTCACGACAGTTTTCAGAAAACACTGTAGGATGTGTCTTGGGATTTTCATCACAAACTGACTCCATGTGTCTTGAACTGTCCTGGATGATGAATAGTTTGATGGCACTTTTGATGACATAAAATTAGAAGCTTTACAGACCAGAGTCGAGAGGGAGAACCATTAAAAAAAGTACCAATATCAAAACAAGAAAATGCAAATATTCAACCAACCCTCTTATCTCGCAATGGTCGCAATCATCCTGTAATTTAGAATATTTCTCAACAGATTTGTCCCCATCCAGCATTCATCTCTCCTGGAGATAATAGAAACCGCATCTGCCTCAAATCCAACGAATCTCGCTCAGTGAGCTTGAAGGAACTTCAAAATGGCGTCGAGCCTTCCAAGTCCATTTCCATGGTCCCCCCGGCAGTTCATGAGAAACTGCAACCCCCCTCCCCCTACCCCGATCTATTCACTCCACACGTCCAGTCCTCGCCATAGAAAGAGTCTTTTTCCCCACACACACACACACACACACACACACACACACACACACACACACACACACACACACACACACACACACACACACACACACACACACACACACACACACACACACACACACACACACACACACACACACACACACACACACACACCAACACTGAGCAACCGACCAACCCACCCACCACCAGGGTGATCCATTAAGGGGGGAGAACCCCCTCCACCCTGGTGTTCCGGCCCCTGTCCCACTAGTCCAGTACAGGCCCCCACACCCCGGGCCTTAGTCCGCCACGGCGCGGGCGTCCTCAGGGGTTCACCAGCCAGCTGGCGGCGTCCTCGAGGGTGGTGTCCTGCGCCTCCTCCTCCTCCTCCTCCTCCTCCTCTTCGTCGTCCTCCTCCGCCATGGGCTCGGGGGTGCGGAGGACTAGGTCCCGCAGGAAGTCGTGGGAGTAGGCGGAGGGGCGTGAGGCCGACTTGAGGCCGATCTTCTTCTTGGCCAGGTGGAACTGGTCGCGGACGAAGCCGTAGAAGTCGTACTCGTAGCGCATGCGGTGGTAGAGCACCTGCAGGGCCTCCAGCGTGGGCGTGTGCTTGCGCACCGTGCCCGTCATGTTGCCCGCCTTCTTGTAGTCTGGGGGGGGGGAGGGCCGGTCAGTGTCGTAATCAGGAGATAGACCAGACTAAATATTTATACTTTAGACATTTTTTTAAACTCTACTCTTTTTTAAAGACAACACTTTTTCTTGTGTATTCGCTGCTTTTGGGTTCATTTTAATGCTTCGTGTCATTTTAAAGCTCATCTAACCACTGTGAAAAGTAATTAGTATATACTAGTGACTAATAATAATAAAAATAAGAACTTAAATGTAAATGTGTCACATATTATCTATCACAATGAGACAAGTGAAGCGATCCAGTGTGAAGAACAGCAGCGGTGCGTACCAGGGCTCTTGTAGATGTTGAGGACCCCTGAGAAGAAGTGGGGCAGAAGCCTCTCCAGCAGGAGCAGCACGTCCTCCAGCTCCTCCAGGATCCCCACCAGGAGGTAGTTCTCCAACACGTTCTGCTTGGCCCTCTCCAAGGCCCACACTCCTGGCTCCCTGGTCCAGAGAGGCGGAGGGACCACAGAGGGAGAGGGGACGATAGAAAGAATAGTAAACAGATGGGGGGGGGGGGGGGGGGGGTTGACCGCCTAATGCTGCATATAATTGAGAACAATAACACGTAACCACCAACAGTCAAAAAATAAAGGGTTGACTTCGTAATTCTGCAAATAATTGAGAACA
Organism: Gadus chalcogrammus; assembly: GCF_026213295.1. Taxonomy (NCBI): domain Eukaryota; kingdom Metazoa; phylum Chordata; class Actinopteri; order Gadiformes; family Gadidae; genus Gadus; species Gadus chalcogrammus. The sequence continues at coordinate 12,890,435 of NC_079432.1, read as the reverse complement.
AAATCATGTGACCACCGTAGGATCTACTGCATCCTGGCTTGCTGTGCATTACCTGCATTGTGGATGCTGACCACAAAAGTAGGGGATGATGTAGAACATCCTGGGGTTGGAGCACTCTGGGTAGTTTTCTAAGATGCACACATTGATATCCTGAACAAAAAGACACAATCGAAGACACAGAAAGATTAGGATCAGGCCCAGCAGTAGTGGTAGGATGAGCACGTGTAGTTAACTCGTTTCACGACTGTATTTCGATTGTAATTGCTTTCTAACTTCAGTAGGTGGAGCTCTTGAACAACACAGTAGTCACTAGGCTTAGTCAGAAAATGTAATGTATCCGCTCACGCCAGAGGTGGCCACCAGAGGGCACCCTGTCCCGTATGTTCTGAGTTTAACGATCTCATGATTACGGTCATGTCAAGACCTGCAGGTTTACACAAAACATAGCTTGGTCAAATGAGTTTGATGAACTCATTGCACTTCTTATCAAGACATGACAATCAAGATATCACTTTAAGGAGATTCAGTGGAAGATTGTTAAAGCAAATCTATTAGACAAAATTAGGCCCACATCATGTTCAGTGAGAGAGTGATAGCCCATTTATTCTTGCATCATTCACACTATACTATAAGATTCAAATACTGACTAGATTGAAATGAATTTCAAACACAAACACACTGTATCATTATGTTTGAGATAACATTTCAAATGATTAATTCAAAGTATGCAATTCTTTACAATTAGTCACACTTCTTTCTTCTGTGCCTGGAGAAAAGTTTTAGGCTGTTTAATATGAACAATTTGATGCACTTTTTCATGTTTCCTTGTTAAATGACTCCCATGCAAGCAAGAGATCTTGAACCTTTGAGCCTCATGAAATTATCAACATTACTCAACAGGAACTTTTTTGCCCGTATTAACTTTTTTATTACAGGCATCTGAAATCAATGATGACAGTTCGAGAGAAGATTGAGGCTATTCAAAATTCTGAACACTTTTATACCTTTGTAACTGCAGTTGGCTGTCGCTTTGAGGAGTGATGATGGTTTTATGGGCCTAAACTAATCAATGCAAGCATCACAGGGGACAAAACCATGCTTGTCAGCCAGCAAGCCCAGGCGTCCACCAACGATCAAACATAATGGAGCGACTTTGGTTTGGCTGGTTTGGTTAGTGCTAGAGATGTGCAGTTTTAATCGAATAGACGGCTTAATGTTGCTACCTTCGCAAGTCGGCACCAAATATAGCCCACTAGTCGGAAGAAATTATATATATTTTCTATGTAGACATATGCATTTGGGCCTTTAGCGTATATTGACCAAAGTTACACTGAAACGTACTGTATTCCTGGCAAAATGTAGCTATAAAAAAAAAAACTACTAATGTTAACAATTTGTGATGCATACATAAACATTGGCCTGTTGACCCTCGAGGTAAATCAGTAGAAATTAGAACAATTTAAGATGACATCTCAAAAACTATGAGCAGTTTGGCAGTATTTTGATATGCTATAAAATGGAAATCAGGTTGTACGTTGGCTGTCTAAGAATAATCTGGTACAACCACTAGAATGGAGCAATGTGTGTAAAACACATTAAGCACAGGCCTGTGGACATTAAACCGTCAAACTAACATTGTTAACCGTCGCAATCCGTAGACAATGTGATCCTGGTCATTTAAAAAAACTAACTCAGCTCATCGGCGCATGGCTGCCCAAGACATTCTTCCACTCAGCTTTGTTGAAGGCAAAGGCCTCAATAAGTTATTAGAATATATCAAACGAGAATACATTGTGCCAGGAAGTAAAATGGTAGCTTCCACATTTGAGCCCGACCATAACGAAATTAAAGAGAAAGAAGAAGAGACACACAGAGAATTTGGCTGTGCTGCCATCAGCCATCAATGATGGATTAAAGGCGAACGCCATGAGCCTGCTGATCGGTTCATCCAAAAGACTGATGAGGCATTTCCATCACAGTGCTGACGCACTCCTTGATGGCAAATGAAACAGGAGAAAACAGGGCCTGCCTGAAACACATACAGTCCTGAAAGACACACTGGACTTCAGTTAGCGCCATGTTTGAGTGCATGAACAAAGGTGGGCCTTCACCGATGTTCTGTCTGAGCGAACAGTGACAAAAAACAACCCAATCTATTCTCCCCACTCCGGAGCCCCTTAAGAGTGCCCTGCTCTGAGTGGTGAGACGTACGTGTCAGTTTCAATGGCGTTCCCCGTTACCATGACTTCGCTGAACAGGTAATGTAATAGGCTAATATAATAATAATAATAATAATACATTTAATTTAGAGGCGCCTTTCAAAACACCCAAGGTCACCTTACAGAGCATATATTCATCATACATTTTTTAAAAAAAAACAAGACATTGTGGAAAAAATAAATAAATAAATTTAATATACAAGTTAACTTTAATTGAGTAGTATTATATAATTAATAATAATAGAAACAAAAACAAAAACATTTATAATGGGATCATCGTTCAATTGTTTTACTATTTCCATCCTTTAACTGATCTCCACTAGGCATCCCAACTCAGCAGGCAAGCTCAGGAGGGTAACAGAGTTCAAGAAAATTTGGCAGTTTCATTGGAGTGACAGATACCCCCAACCGACAGATAAACCTGGGAGTGCGGCAGTACAGGCCTCTGCTCTGGGTCCCCGTCACAAGCACCTCCACTTTCCCCAGATGGACAGTCAACGGCACAGCGGTGAGATTGAATCCTGCTGTGCCGTATCACAGCTTCCCAGCGAAATGGGGACGAGGAAGGTAACAATGGGGATGAAGAAAAGAAAGACCAAACTGAGGGCTCCACTCAACCAAAACGCCAGAAAACGTACCTAAATTCTTCCTTTGGGATGTCTACGGAGAGTCCACCGATCAATCAAAGGGCTGGAGCACAACCTGATCTTTCTCCGCAACATTGCTGTTGGCGCTGCGATTGAGGGATTTTTGTTTTGTTTGTTGACAATTGTGCTCAGTAAACGATGTTATTGGCTAGTAACACACAGCTGTCTTCTGAGTGTTTTCTTATTTTGAGAATAGTCGTTAAACAAAACGTTCACTGTTGAACTACAGTGAAATGAATCGCTACAAATATCTCTAGTTCCTATCTGTGATGTTGGGCTTGGCGAGCTCTTTGGCATACAGCTGAACTGAACTAAGGGACAGCATAGCAGCAAACCTCTGGGTAAATTTGTTAGGACAAATTATTTCCAATATGCTTGCAAAAGAGATCTGCTCACTCAGTTGAGTCATTTATTCCACACATAGGTTGGTTCAAAAGTCATGCAGAACATGTACTTGAGGACTTGATTTGAATGTTGCATTGAAAGAAAGTTAGCAATGGGTTGGTTGGGATGTGGCTCGGATTACAAATCTTAGTGTTTTATTAACACTTTTATAGATTAACTAGCATTTTCAACTCTTTAACACCTGGAACGTCTTTTACACCTTATTTAAACCATAATTTGTTGATTATATTTTCTGATAATTTCAGTTATTATTGCACGACCTTTTGCAACACTTTGGTTCAATAGTTCTCTGCTAGTCTGAGCAATAATTGGCCTGCCAGGAGAAATTCATTCGTTAACAGCGCCATAAACTGACTCTGTCGCCATTGTGTGCACAACAATCTTTGCTTTAGGGTTCGCACAGTGTCTTACTGTTCACTAGGGAATTCTTTTTGCTTGCGTGGATGGTTGATCAAAAAACAAAAAACAAGCTGTTTATTTGAGTTTGGTGAGTTTATAGCTGTTGTAAATATTTTTAATTATATTCTGTTTTATAGTTCAGTAAACATCTCAAATGAAATGACGACCATGTACTTATAGGAATATTGCAAAACATGAACTTGATTTGTATGTTGCAATGAAACAATCGTTTGGCTGTGGTGCCATGCCTTAATTACGACGCCTCATTGTTCCGACGTCTCAATGGTCCGAAATATTTCGCATTATCGACATGCCACTATGCCGACGGTTCAATGTTCCGAAAACGGAACCCATTGTTCCGAAGGTCCGTTTGTCCGACTTTTCAAAAAGGAGGCGCATTAGGCAGACGGTTCAATATGCCGAATAGGCCAAGGCGCAATTCCACATGTGTGATTATGAAACCAAAAATAAAAGACGATGCAGGCTAAGTTCCAGCAGTGCACTTCACCAAGCCAGACTGTTGCTGTGAGCTTGAACGGTCACAAGAGGTGAATTTATGAAGCGCACGTTATACAAGGACTAATACTTTTCCCGTAAAGAAGTCAAACGGTGAGTGAAAAACAAATATTTTTTTTATCTTTAGTGGCTGTGTGTGGGCCTATAATATGTGTTGTTTACTGTGTTTACAGTGGGCTTTCAGCCTAAATAATTTCGCTGGTATTGATGTCTATGTTAACTAACTTGACATTAACATTAGCTTTATTGGTTTGCAGAAAAACGGTTGGGTATTAAAGGGGTAGTTCGGAATTTTGGACATAGGGCCTGATTCCCAAGTTAGCCCTTGGTGTTCTTTATCATTGGAGACAGTTTTCAACACATTTAATTTAGTCCTTCTAGTTGGAGAGTTTGCTCGTGCTAGGCTAGCGCACGGCAACGGGCAATACTAGCCTGCTAATAAAACAGTCTCACCCACTCCACAGTACACCCGAGGCAAATCAACTATAACACCAGACGGACCCCTTATACCACAAATACCCCTTTTAAGTTATTTTTTGTTTGGTCAAATGAAATGCAGCCCAGTCTAAATAAATCTTTACTTACACTATAAATAGAACAGCCCCCGATCAGAGGCTTCTGGTGTGTTTGTGTGTGTGAGTTTGTGTGAGTGTGTCTGTTTGTGTACGTGGCAATGGAGGATTTTGCATTTACTTAAAGGTGTGTGTGAAGATGACCGGTAACTGGAGGCAGCACTCCAAGGCTCCAACAGCCTCTCATAATATAGACCATGCATACGGGTAAAACTGTACCAATAGACTGGTTGATGATGACACAGAGTGTGTCAGGGCACACTGTTGATGGATGAATCCACAAGCGAGCCTCCAACGGGCCTTGACATTCCTTCACATCATTGACCACACATATCTTTACAGCTATTTAACACCTCACAGAGGGGTAAATGCACGTAGTGTGTTCAGGGTAACGTAATGTACAGCTGGCCGGCCATTACACTAAATAAACCCTGACACTGTGCCGCATGACTGAAGGGGTTTATTTTGCGATAAGGTCCGGCTCGCTGCACATAAGTCTGCTTATTACACGGCTACTTACTAAAGAAAACAATGATTTGACCAAAAATATAACAACAAATAAAAAAGTAGCCATGTACTAACTTCTGTTTGGAGCGACTGTTCTCCTGCTCTCTTTCATCTATTTGGAATTAATTTGATCCCAGTATAAAAATGTATCGCGCACACAATACTTTTTGCACCGCAACGTCTTGAATTCCCACCGTAGAGATTCCAAGAAAGTGGAGTGTTCAAACAGGGTGAATGTGTGTGTACGTGTGTGCTTGTGTGCGTGTATGAATGGATGTGTACGTTGCTGCATGTGTGTGTGCATATGAATGTGTATGTGCATGCATGTAGGTGCGTGTCTCTGAGGGTTCCTGAGAGTTTTTGAGCGGACATGCCATTGCATCTGCGTATTGTGGCATACATGTGTGTTGTACAGAAAAAAAAAAAAGTTCTGTTTGTACAGGGAGGGAGCTATGGAGAGAGAGATGTGGGAGGTGGGAGGGGGGAGGGGAGGGGGCAAATGGAAAAATCTGGAACACAGTTTGTTCATTGACCCCCCCCCCTCTTAGGTACAGCAGTGCCCACGGTAGGCACAAGAGACCCGGTTCAGAATGCTGGATTTCAATGTCGGCCGAATATGTCCAGTCAGTCTAATGAACTATAATTGGTTCCAGGTGCACAAGTTTGTCCTGATAACATGACAACCCATGTTCTCCACAGAACCAGTTTCAGTTGAACTCCTCCCACCTCCTCCAAATTACCATCTCCTACCTTACGTGTGATTGATAGAGACAATGACCCCGTTGTTCTTCTTGGTCATGTTCTTTTATGCTACAAGGTGTTGTTTGCTTTTTGACTAGGTTTTATGGCTCTGTCTTTTCTGGCTGGAAGCCTCCAGTTGTCTTAATTGCGGTGTGTGTCTGGACTGCAGCTGGAACATAAAGATGCGTCAGGTGACATAGCAGGTCCAGATAGGAATGAAGTGTGGTGGGCGGAGCTCACAAACCTGTAACTAAGGCAGAAGAAAGCTTACAGGGAGGTCAATTTATTCCATCATAGTGTCAATAGAATATCCTGGAGTGAAGGGTGAAAACTTTCCCGACATTGGGAATGTCCTGGGTCAAGGACAGCTATTTGTCCTTGTAGTCGCTCACTCACTCACGATCACACAGTGGGCCAACCCGCCTGCGGGCTTAATATCAGGCATATGGCTGTCAGGTGACCTCTGGGAAAGAGGGGATTTTGGTGTCCTTCTGACAGGAGTTCCGAAAGGCCCTCGCAATTGGGTTCAGTAACGTTTTCCCCGGAGTTTGTGACCTTCTGAGTTATGTCGTTTTTCGAAAAAGGGCCCCTCGCAGCTCCAGAAGTTGGTCCAGAAACCATGGCAACACATGTTATCTACCTAAACTTCACTAGTTTGAGTTGAAAATAATCAACTCCCCAAACGTCCCACTCCCAAGAAACATCTTCTACCGTGCGATAAGTCAAGCCAATGACCAAGTTTACAGTTCATAGTTCTAACCTTTTTCATCTTCTCCATTAGAGTCCATAGAAAACATGTGTCGACTTTATTCTGCATTTGTACTTGGCTGGTTTATTTTCTGTCTGCAGGCCCGAAATGCCGTGCTTTGCTTCTCTTGTGTGATGCTTCGGCACTCTTGTTCCGATCATTGTTCGAAACCATAATCAATCACTTATTGAGTGGGTGATTGATGTTGGCTCAACACTGCTGCGTCAAGACACATCAGACTTGTTTAGGGTTAGAGTTGCCCTGACCTGCCTTCTGGCTCGGCTGCCAAGACTGCATTGCACCAGGCAATCAGAGCACATCAACACTTGCATAGGTAGGTGTTAATCAAGAGCTCCTGACATTAATATAATATTAATATTATAATTGTTTTGGACTGAAGCCTCGGCAAACATGCAATAAGAGAGGCAAAGAGAGAATAGCAAGTCCACACACACACACACACACACACACACACACACACACACACACACACACACACACACACACACACACACACACACACACACACACACACACACACACACACACACACACACACACACACACACACACACACACACACACACGATAGGTAACAAACAAACACAGGTAGAATCACATGCCATGTTTATGATGTGACAATATCCCCCATAGGGAAGGTGAGCCAGGCATTTCTACGGACTCTGGAAAGGCTGTGAGGGTCCCTTCTACAAAAAGGACACAACTTACATGGTCTCAAACTCTGGGCCAATTATTGCTGTACCTAATTGCGAAGGCCTGTCAAAACTCAGAATCCCCCCCCCCTCCCCTCTTTCCCAGAGATCAGCCATGTGCCTGTTATTAACGCGCAGGCCGGAAATCCAACTGATTAATTGTTAGGGAGGGAGTGAATACAAACAAACAGTTAACCTTTCTTGACCAAAAGCATTCCAAACGTCAGGAAGGTTTCTCATGTCTCCCTGGGCTTTGTTATGCCTTGGCCACAGGTACGTGAGCTGGCACTCTGCCCATCTCATCCCATTCTTATCACTTGCTAGATGTCGCCCTAACGCACCTTTAAGCACCAGCTGCACTCCATCACACACACACACACACACACACACACACACACACACACACACACACACACACACACACACACACACACACACACACACACACACACACACACACACACACACACACACACACACACACACACACACAAAACACACACAAAACACAGCAATTAAACGGAACAGGGGCTTCAAACTGAAACAGACGGAGCCATAAAACCGCGTCAAAATGAAACGGCGAGACACTTATTGGCAGTGGTCTCCTCACTCTGAGCCAGGGTATTCTGGAGAGCACACAGGCAGACTGCGTGGCGGGGTATTCCGGGGATGAGATTGTGATGTGGTTAGACTCCAGTCTCGATGCCCGACAGGATCTTACTATCAATTTACAGTCTGTCTTCAGAGGATGCCATATGTAAAGATAATTACATCTTATTTAAAGACTTAGTAACCAGCACTATACACCAGGCAGACAGGCAGATATTGGCTTATAAATTATAAGCATAGGGTATAAGCTGGATCCTATAATATCTTTATCTATGTATTAGGATAGGCTTGTAAAAACGTTTTATTTCACTTGTCTTCCCTTAAGATACAAATGTATTATTTCCCTTGAAGATGTTGAATATCAGCAGCATCGCTACTTCTTTTAGTACATATTCATATAGAAATATGGTAAACACTGTTTGTATTTGATTTAGCATTTAACACTTGTCTTTGTTTATCCCCGTTTTCACGGGTGTGGTTTCTAAACAAGCCGTAACGGGTTTCATCCTCCCCCGTTTCCTTTAGCTCGTTTGAAGACAAAAACACAAACTTGTTCCTTTTAATTAAACTGACACACGTAGCGAACAAGGCCAGACAGGCAGCAGCCCCACAGAGTGATAGTCACCGCGGCAGACCGAGCGACAGTCAGATGGACCAGATCATCCAGAGAGATAGGGTCCAGTCATGTGTCAGACACCTCCACCCAGAGCTACCTTTAGCTCCTGCAGAGAGAGATGGAGAGAGACAGCGGGACCGAGCGCCTCACCAGGTATCTCTCGTCGTCCTTCATCCCCGGCGTGCGGATGAGGTGGTTCTGCTCCCCCCTCCAGTCCCCGAACCGCCGGAAGAAGTAGTTGGACAGGAAGCGGTTGATCGGGTCCCGGATTATGTTGATGTAGACGGGCTCCTCCACCCGAAACCTGGTGGCAGAGGACGTTCGGTGTTCGATATCGCTAGCCTCATACATTATACATACATATATCTGTTTACATACATAAATATATCTATCATATTTGGGCCAAATTAAACTAATTCTGCTCTCCTAACTTTGCTGATTCACTTCGCCTCATTGGCTATATCCTAAGCCAATCTGAGTGCTTTTTACATTCCATAATCACTAACATTATTCCATAATCACTAGCATCTCTAACATTTATTTGGCTTAGGCATTTTTTACGCTAAATACAAGGTGAACCTTAATGCATGTATATGCATTAAGGTTGTCATCGTATATGCATAGACGTCGTCATCGTCTCGCCGTCCCTCCCCGTTCTGTGATTGGTTCCCTATCTCAGGCGAAAATCGGATCCATGGAATCCAGGCTGTTTAGAATCAGAATCAGAATCAGAATCTCTTTATTGTCATTGCACAAAGTGCAATGAAATTGGGGTAGAGGCTCTCAAAATAAGTGCTTTTAAAACAAAAACTAAATGAGAAAAGTTTTTTGTTTTTTTTTAAATAAATATAGAATGTTAAAGAACTCGGCGTGAAATGAAATTCAGCGTGAAATGAAAATCGCGCACAAGGCAGCATGGGTATACCCAGGCTATAATACCGTTGGGAATTTGGTTAGATAAATGGAGAACTTGGGGTTTGAACTCTAGATTTGAGGAGATCTGAAGGATGAAATTAATGGCACAAAGAAAACCATTACCTGGTGAAGTTGAGGAAGTGAACGTGCCGCGTGTAGAGGAACGGCTGTGGCATGTTGCTGATGTTCTTTATGAGATCCACCTATAAATACACACACACACATACACAATTTATATTCGACATTCAACAGTGTATTTGGGAACCAAGCCAGCTACCAAACACAGTGCAGGACTGAATATTCAGTAGGCTTCTGTGGAAAGGGTCTTAGTGGGAAATGTTTTGGTGAATCCATCACTTGTTATTTATCTTCATTTCGTTTTTTTTTCTTCAAATGTCGAGTGAGCAGCAGCAGATCTATCTCCATTGTAGGGGCCAGTAGGACACGTCATGGTGGAAAATCAGGAGGCTCTGGCTGCAGCACTGCAGTGATAGAATGTAACTCAGACCATGTGTCTCCTTTCAGCACTGAGGGGATATGGGGATGTGGAGGCTGAGGAGGGCTTACTGAAAACATTTAGAAACACACCATCCATGTCAAAAGACGCCGTCTGATTCAATTTCAGATGTCAGAATGATCGTTGTAAAATATTGTGTCTGACAGGTTCTTTGATTGTGGTCACGACTATTTCTGAGAATTTTGCAGAAATGGTCCCTAACAGTTTTTAGTTCCTCTAAAATATTTAGGAGCAATTACAAAGAAGTCTAGATTTTTTTTTTTGCTATAGTTTCAGATTTTACACACTGTAAATATCCCAGCCTCATGAAAGGTCACACAGTCTGAAATAACTCCACATCTAACATTCTACGTCTTTTCTTCCCAGTTTTTTCCGCCGACAATTCCAGGAAACTCTTATGGAAGACAAAGCTATCCCGGTTTTCCAGGTTTGGGAGGCGGGACCTGGCGCCACCCAGTTAGCCAATCAGGTGAGTCCTTGGAAAAGATACTACGTAGCTGTTTGACGTAGCAAAGCCGAATATACATTTCTACCCAATGTAATTTCAATTTTGCCCTATTGTATCCAAGGCCCCTACAACTCATGACTATCACCACAAAGACAAATGCTCGAACACTGTTTGCGGATGACATCAACCGTGGTATTCATAATCACAGCAAGCATGTCCACAAAGGCTAAAATAATGGCAAAGGCCATATAATGAACAGTCTGGCCTATTTTGCCACCACAAGACATTGTCTGGGCGCCAAGCAATTCATTCATTTAGTTTATTTCCGACATTCATGAGTGACACACTCAATCACAAAGATGACACACACAGGCCCTGTCTTTAAGTCCCCACAAGTCACCAACCAGAAGCTGAGTCACTTTGGATGCATATTATTTCCAAGAGCGTTACTGGCACTGCTGTACTGATCAGGAGCATTTTTGTACTTTATAATGTGTGCGGGTCACTCTTACGTCATAGCAGGACTATTCAGAAAGAAACTCTGATATTTGAGCGTGTTTATGTACACAGCCCGGTGCATCTATGGCTCCCAGTCAGATTTGGGCTTAACGCGACCCCCTGCCCCACCAGCTCCCCCCCCCCCCCCCCCCCCCCACCTCTCCAAACTCAGTACATTTCCACAAACTCACTTACTGAGGGAGATGTTTCTCCAAATAACTGAATGAAAAACCGATGAAATCAATGAATAGTTTCTCAGTGCGTGGTTTGATTTAGTTTTTGTTGTTTGTCCTTTGAAATCCTTTTCGGGCTTTTTTTCATTTATCACACAGACCACAACCGTTGTGCCTCTGCCATTCACATACCGGTACCACGTGCATGTGTGTATATATCCGTGTGTGTGTGTGTGTATGTGCGTGTTCCAGCGCGGTTGCACCTCCCCTCCTTTCCCTTTTCAGTCCGTCTGGAAAATGGTGGGGGTGGGGGGGCGGAGCGGCGGCTCAAGGGACTGAGGGAAAGTGAAGGACGGTCTGGGATTCCTAGCATACCAGCGCTACGCCCCCTCCAGCCCCACCTCCACCTCCACCTCCCCACCGCCGAGCCCCCAGCCCACCGCTCTAGCTCCACACACACAGAGGCTCATCAAAGGGGAGACGGAGGGGGGGGAGACGGAGCTGAGCCCAGGGGAAGCTCCTGGCTGCTGCCCTCGCCTTCAACTGTCGCTCTCATGTGAAGCGGGGTAACACGACCAAACCCAAACGCGGCCAAAGAAGCTACAACCGAAATGGTTTGAAACTAATTGAACGAAAAAAAACATCCTAAAAAATAAATACACTTGACAAACAAAGCTAAAATAAATACAGATATATCAAAACGAAACAACAAACCCAGAACTAGAACCAAAGTGAGAAGCGCCAAGCGCAAGTAGCTTTGTGGGCGGTTCTATGGCGATATTTTACCGGCTCATAAATGACTTGCGCCCGGTGCAAATCTAAAAAGGGTTGGTCTGAAGTAGCCTAATTACCGGTAGGTGTGGTTTGGGCGTGACGTGCAATAAACCAATGAGAGTGCCATCTCCCATCCCCTTTAAGAGCCATGAGCGCATTTGAACCTGACGAGTTGATATTATGACGTTTTTTCTTGCAGTTTGCGCGTTTGCAGTCTCCGATGAGACAGATGCATGACAACATGAATTTCAAACTTCAAATGGCTCTGTTTATGGCCAAGTAATATGGCCTAATTCACACATGGAATAGCGTTTTCTTCCACAACTTCAGTCCTCAAATAAATTTCAAAGAAAACTCAACACACATATGATGTGCGGTAACTGTGGTTCGATTCAATGATGTAGGCAATAAATTAACAAACATTGTTTCTTACCAGTAATGTATGCATTATCGTTATCGACTTGTGTTCCTAATATGCATGTGTCCCCCCTGTTAACATACATTTCCATGGACTGTATTATGCGTTACGTGTAGTTTGCGTGTGTTAAAACAGATGGACGCACACACGCGCGCCCGCATTCATTAATTATTTTACACATACACACACGCGCGCCCGCAATCATTCATTCTTCGTAACACTCACTCGTGGTAAAAAAATGTTTTCAAACGATCCAATACTCATCAATCCTAAAAGTTATGGGCTTGTATACAATGTGTGTGTCAAGAAAATATGTGTTTGCTGTACGGTGTTTGCAGATGCATTGATTTAAAAGTACAACTTATCACCGCTGTATCAGCTGTTCTTTCCCAAATAATTGACCAAGAATGTGTGGCTAGGGAGATTAGAGAAGCAAAGTGTATGCGCGAGGTGCACAAGAAACATTATGCATGGGCCCTTAAAATAGCATCTGAACAACGCGCCACTGACTTTAAACCGGGTATTTCCTGGTTTGTGGCGCAATTGTTTTCTGAAACTGCAAAATAGCACCAGGGAACGTTTGCGCCAGAACACGTCTCCTCCTTTCGCCGAACCGGCCCTTGGGGCGCAAGATCATTCCCTAATTTACCGACGCATGGTGGTGGAGGGAATAGAACACTCTGCGCCAGTTGCAAACTAGCAACGACACATGTGTCAGTGTAGAAAGTAAATTGCGCCGGATGCAAGATTGGGCCCCTTATTCTTCTATGTTCTTCTCTGTATCTCCTTACACCTGACTGCTATTGACTGTGAAAACCAGAATGACTTCATCAGGGCCCTTGCGCGCAGGTCATGCAGTGATTTGTTGCATGTCGGGCCCCTCTGAAATACGCACAGTGCAGAAGTTCGCACAGAGTGTACGAACTGCGTGTCCACGCCCGTGTTGGGGCCAAACGGACACTATAAACAACACGGCCATGTCATTTCACATGCCACTGATATGTCAGACACATGCCACTAACAGTAGATCTGAGCTGTGTGTTGTTCACTAGTGACTCATTGAGTGCTTGAGGACGGGCAAACTATGTTTGAAGCAGTTGGCCCCCAGGGCCAGTGACTCAGGCTCCCTGGTTCACAGGGGCCCGTTGCGGCACTGCATCTGTCCACCAATAAGGATGTACATTCTAACCCCTTTTACTGAAAGGGGAAGCGATTTAAAAACACCAAACCAATTGTGTGGATGCACCACCGAAACACACAAAGACGGCCTGTTTTCGAAAGAAAAAAGAGTCTCAGGGTCCTGACACTATCAGTGGCCCCCAAGATGGCGGCGGGACTCTTCCACGTCTCGACGCAGCGTTCCAGCTGAATGAGGGAGCTCCACTGTTCGTCTGATGTAGCCCCAGCAGAAGGCACCAACTCTGGGCCAACTCATTAGCAGATGGCTGGGCCAGCCAGCAGGGAGAAAACCCACGTCACGCCATAGACAGCGGCTAGAGGCAAATGAGATCCCCTGGCTCTATAGTTAGCCAATATTGTGTAGGGATCTGCATAAATCAACACACACACACACACACACACACACACACACACACACACACACACACACACACACACACACACACACACACACACACACACACACACACACACACACACACACACACACACACACACACACACACACACACACACACACACACACACACACACACACACACACACACCGCAGATAGGGTAAACAAGCACTCGAAGGACCATTTGAAACACAGAGACAAAAGACCCCCAGGGTTCCATACAAGCACTCCACAGCACATGATCCTAACTTGTAAACATGTGTCGACTCGATACAGACACAAATGCTTACATGCGCGCGCACACACACACACACACAAGCACAAGCACACATGCATACATATGCTCAACACACACTCACTCTATCACACACACAGTCTGTAAGGATCCCAGGGCTGATTTCATCGCGACGGTGACGTTCTGAGGATAAATACGGTGTAATAGCATTCCGATGCGGTGCATGAGAGCCAGCTCTTCATGGTTTGATGAATGGGTAAACAACAAGCTGTTCCAATATTAGCTCTGACTATTCACATCACACCCGTTGGCCCAGCGGTGGCTATGCATATACATCCATCTAACGGGGATCCGCAGACATTTATGGCTGGCTAGCTAGCTACCTAGCGCGTGTCTGTCATAAATGTCAGTCAAACACGGATTAATGTTGCACTGGTGCCTCCGGGGTTGAATGACAAATGACAATCGGTTCCCATGGTCTATTATTACTTTTAATGGCTTATTGGAAACATGTTTTTGGAAAACATTGTTTACAGAAAACATCCCCATTGGGGACGGCATCAGAGCATACAGACGGTTATGATTATCGTTCTAATCCCTTTAAATCATTCCACGTGTTTTGAAACCCTTCACCCCCCCCCCCCCCCAGCTGACCTGTAACCCTGGCAGTGAGCACCGTGCCACTGCATAAGGCCCCGGTGCTTCCCTTCATTGTTCTTTGAGAGCTTTAAACGAAGGCAGCTCCCCCCTCTATAAAGCCTTACGCTGAGATCCCTCTGATGCTCAAGGAAGCAATAAAACTGAGATTCTACATGGGCTGGCCCAGCCCAAAATAGAGAAGCAAGTAGCTAGGGCCAAATGGATCCAATCTGTTACTTATTTGCTTACACACAACAAATAATACCATCGAAGTTGAAGGCCACATTGACTATTTTGTAATTCACTTATTTTGTCAAAGGTTTTAAGAACTTTATTATGGGAACCGTTGCACTTTTGCACTTATGATTGATGCATGTACTACAATCTCATCATAAATCTCACAAGGTCGATTTCCCACCACACCTTGCGCAAAGTAGTTTGGAAGCGCAATAACTGCCTCCAGTCACTGTACTTAAGCCTTACTGACTCACCGGCGTGGGTGATATGTGGGACGAGCTGAAGTGTATACATTTCCGCTGAGTGAGGACATTGATTTCTAACCCTGGGGTGGGGACCCCACTTGGAACTAGAGATTGCTGGCTTATGAGCTGCAGATATTTCTGGGCCTGTTTTTTTTTCAAGTCCAACATGTTTAAAGGCCAAACGCACTCTTTGTCCTGGTCTGGCTGTCTAGTGATCCACAGCCACAAACCAAAGAAGGCTTTTGTTTGATTGGGTTAAAACGATCGGGAATCAGAACAACAAGGTGAGAAGATGTTGAGGCGAGTCACAGTAACGTTACAGCGGGGGGCCACACCCACCTGTTCGTGCTTGGTGAGGCGGGTCCGGTTGTGGATCTCCGAGGAGACCAGGTTGAACTGGTGCTTCTCCGACAGCAGCCGCAGCAGGATCAGCACTGTCCGGCTGCCACACTTCCCCACCCGGTTATACACCACCTGACTCGGGAACGGCAGCACCTGGACGCACGCACACACACGCACACGCACACACACACACACATGCACACACACACATGCACGCAGATGCACGCACGCACGCACGCACACGCACACACACAAATATCAATCACACAACACCAGACAAACAGAGAGATAAAAGGAGGGAAAATGAGAGCTCCACCAAATGAAATCACTTTGTATCTGTTACCTTTAATCCCTGCAAGCTTGTGAGATGAATGTGTCATACAATGATATATAATACAGAACACATTGGATTTTTTAATTAATTTCATTTTGTTCGGCAAAACACTTTCTTTGTGTTTTGTTGTGCAGGCCACCCAGCGATGAAGTCTAAATAGTGTGAGCCTTTTGGAACCAATGGAACGACAAATAGCGCGATGGAGGCAAACACAGAGGAATGAGTTTGAGGACGATAACAGCGATTTAAATTGTGTAAGAATATAACTATGACCTTCTTTCTCCAACTTATTTCCAGTTCTAACCTGCCTAATCTGCCGTTAACCTCTGATCTGTTGTCGTGCATTCAGCCCGAGGGGCATCACACACACACACACACACACATCCCTATGTCGTTAATGAGACGATATGACTCAATGTTTGCGCTGAATAGATTTTAGCCTTGACGAATGCCTTTGTTTTGGAGTCATCAAACACCCCCCCCCACACACACACACACACATAGTGTTTCACCATTCAAAGCATGTGTGTTATTGCTGTCGACTTAGGAAGGCAGGGCTGATTCTACATGTTTGAAAAGGAGGAGGAGAGAATGTGTGGGAACAGGTGTGTTGAACACATGGAGGTTGGCCAACCAGCCCTAAGCCGCTTCTTAGAATGACCCGCACTGTCTGCTTTCAGTGTGGACCAAGGAGGTTAGTTGAGCCATGAGAAGTAGGATGCCTTGGGCAGAGGAATAGAGCTGTATGCATGTGTTTTGATGTTTTTGTGCCTGGATTACTGCTATATGATGAGCTGATTGTGTTTTTGCTATTGACGGACCTGAATGAGATTTATGTAACATGTAACTCTGCATCAGAATGAGCCAATGCTTTCTCTATGGGACTGTTTGATGATGGATAACAGAGAAATTCTGTCTGCACCGTTTCAGCACGTCACATTTGGAATCCACCAAAAACCGTTGTTGGACCAAGATATAGTTATCAATGACATGTTCCCTATAGCCAATCAAGCGCCGACAAAATAAAAAAAACGGATGCAAAACGTTTGTCAGACTTTGACCCGGCGCGCCAACGCCTTGCCAATGTGGTCAACCGCACTGACAAGAAAAACATCAGACGTTTGGAAGTAGGCCTATCATTAAATACATAAGAAACAAATGGTCTGGGACAGCAATCATTCAAAAAGTAAAGTCTCTTGCAGCGACGATATTAATAGCAACCAATCTTTGGGGAGACCCGGAATGGGTGGCTTTAACCGACTGGCAGTAGATTTACAGACTGCTTACACTCTTGACAGTTTAACTGCTTTCGGGAAGGAGAGGCTGGGAAGGCCAGGGGTTAGGGGGCCTGTGCTTGACCCTTTCAGACAGGTGTGTCATTATCTCCCATGTATCTGATCCTGACCTCGGCTGGGGCCCTGAATCGATGTGTGTGTCCCTGCTAGTGGGAGGGAACCATTTTATGCCATCCTAGTATTTGCATGTGTTTTTCACATTGACATGTAATGTATTTAGCAGACGGGTCGTAGCCGAATTGGCTTTCAGGCGTTTGCTGTGATTGCTCGTAGCTTACAAGTCAGTGTTTGAGGAGCTACGTTCAAACTTTCTATCCCACCCTCGCAGCAATCCCAGCTTGCTAAAACAAAGTGCACATCTCGCTGAAGTCTTAGCGGAAGTTGGGGAAACTTATGCATGAAGATAGGACATTCTTTTAGCAATGAAAAGAGAAAGCTGAAGAACAAACACCAAACTATTCTGATGAGGGCGTGCTATCTTTATGTCATCACAGATTTCCTAGAGTGCGTGTTTGTGTGTACGGGTCTCTGTGTACGTGTGTCCTAACTTGACCAGGAATTTGTCATTCTCGGCCCTCCCCAACCCCACCCCCTGTGATGTCCTAATGGGGGAGAACACTATCAACCAAAGGGTGAATAAACCAACACACAACCATATTAGATCATGTTTTTTGCTTGTTTTACTTTGTAGTTTGTTAAGTTAATGAGTTGAATGCTGGGAAAAGCGTAGCAGACAGTGAGCTGTTTGTTTGCCTAGCAGTCTGATTGCTGCGCGGCCTGCCAAGTCTCCACAGACTCCTCGGCCAATCACAATAAAGCAGGCTGATGATAAACATACCGTGTTCGCAGGATAGCACTTCCTGCTGATGATAAAAGTTAAAAACTCTAAATTCAGCCCGCTGTGTGTTGTAGAGTAAAAAAAAAACTCTCTCACTCTCTCTCTGGCCTTACGTTAACTGAAGTTTCTATGTCATTTTCTTTTGTGTGCATTTGTCTGTGTGTGTGTGTGTGTGTGTGTGTGTGTGTGTGTGTGTGTGTGTGTGTGTGTGTGTGTGTGTGTGTGTGTGTGTGTGTGTGTGTGTGTGTGTGTGTGTGTGTGTGTGTGTGTGTGTGTGTGTGTGTGTGTTCTGTATTCATTTCTGTGATTAGGGTTCTGTTGCACAATGTGCTGTTTGACCCCAGGATTCTCTCAACATCTAATAGCTGTGGGACATAAAAAGTTGTTCCTATAAATATAATGGGCTTTTACACACATCTGCTCAAGTTTTTGGTTTGTCTTTTAACTTTTAAAAAGAAGTTAGCGCTTTCAGCTAAGGCATGAGCCTAGGTGTCCGGAGGAGGTGACGGGGCCTCAAGTTAATAAGCAGCTATTGAGGCATTAAACATCTAGTGAGAGTCCATTTTCTTATTTGGCTTCTATGTGGCCATGAACAGTTCCATAGCTGTGATATTTCATTCAGATGGCACCTGCTTGGAATTCCAGCCATTTCCCCTTGTCAAGCGGTGAGCCTATGGCTACTGTTCCAGGCGAGTCGGCCAACGTAGCTGCAGACAATAGGCACTCGTGAGCAAACCCACTCCAGGCAGCCCCACAGACCGTCAACAAACCAATTGTCGGCAAACGTTTCTCCCCGAAATGTAAACTACTGCTTCAGTCAATCTATCAAAACTCAAAGAGCCTGAAGGAAACGGTGGATTAAACACAATGATTTAATAAGAAGAGTTAAACACTGGCTTCAAATAGATCAAGATTCAAGCAGGCCCAAACAAAGTATCGAAAGAAAGAAAGCATTAAAGAGAGCAGAGACATGCAGCTGGCTGAATACAAGGATCCTGTGTCAGCCCCCTGCGTGTGTGTGTGTGTGTGTGTGTGTGTGTGTGTGTGTGTGTGTGTGTGTGTGTGTGTGTGTGTGTGTGTGTGTGTGTGTGTGTGTGTGTGTGTGTGTGTGTGTGTGTGTGTGTGTGTGTGTGTGTGTGTGTGTGTGTGTGTTTTTTTTTCACTGGCGCTCTGAATCCATGTCTGGTAGAGATTGAGAGCAAGTTCGTACAAAGTTCCTTCACACAGCAAACTCCTGTCATCTTTGGTCAGAAGTGACCTGGGTTGTGCGTTGGGAAGGGGAGGGGGCTCGGAGGAGAGCAGATAGATAATATATGTGGATAAAGGACAGCCGTAGCATTTAAAGCTAAGGAAGAAGAGTGTATGGGGACTGGGGGGGGGAAACAGATACTCACTCTGGCTACTGGCGGTCCATGGTCATCCTGGAACGTGGATTCACCTGCAAAGGAACAGAAAGGAACATGGTATCAAAGACCTTGCAGTACAATTCTAGCTAAATACATTCTTTAGTAAAACTAGTTTGATTGGTAGTGCTGCTCAAATGCGGTTCATTGAACTTCTAGCTTCAACAATAGCCCAACAAACGGTCAACAGATATCAAACTGTGGTCTTCCACCGCACCCCTGCAAATCGATGTACGGGTGTGACACAGAGCACGGATGTGTCAATCCACACAGCGGGACTATCAGACCCCTCGGGACCCCGCACAGGGGGGTGGCTGAACCGGACCAGACTCCACGGTTCACTTTAAGATCCGAGCCCCTTCCAGCTGTAAGCAGATAGCCGCCCCCTCCTCCTCCTCCCCCTGCCCCCCGCATCACATCCTACTTCCCACTGGGCTTTATTTCACAATCACCCAATGCTGAACCTCACCCCAACCCCCCCCCCCCTCGCCCACACACACACACACACACACACACACACACACACACACACACACACACACACACACACACACAGTGCCACTCTCTCTGTACAGCTGCACACAGCGCTGCTGTGGATGTGAATGGAGAACGAGTTACGGTGCATTTATACAGTATATCCATCCACCACTGTGGGGGGAGCGGGAAACAATGGGTCTCTTTCAAGGACCGAGAACCCCCCCCCCCCCCCTCGGCTCCCACCAGAGGATCTGGGCGTTCTTTTCAAGCCTGCGCCTTTTCCATTTGAGTCAAATGTGTGTGTGCGTGTGTGTGGACTCCAAGCATGCAGGCCCTTTCTTTTCAACGCTAAGCCTGTCCAGACACACTGACACGCTATACTTCTCACCACCACTAGGAATGCAGAGAGAGAGAGAGAGAGAGAGAGAGAGAGAGAGAGAGAGAGAGAGAGAGAGAGAGAGAGAGAGAGAGAGAGAGAGAGAGAGAGAGAGAGAGAGAGAGAGAGAGAGAGAGAGAGAGAGAGAGAGAGAGATTGAATGAACACATCAGAAGAGAATGTATCATTGAGGAGCAGAAATAGGTCCTGCCAGAGGGAAAGTGCGAGATAAACATCACACACACATATATATTACCAGACGAATTGCTTCCCTTCTCTGGCAGAGAGAGCTTTCCTTGCGCCGCATGGCCGAGGGGAGCTGATATATGACCGTTCTGGTAGCACATTGTAAGACTTTCAAAGCACTGTTTATGCTCCCCGACTCCATAGTTGCGGCTTTGGCCTTTAGGCAATTAGTCTTGCACTCTGAGCCAATCTGCGGCGGTTTGGCCTGCTATCAGCGTCACACACACACAGACACTCTATACGTCTACAGTAAGTGAACGGAGCAAGTGCGTCGTGCATAATGAGGGTCAAGTGCAATATATAAAAAGTTGACACGCCGATGCTGATTAATTCAACAGGTGTTGAGTGTCGATGAATGGAGCCAGCTGCACTGCAAACACCCCCTTAGGTGTACACACACACACACACACACACACACACACACACACACACACACACACACACACACACACACACACACACACACACACACACACACACACACACACACACACACACACACACACACACACACACACACACACACACACACACACACACACACACACACACACACACACACACACACACACACACACACACGCGCGCGCGCGAGCGAACTGGGGCCAGTCTTCCGGAGGAGGAATGCCGAGGGCGGCTCTGGCGTGCAGATTGCGGCCAAGCGTTTGAGGTCGTGGCAGGACGGGGACCCTTGCTCCCTCCCCTTCTCCTCCCCTCCACCTTTTCCTCGTGCTCCTGGCTCTTCATCCATAATGGAAGACCCCTTACTTTCTGCATACAAACACCCCCCCCCCCCCCCCCCCCCAAACCCCACCCCTCTTAGACTGTTGCACCTTGGAGGAGGAGGAGGGGGGGGAGTTAAGTGTTCATTACTGTTTGTTTTTCACTTAACGTCCTTCTTCTCTGTTTTAGAATGTGAATAAAGGCATCACATGGCTTTATCGACGTTTCATATGCAACCCCTGTAGGTGCCCCCATAGGCTTTCAAGGGGATCGGATTAATTCCATTACTGAATACATTGGCCTGTTAAAAGAATAGACAGCAGGGGATACGTGGATGAACTGCTTATGACCGGTGAAACAGAAAAAACAGTTTGAAGCAGAAAGAATAGTTTCACTTTATCGGGACATGGTGTGCTGTCCATGAACTCCTCCAGTGTTGCCTTGGATTTAACGGAGACAAAGACAAATCCACAGCAGTGACCTGGTGTGAATTAAAGTTTATGGCCAAACCAACTCATCCCACTCCCATGAGACGGTTCATTGTTGACCCTAATGGAAAAGTATGCGACTGTAATGGCCAATCCCGGATGAGGGATTGCTCACTATGGCCTCCAACAGAGGATGGTTCCAACTTACTGTGTGTGTGCACGTGCGTGTGAGTGTGGGGTTTTACACCCAGTATCAAGTCTGATCGGTCTTCAAATCTGTTCCGAGTGGTTTAGCACATGATTTGACAACATGATTAAACTGAACAAAGAATTGATACTGTCTCTTACCTACTGGACAATAAATAGGTGAGGAACTGATAGAATACTTTGGATTAACCGTCTTCAGTGTTCCAACCTTCTAGAAATTAAGGAAATGTTCAATCCTCTTGTAGTTGTAGTTGATTTGTGAAAGTTGATCTGCAATTGACTAATGAGACTTCACGGAATGTCAAATACAACCCAGTATTTTATATATCTGATGATTTATTTTGTGCGAAATGGGTGTTTGTGTGTTTGTGTGCGTGTGTGTGTGTGTGTGTGTGTGTGTGTTTCTGCGGATGTAACGTGCCTTGTGTGTGAGGGTACTGCTAATTGGAGTCATGAGGTGTGCATACACATGTAGCTAATTAGTTAATTGGATTAGTGTGTCACAAGATCTACCGACCAGCCACTGGCAAAGGTCTTGGCACAGTTTGTTCAATTCACCCAATGCATGACCTGCCAAAATGTTTAACAAGGTTACACTTTTTAACAAAAGTGATGTTTTATCCCTTGACATAAGAAATTCAGAGGTCCTAAAAAAATTGCTAGAACCAACAACATCCAATATGTTCCATCTTAATACTAAACAAAGGGAGACATTTAATTATGATTACATGATACACCGAGGCAGAGAGAGAAACACATACTTTGATTCAACGCGAGTGCGGTGAAACTCCTATTTAAGGCCTCAAAACATTCTTCAGTGGATTTATTTCTCCTTGTTGGCAGTGGACTCCCCAGTCAGGAATGCTACATTACGTTCGTAAACATGTATTTAGAACGTGGCGTTTCATACGCCGTATGAAATTGGTGACTGTCTGGGCTGAGCGAGGGTCAAGGAAGAGACGTATCCCAGAATAGGTTTGAGATGCTGCAGACAATAAAACACACACACACATACAGGAGTAGCTGTGAGGGCTGCAGGGCTGAGAGGCAGAGAAAAGCACTGTGGTTTCTATGGCCCAGCGCGAGGTGGCAGATTCAGAGCATTGTGGACAAGTGCAATGAGATGATAGGGTTTCTCTTCACCTCTCTGATGATTCGTTTGTTAACCATATATCTTTATCGTTTGCATGCGTGCCACGCCACGGTGTGCGTGTGTGAGGATGTGAGTGGGATCACATATTCTTAGCCGTGTTTGTAAACGATACAAGTGCAGCCCGCCCCAGCTGTGTGTAACACACCCAGTCACACATCAACCCAAGCCTATAGTTTAACATCTGACCGTGCTATATTACAAGCCTGGCTCTACTAAAATAGAGGCCATATGCAAATGAGGTAGTCGGTGAGCATAAACATTTGATGTGGTTCTGTGTGTGTGTGTGTGTGTCTGTGTGACCATGAGTATATGGATATATGTATACATTTTTTGTGGACGCTGTGTGCACGTAGCTTTGCATGAGTGTGTACGTCTGTGTGTGTGTTCGTGTGTGTATGTGTATGTGTGTGTGCGTGTGAGAGTGTGACAATGTGTGTGCATGTGTATGTGTTTATGTGCATGAGTTTGTGTGTTTTTGTGCATGAGTTTGTGTGTGTGTGTGTGTGTGTGCATGTGTGTTTGTGTGTCGTGCACATGCGTGTGTGAGCGTGTGTGGGTGCACGTTTGTGTTTCGTGCACACGTGTGCACACTTGTGTGAGCCCATGCGCGTGTGTGCACGATCGCCGTGCACACCTTTGTGTGTGAGCATGTGTGCATGCACATTTGTTGTGTGTCTTGCACATGTGTGTGTGAGCGCGCGTGTGTGTGTGCGTGTGTCGTGCACATGTGTGGGGCACACGTGTGTGGCCAACCAAAAGCCTTTGATTCCAAGTGCGGGAGTGGCCCCCTTCTATTAAGACTGGTGGCTCGAACCATTTCACTAATTACAGAGGGGGAGCCAGGCTAAGGGTCAGGGTATCCACCCACTGTGTTCTGCTCCACGCTTCCCTGCAGCCACCCTGCTGCAGTAGCGGTCTCCAGGGTCGGCCCTCCCCCGGGGGGATATAAATACAAGCCTCCGGCCTGGCGCTCTGTTATTGCAGGTGCCCTGAGGGCCCCGGGGGGACGCAGGGCCGGACGGCTCAGCGACACACGCAGACTCCGGAGCCCATTCCATCAATTCTCCGCGTGAATGAAATGGTGTGAATAAAATGCGAAGAGAGTGGCGGCGAAACCACGGTGCGCACACAAATAGAAACATGTGGAGCCGGTGAGTAAACGATGAGGTGTGTGAGCCTGTGTTGCTCGCAGAAGCCCGGTGGGGGGGGGCAGTATTGAAGGGGCTATAAAGTGCAGAGGAGGTGTTGGAGGGAAACACTCTGTGGCTCGCAGAAGGGAGAGAATAAGCAAAGGCTGTCTGGAGGAAAGGCAGGGATGGAGGGAGGGGGGGTGGAAGAGACACGGATGTTGACAGGAGCTGGTCGACCGAGTACCTCACTGTTTAAAGTTGTAGAGTGTGATTCCCATCCCTGAATGATGCAGGCAAATATAAATACCGTTTGGGGTGTCAGCAAAATAAACTAAATCTACTTTGAGTTCCCTGGAAAAACCCGTTTGGAAACGCCGGAAAATACCAGCGGCAACAACAACAACCACCGTAACTAGCAGAAACGACGGTTTGAAAAACGGTGGAAGGCGTCTCTCTCTCTCTCTCTCTCTCTCTCTCTCTCTCTCTCTCTCTCTCTCTCTCTCTCTTCTCTCTCTCTCTCTCTCTCTCTCTCTCTCTCTCTCTCTCTCTCTCTCTCTCTCTCTCTCTCTCTCTCTCTCTCTCTCTCTCTCTCTCTCTCTCTCTCTCTCTCTCTCTCTCTCTCTCTCTCTCTCTCTCTCTCTCTCTCTCTCTCTCTCTCTCTCTCTCTCTCTCTCTCTCTCTCTCTCTCAGGTCGCCTGACGCTCAGACAGGATGAGCTGCTGAGCAAAATCAGCGGTCGGGAAAATTGAATTGAGCGAGATCAAACGGATCACACGGAGCGAGCCCGGATGAGGCCAGGGCCGGCCAAGCCACGTGAGGTCTGGTGAACTCTGTCACCCCTCCGACAGGAACCAAAAACCAAAAATGTAAAAAAAAAAATGAATTCCATAAAAGCCCTGGCCTGGAAGAGCAGCCCACAGAGGTGGAGTTAGACTCAGGGCTGGGTCCAGCGCAGGGTCCAGCCCCCCCCCCCCCCCACGGTCTCTACGGTCGGGGCTGCTGCCAGCCAGCCGGAGAAGGACCACATTGTGAGACACTTTCCCTTTTTTGTGTCTGTACGTGTGTGTGTGTGTGTGTGTGTGTGTGTGTGTGTGTGTGTGTGTGTGTGAGGGGGTTTGTGCGTAATCCATATAGTTTAGGGGGGTACACACTGTACTGCTTCCAGCTCTATTCCAATGCGTGCTCTCTCTCTCTCAGGCTCTCTCTCACTCTTTTTAGCACAAATTTTTCCATTGAAACGGATCCACAATTTTTGTTTCCTGGGATCTGTTGCACTATGACGGAGGGGGCTCAACGTGCAGGACCAGAAACGGCAGGGGTCAAACACAAACGCTGCTCAAAAATAATGACTCCTTAGATATTCCAACGCCAGTGAAACAAGGGTCAGAAAGACCATTTAGGCTCCACAGTTTCATTCCTCGTTATCATTTCCTAGAGAAGGACTTTTTTAGGGGAAATGGCATGAAAGTAGAAAAGGTATAAAATATATTAAAAAGCTGGATTTTGGTAATGTTTTTTAAATCTATAATACTGCTCTGCAGTCTTCTTATTGACTTCCATATACAATATAATGAGGGAAAATATATCTTAAAAAGTACATATTTGCCATATGCATTTCTCCAGACATATTGCCCTTGAGGTTGATACATGGGAAACTGTAGGAGACCAGTGCAAAATAATAATAAAAAGACCCACGCTTATTACAACAATAAATAATGATCATTATAATAAGTGTTGCTTGCATTGCAACCACACTAATTATTATTATTTGCAAATAATAATTACAATAAGAGTGGCTTGCTTTTGCAACCACACTTACAATGAGTATAATAATAACATACTTTATCATAGTGCTTTGTTTAAATAACCCATTTCCTTATCTACCATGCAAACCCCTAAGCCTCCTTAAGAAACCAGTTAAGGAGGTTAACCCAAACCCTAACCCGTTTGAACGGAGGCTGTAAGCTTCCTCTGCCTGGGTAGTTACCTGAAGTCGCACAGTGTGGCGGGTGCTTCTTTTTAACTTGCTGCGGCTGTCCGTTCTGACTGACCAAAGACCTTCCCGGCCAGGCAACCATTGAGTCTTCAACGACAAAAAGAGTACAACAGTCACCACACAGGTTAATGTTCATCACTGAGACTTCAATGAATGCTAACAGTGAAAATCTTGAAAAGCAGCTGCCATCAAAATCTCCCATGAACCGTATGAATCCACACACCTCTCCCCTGATGCTAAACACCAGCCCAGATGTGCAGCCAAGTCTCACCAGGCCTCACACATGCATGGTGAAAATTACAAGACGCGGTTATTTTCAGTTTTGACGGCATTGCATGCTTTCCATTTTGAATGCGACTAATAAGGCACAGCATGCACGTGAGACTGCAGTTCAATAAGCAGACATCGCCTTGACATAATGTCCTCTTCTGATCACTCACCAAACGTCTGAGATGTTGCTATAACGAGATGTACGGTTGAAAGAAGATGAAGTTAAGTTATTATTGCGTTTTCTTACTTTTCAAAAGTATGTTTTTTCCTGAGAGCATGAACCAACGTCATAAACGTCCAGCCTGTCATTGAGTGGAAAGGGGCAGCATAGACGTCCTCACTTAGCGCTGAGCCTCTATCAACAGTGCCACTCCGCTGGCCCCGAGCCCTAACCCCCCGAGCCTTATTCCCCCGCTCACTGAAAATGTTGCTTTTAGTTGTCCACAACACAAGTTCCATTTGGTTTCTCAATGGGCTGCCCGGAGCTTTTCCATTCTGTCTTCCCTTTCATTGACATCCATCTTCACTTCCAGCCTTCACTTTTTCCAGCCAACTGGCGTTCAGAACCAAGATGGCGGCGAGTTGAATAAAACCTATTGGTGCCATGGCGTTCTCCATGGCGCCCGGGGTTGTCACACCTGCCTGTCGGTTAACACATTCTGGGCGATGATAGAGTCCCCACAGACAGTTTTCTGCTATCACCGCTGTCTGGTCCGATGGGCGTGGCTCATGGCTGCTCACTGTTGGGTTAGATTCATAATGCATGTCTGACCTTCTCTGCTGCCACTACATTACCTTCCAGCATCTTGAAGCTGATTGAAAATGGTTGCAAATAGTCAGGGGTCCCCCCACTCGCCCACCCACACACACACACGCAGAGACGCACACACTCTCCCTAAATATAGCACACACAGACACACACGCACGCACACACAGACACACACAAAAACTCAAAATATATACAAACAACTAGACCAGAAAAAGTGCAGCAGCAGGGACACACACACACACACACACACACACACACACACACACACACACACACACACACACACACACACACACACACACACACACACCACACACACACACACACACACACACACACACACACACACACACACACACACACACACACACACACACACACACTAACTCCTGCTGCCAATTCCAGTGTTAGGAGCTGGTCACGCTCCTGAATGAGAGAGAGTAAGGAGGCGGAGAAGGAGGGAGGAGAAGTTAAAAGGAGGGAAGAGGAGAGCCCTTCATCCATTAAGCAGCTGGGTGGGGGGCTCTTGGGGGGGGGGCTGTCCGGGGGGACGCGTGAGCGATACGCAGGTCATCCCGAGTGGCTCTAATTATGTAACGATGAAGAGATAGAGTGGGAGAGATGGAGGGGAACACATCTGGTTAACATAGATAAAGGTGGAGGAGGAGGGGGGGGGGGGGACAGAGAGAGAGAGCAGAGAGTGGTGTGGGGAACACATTGATATCAATCAGGCTCTCCAGGCTCCCCGAGAACATGAGGCTCTGCAATATCTGCCATTGGCCGGGTCCCCACTGGCTGGGCAATGATTTTAGCAGGAAGCACACACACACACACACGCACACACACACAAGCAGGTAGACACACGTACACGCACACACAAGCACAAGCACGCGGACCAATACTTTATTCATACAGTGAGTCTCATCCAATAAATAGATGACTATAACCGAATTTACTGAGAACGACTAGAATCTAGTAGCCTTCTATACATCTCATTGAAAAGACCCCCCCCCCTCCTCACCCGAGAATACACCGGCCCTAGGATACAATTATGGTTGAATATTGGTTAAATACAAAGTTAATTTAATTTTGTTTTGACTGTAACCACAAGCATACACTAATTGGAGGGAAGAGGACTTAAACGGACACTTACAGCTAGCTTTGAGTCACACACACACACACACACACACACACACACACACACACACACACACACACACACACACACACACACACACACACACACACACACACACACACACACACACACACACACACACAAACCACAACTCTCCTGATGATGATTCAACTAGGGCAGGCAGAGGCCACACATTGTAGTTCAACACCGCTACTCGTAGCAGGGAGTTAATATAAGCATGGGAGGGGTGACCATGTTGTCATGGAAACCATTTTGTTTAAAAGGATTTTATAGTGACTGTGACTAGAAAGCCAAAGGAAATCTTTCCGCAACTTTGTCAAAAGCTAATTGGTTCCATAAAAGGTTTGCCCGTATACCTCTAATTCAGCTAATGCATCATCATTATGATCACATTTAGGAAAGTATTTATTCAGAGTTATTTCTAATCACCATGTTGGGCAGACATCGTATTCTTTCCAAACCATGAATCCTGTCTGCCCTTTCCCCAATGTTTCCATACTCAGCGGTACTGTCAACATAAACCCGGGCGAACAATGTTTGTGCGTGTGTGTGTGTCTGTGTGTCTGCATGCCTGCCTGTGTATGGGTCGGCACGCCTGCGTATTTGTGTGTGTGTGTGTGTGTGTGTGTGTGTGTGTGTGTGTGTGTGTGTGTGTGTGTCTGTGTGTGTGTGTATATATGTGTGCGTGCATGCATGCGTAAATATATATTGTGTGGGAAGAACACATGCCTCTTCTGTAAAAATTCAAAGCATAGATTTAATAGAACAGAATTTAGATGTGACTTACTTATCCGTGTACCTAGTCTGTGTGAATGTGCGTGTGCATGGGCGTATTTGAATGCACAGGCAAAAAAAACCTCTAATTACATGGTGGATGGGGGTGGCCATCTAGCTTCTGTGCGCGGCTGGCCTGCTACATAAATACACGTGTGACAGGAGCCGGTCGCTGGCTGCACTTGTCTCCCCGCAGTCCATCTGTAGCTGGAGCTCCAGAGGCTGCGGCCAGGCGGAGCCACCACTGGGCTGGGGGGGGGGGGCGGGTGGGGACCGTGACCACGCTATTGTGCAGGCATGCAGTCACAGAGCCTGTTGGAGAATAAGCTGTGTAGGGTGTGTTGGGGAAAAGAAAACACAAACGCGGAAAGTGTTTGTGTGTGTGTGTATGGATGTGGGTCTATGTGTGGGTGTTATTTTCGTAGAGAATTTTTGGTTATGATATACACACACACACACACACACACACACACACAAACACACACACACACACACACACACACACACACAGATGTACATCAACACTTACACGCACAGATAGCTCATTGTTTTCCGCACTAGACTTTTATTTTCAATTCTTGCTTATTGAGGTGCCAAGCCAATTAAATCGTCTACAGGTCATGTGTTAAGCACATGTGGGAGTAGGCGGCTGGGAGAGACCCCTGATCACTAACAGGGACCGCAGACAGTGCAACGTGCAGAGCATTTGGCTTGCACACACTTAAATCTATTGTGAATCTACATTCTGAGGCTGAGTCACACGTGGGGGAGGGCGAGAGAGAGCAAGAGCGAGAGAGAGAGAGAAAGAGAGAGAGCGAGAGAGAGAGAAAAAGAGAGAGAGAGAGAGAGAGAGAGAGAGAGAGAGAGAGAGAGAGAGAGAGAGAGAGAGGGAGAGGGAGAGGGAGAGGGAGAGAGGGAGAGGGAGATCGCCTTCTCATTGCCCTCTCTAGTGACTACACTTTCTCCCAATCTCTTCCGAGAAACTCCCCAAAACCCTTCTTAGCCGGAAAGTGGAATATTGAGGAATTTTGTTGTTGCCGCTTGGACGAGGTAATTGATCAAACATCTGGCTGTAGGACTGTTAACATGACATTTAGTTTCGAATTATTATCATACCCTCAAGTTGAACAAGAACAAAACATCTATCACAGAATACCACTTTCTTATACATGGGATGTAAGCAACTGTTTAAATATGCGAGGCATAGAGACTAGATTGGTCATTAATTCAGGCTAATAGCCCTCTTTATCATGTCACAATTATCACACACAGAAACACACATGCTCTCGCGCTAACTCTCTCACACAAAGGCACAGGAACGCGTGCACGCGCGCACACGCACACACACATGCGCTACTCTCTCTCTCACACAAATGCACAGATACACATGTACACACACACACACACGCACCCACGCACGCACACACACACTCTCTCTAGTACTGCAAGGTCTTGTTACACTCCATGTCAAGCTTTGTTCAGTTCTAACACAACAACGAGCAGTGCTGACATCTCTCTGCTCTTCCTCCCATTGCTCTGACACGATGGATTATAGACATGTATAATGGGGTTGCATTGTGTTGGGAAGGGGAGTCATTGTAAGCAGGTGGAGGTAATTGTATGTTAATAAATAGGGCCACAACCAAATTTGAATGAACACAAAGATGGCTGACAGAGAGAGAGAGAGACGAGATACACCAGGAAAGATGCTGGGAAGTGCAGTTTAAGCACTTCCCCCCCCCCCCCCCCCACACACACACACACACACACACACACACACACACACACACACACACACACACACACACACACACACACACACACACACACACACACACACACACACACACACACACACACACACACACACACACACACACACACACACACACACACACACACACACACACACACACACACACACACACACACACACACACACACACACACACACACACACACACACACACACACACACACACACACACACACACACACACACATTCTCCTCTGTTTTAAATCTGCAAAAGATTTGCAGCTTTCACTTAGAACATGGAATCTCCGCCATAAGTACAACAGTAGAGCAGCTATGGAAACAGAACACTTCATAGACAGTCTCCTCCTCTTCCTCCTCTCTTTCTGTTTCCTAGAAGGCCCCTTTAAACCCAGAGCTGTTCATACCACACCAGAGATCCTTTCCACTCAATCCCAAGCCCAATGGCTGTGTACTTCTTTATACATTGGGTTGTTGTCTACTCGATAAACAAAACTATCTAATAAACTCTAATAAACTCTTGAGGTGATGCATGGCGAATCAAAGACAAGAGGATCTGCAGCAAAGTGGATGTGTAACGCATTAACTCAGTGCACAGATAAAGTTGGACCGAAGAAGAATGGCAGATGTCTTTCCTGGCAGCGAGCCTCTGACCATCGCGTTCAACTGGAGAGCAACTCCCGGCGGCTTATGCTATATAAAACTTTAAAGTCGGCCACAATGCATATTACAAAACTAGCAACTAGCGGTTTTAACGGCATGGGCTGGCCACTGTATATTTAAGGCCCTGTGGGGGCTTCTATTTTGAAAACCACTCTATGTTCTCTTCATAGACTTGAAATGAGGCAAGCAGCCATGGTTGTGGTGTGTCATTCAGCACTCTGTGTAGATTACTACTTCAGTCCTTTAGCATACACCTGTATCTCTTAAGTGATACACTGAATAGGGATTGGGAAATTGACACACCGTGTTCAAGTTTAGATATTCACTGCCTCTGCCCGGGAGTTAGACTTAAGGGGCAGGTATAGGGTGCGAGGCATCTTGCAAATAAAACACATTGTCGACGGGTAGGCTGAGGAAACTGCGGCTGGTAGTCTTGCTAGGAAGAGAGTGCCAATCTCCCAAAGTGAAACATAATGAACCCAAATGGAAACCGTCTTAATTTTGGCAAAAACAAGACTGCCTCGAGGACTGCCTCCTCCGCCAGTAGCAAGGAAACACACGCTCGCAGACGGCGTTTCTGGGACGTGATCCTGTCAGTAAACAGCGGAATGCGGAGCATTTTAATACCCTCCTCGGTAAACAAACGGCCCCCAGCGCGCCAAACTGCACCACGGCTCTAGAAGGAGGAATTCATTGAGAGAGGAGAGCGACAGGGTAGGCTCAGCAGCCGCCACACACTAAAGCTGCACCGCCTGTGGACTGGTCCGACTCGCACAGAATGGCCTTTTGTCTGGGATTCAGTGGTTTCTATAAAATGATCCGGTCAAAGCAGCAGGAGGAAAAGTGCAGTATTGAATACGTTTTGGCAAGCAGCTCTCTTCTGGGGTGTAGCTGATCCACTATTGATTGTGCTGGGTTGTTCTCAGCCTCACTTGGAAGTGGCTTTGGACTTTAGGGAAGCGTCTGCTAAATGGGAACATTTGTGTGCTAGAGGGAAGTCTTGCTCACCCTGGCAACAAAAGTATTCATTTATGGGATGTGCGTAATTCTTTCTATCATGTATCAAGAAAACACCCATAAAAGTAATTGAAACGATAAAATAGTTGTCGTCCTCCTTATCATTCAGATGGAGCCCTTGTTAAACCAAGACACATTAGATACCATAGCCCATAGGAGTTCATAGTCTGACTGCATGAGAAAAAGGAACAAGGAAATGGCCAATTGTTGAAAATGACACTTGTGCGTTATTGCTTGTAAAACACGTGTTGCCAATATCCCAGTGTTAACTGGTTTGGAATATGTTTTTAGTTAGTACACCTAACCAAAAACATAATATTCCAAACCAGTTAACACTGGGATATTGGCATGGCTATGCATGATCTTGCGTTGATAATACACGTTTTTTGTTTTTTTAAGGATTTGAATGATATCCTTACCACTTTATATTAGACATTTTCCGGTTTAATGTGGTGAATGGTGCAGCGTAAATATTTAACTTAATGTAGGGAGGGGCAGGGGGACAGGCTGGCGAAAGTGATGGAAACCAAACACCTAATATAGATGATTGGGGTGTGTTGTTTAAATGCTGGCTTTGGCTTTTCCCCCTGGGGGGCATAAGGGATCTATTAGGCATAACAATGTTCCCTGGTGAGGCTAACCACGGCTATTAGCTAATCAAAGGGTTGTCATGAGATGAATGATTCCAGCTCATTTGAGCGGGCAAAGGCAGTGAACTTCTGGAGGAAAGCATGTAGCCCACTGAGAAATGACAGATGTAATTCCCCCTCTGTTGAGCTCCATCAGACTGAAAATGTCTTACAGTACCTTCCAACTCTATGCTGTATGAAGACAAGGAGGAAATATGTTGCATAATCAAGGCATTCAAAAGTTGCACCGATTGCATCCTATAATTTATTACGATAGCTATCTATCCAGCGTCTTGGATACTCAATGTAATCATTTTAACGAAAGCTCTTTAATATTAAGTTTATTATTAATTAATTATGTGATAATTTGGCAGAAACTTAATTTCTTTCTGCCAAATTTGATGCCGACCACAAACGTGCTGCTTTCTATTGTTTTAAATTTAGCTTTATGACCCTGACACCCAATTAGTTAGTCGGCCAAAAAACACCAGGTAAACAGCTTTCATGTGGTTTTGCCACGGCACAGAAGGGGGGGTTATATGCTATCCTGGTCCAGGGATAGCTACCAACTAAACTGATTGCTTTGGCTTTTGGGACAGGAAGTGATGTCAGCTGGAGGACTGGCTTTCCTTCCTCTGAGTTGTTGGTTCATTTTTATGCAATGCCTAGATGCCGAAACATCTATTAAAACAAACAAATAAAAATACTACCTAAAGAAAATTCTCACGAACACAATGGGAAGTCCTGAAGCAATGTGTTTTCTATTTGAGATTTGAAACTTGTGATTCACTGGGAGCAAAACATTGGATTGACTTTGTGTCAGGGTTGCCAGCTCTGCATAAATGGATGATGCTGAAAGGCGGTATTGGGTAGAATGGAACCGGTATTTTTCCATGTGTCAAAACAGCCCTCGATACTGGCAACCCTGTGAGGGATTTTCAAATATATGGAGGGACAGTTTGAGTGGAAGCAGCCTTATTTCCATGGTAACCCTGCACCCTCAGCAATGAAGTCCATGTCCCTGACCCAGCGGTGTCCAACGCTAAATGTGTCGGATTGATTCACAAAGTATGACTGGATTAAATAAAAGCATGTGCGTCTTAATATCCTCCAACAGGAAGCTTGGCACAAGCACTGTGTGTGTGTGTGTGTGTGTGTGTGTGTGTGTGTGTGTGTGTGTGTGTGTGTGTGTGTGTGTGTGTGTGTGTGTGTGTGTGTGTGTGTGTGTGTGCGTGTGCGTGCGCGTGCGTGCGCGTGTGCGTGTGTGTGTGCATGCGTGTATGCATGTGTGTTTGTGTGTATTCTGTCTGGTAGCAAGTAAGCTCGTGCACGTTCACGTGTCTAATTAAGGGTCAATATTTATTGGAGCCCCATATTGGACCCAACAATCACGGGTGGGGTCCTCCGAGGGGCCGACCCGGCCCCCAGAGAGGCTGTGTGCCGTCACCAAGTTGACATTTATGGCCCCGCGGTCACCATGGCTCGGGTCAAAGAGGGTCTCCAGTTCCTTTATAGCGGTAAAGTGCTCCCTTATTGTCTGAGGGACCATGTAAAGTCATGGTTTATGAAGACCCCCAAAATGTAATTTTCCACTCCATCTAAATAGCCTGGGTCCTAAAACAACGTGGGCTGGCCTCGCTGCTGAACCCGCCACTGAGGGGCCGTTTATTTAAACTTCCTTTAAACCTCCTGAGTTTACTTAAAGTAAACTCAGGAGGACGGCCAGGTAAATTGCAGGCATAACTTCAGCTGATCCTTTTAGAAACTTAATATATATTCGGATTACAGATCACACCTGGATAGCAGATCACTATTTGAGCTCATCAATGTTGGATTCACTTTTGGAGCGAAACATTTTAGTTACTTTTTGTAAGGCTTGCCAGTAGTGATTGACTACGGTACATGGTCACAGTGATCTCACACAGTGATCACAGATCACTACGGTACATGGTCACAGTGATCTCACACAGTGATCATAGATAACTTGGGTATTTAGTGACCGATGGGCCTTGATGCTGTCACTTTTCATAGTGTTACAATGTCTGGGGCCAAGACACAAGTCCCACCTAACAAACCGGTTGGCCATGTCTGCTTCCCATTTCCTTTAAATGTTTTTTTTTTCTTGACCTCAATTTCAAGCTAAATCTGGGCTTTCAATTTCCCAATATTCATCTTTATGTTTGTCTAGTAAAACGGCAATAAAGCAACCCTAAAACACCTTTGTCCATAAAATGACTCTTAAGTCTGAATCTATAAATAACTCTCTGCATTCCAGGCCGTCAATATGGAAGTTAAAGTGTTAACATTATGGAGAAAGTGTTTTTGAATGAGAAAAGTGTGATATACCTATCTTAAAACAAAAAACAAGCATCCTTATCTAATCCCTAAAGCAACTTTGCAGTATGTGCTTGTCCATGTGTTTGTGTGTGTTTGTGGTCATGTGTGTATGTGTGTGTGTGTGCATGTACAGAGGTCTGTGCGTGTTGAAGTGAGAGACTGGACAATGGTTTATTCAATCTTTTGAGATGTATAGTGGAGGAAGAGATATGGTTCTCACAGCATGCCGACCTGCACTAAAACACACACAAACAGACACCACCACACACACACCCTGAGTAAGACTTACATAAGCATGGAAGAATTCAATGTTTTTACTGGCGAGTGGTTGGCAGCAACACAACATATAAGCGAATCACTAATTGCGGCAGGGTCACATGCCACGCGCCCCCTTTGCTGACCTGATTAGTCTTCCCTGCTGCGAGGGCCACAAATTCATTCATTCAAAGGTATTTCTTATATTTCTTATCTTGTTTATTCCCCGAGTTTCATCCAGCAGTGGTAGAGCGCCCCTGCAGGAATACTAGTGCCAATGCATTCGGCGCCGCAAATGTTATTTGTTGTATTTATAAACACATATTTCACAGGTGCCCCCCTACCCCCACCTGACAGGGTGGAGCTGGCCTAAAAGCCTCCTCCAGTGCAGTTCTGGTTAACGCGGCGATTTGTTGAGTGACACCCTCAAACACCCTCACCTCCCCGCTGGCCGTAACAAAACAGGCTCTGTTCCACTCCACAGTAGGCCTACCGTCTGACACACACACACACACACACACACACACACACACACACACACACACACACACACACACACACACACACACACACACACACACACACACACACACACACACACACACACACACACACACACACACACACACACACACACACACACACACACACACACACACACACACACACACACACACACACACACACACACACACACACAAAATCCACCCGTTAAGTTCACTAACACACAAAGACACCCTAAACGCCGGCAGAAATTCTCACCTTCTGTCGTCCCCGCCACCCCCCCACCCCCCCACCCCAGAGCAGCCAGACGCAAAACGGCGACGCAAAGTCAATAGATTCCCTGACCAATAGACGTTCGTCAAGAACCACAAGCTTGCCCATCAAACAAACACACACACACACACACACACACACACACACACACACACACACTGAACACACACACAAACACACACACACTATATGCAGGGGTCCCAGTAGTTAATTAAACTTTTTATTAGAGTCCGGAGGAGAAGCTTTCCAACTACTCTACCAGACATACCTGGCCGATTTAGTCTCAATATCCAGAGATAGAGCGAAAGAGGGAGAGCGAGGAACGGAGAGCGAGGGAAGGAGAGCGAGGTCTATTCTATTCAGACTCTTTATCAATATCTTTTCATTGGGATACCCTTGAGAGAACACACTATTGCCAAATCACAATTTAGTAATGTCATTTACCAACAGCTTCATCACAGTGAACATCAATTAAAACAATACTAGTATTGCCTCTAAAACCTTTTCACAGATCCTTTCCTTTCCATCACTTGAGGACAGAGGAGAGTGAAACACCTTAAGGCTTTAGAATATAGGTTCTGATAGTCTACCAATCAGTGGCGCCAACTTCAGGTCAACATTGGGGGTCATAAATATTTCGTTCAAATGTGTCAACCAAAAAGTAGCTATTTCAGTATTATTTATCTGTAATTTATTTGATTAATTCCAAATTCTGGTTGTGATGATCTGAAATAACCAGTGGCAACTGGTCATTAGGGGCAAGTGGGGCTCGGCCCCACCTACTCTCACAAGAAAAAATGAAGAGAAAATGAAAATGAAAAAATATATATATATAAAAAATATAATATATATTTTTTTATATATATAAATATAAATATATTTAAAAAATAATCTCCCCAGAAAGTACTATAAAATAATAAGTTCGGCGCTTTTATTTAATTTTTAGGCCTGCTTCTTCCGGCTGAGTTCTTCTGGAGGGGCAAGAGGGGCTCTAGCCCCACCAGCCCAATGCAATGTGTATTGGACTTGAAACATTGAAATGCGCATGCTCAGAGTGTTTCTCTGTTGAAGTGGACGGAGAATATTTTACTTCCTGGTGGGGCTAGCCCCACCGAGACCGCCATGGACATATATGGTTCGTTCCACTACATCGTAATTTCGTTTTTCACAGTTCATTGGCTGTAGGGTGAGGCACGTGATGAGTCATGACTCGAGTGACCTCTCACCTCACCTCACGTGCCGCGCGCAAGAAGTCCGGTAGCGAAGAAGAGAAGGAGAAGGATACATTTGCTAACATACATGCCAGAGGCACACAAACGAAAACGAATCGACAACATGAATGTGGTAGATCATCTATTGGAGCACAGATTTGAGACCCTTAGTCTGGAGGAAAAATTAGAGGTAAAACAACTTATGTCTTGTGCTCTTCAGTCTATTTATGTTTTTCCAGTCTTCCCACTGCTGGCCTGCGCCTTGTCGTGGTGGAGTGGGCTTTAAACCAAGACAGGCCAAGTCCTGGCACACTCGATCATTCGGCCTGAGCGATGTCATGTGTTCTGAGTGACAAACATCATCCAGACCAAGATTGAGTGAGTGACAGAGTGAAGTCTGAAGATTAAGCTTACTACCATGTGTATTTAACGTCATATGTAACCTCTTTATGACATCAAATCATGTAAAAGCCCAACGTTGGGCGGTCTCCACGGGAACCCGACGATATCATGAGCCTAACAATGTGAAGTTATTAATAAGGTCAACTATAACTTTCAACTCCACCCAGGCCTGAGACCCCGTGGTGCAGCGGAGAGAGCACACGGCTCTAGGCCCTGGAGTTCTGAGTTCAATTCCCGTCAGTATGTCTCAATGCACTTTTTATTTTCAAAATTTGCTGGTGATTTGACATGTTCAATCTCTGGCGACTCCTTGCAACGGCATCAGCTGCGCTGCAACGACCAGTTCACACAGTGCTAGAACTTTTCCCTTGCGACGTTCCAAAACAGTCTCGTTGCGAGACCAATCTTTGGTCTGAACTGGGCTGTTGTACACGAGAACCATCAAAGTCCACTCTGACCGCCATTTTGGGAGACGGGTTCAGCCGTGCACACGTTCTGCTCCACTTTAAGTAGAGCAGACAGACACTGATGGAAGACCACTGAAGGATCCGCCTGAAGAGCCAAGAGTGACGGGAAGAAAGCGCTGAACTGTGTTCTCCCCCGGAGAAGAGACGCCTCATATTTGTATTCCATTTCCCTATTATACTGACCATATTTGCTGAGTGGATGAGTGTGTTTGTCTGTGTGTGTGTTTGTGTGCGTGTGTGTGGTTGGGTCTGTAAATGTTAGAAGTGTAAAGTTTGCCTCTCCAACACGCTCAGGGTTTGTGTGTGTATAGTATGTGTCTGTGTGTACAGTACGTGTGTATATATGTGTATGTGTGTGTGTGTGTGTGTGTGTGTGTGTGTGTGTGTGTGTGTGTGTGTGTGTGTGTGTGTGTGTGTGTGTGTGTGTGTGTGTGTGTGTGTGTGTGTGTGTGTGTGTGTGTGTGTGTGTGTGTCAGAGAGCGATTGAGGAGCAGAGCGCTTAGCCAAGGTGTTTGAGTTGTGAGAATCAGAGTCACGGACCAAACAGATTTCCTTGCGTGCGTTGGGCCGTGTGTTCACAGATTATGGGGGGCTCAACAGTGCAGTACAGTGTCTCCGCGGCAACACTGTACACGTTCTCTATCACCAAAGCCCGAGCCAATTTTTTTTTTTCACACAAGGTTTTCTTTCAGGAATCAAATCGCAAGTTCAATATGGAAAATACCAGCGTCATATTCAAGCGGATAATTTAGCGAACTGAAGAAATCTTGATGCAAGCTGTCAAGGGACATTGGACTAAATCAAATTGAATATTTTACCCTTTTTGGTCAATATTATGAACTGTGTGTGCGCCTGTGTGAGTGCTTGAGTGTGTGTGCGTGTTCGTGCGTGTGTGTGCAGGAAACACACACCGACCCGAGGGATTAGTGACAGACTTGGTGAGTGACTCATTCTGTTCCAGATGTTTATCACGTCATAAAGGCCTCAGAAACCCTGTAAGAAGTAGGTAAGAACACAGCTCTTTCAACGACACACACACACACACACGCATGCTCTTTCTAGCTGCCAACTTAATTCCAGCTGTGTCAGCCATGTGGATAGGAAATCACCTCCACACTTGATACTGCATTTAGACCTGTGTGTCTGTGTGTGTGCGCGTGCGTGCGTGCCTCCAGAGAACAGAGAGACCCAGCTTGGAACTTCCAGCTTTAAATCACATAGGCCTGCTTGCACCCACATTAATCCGGTTCACACGCCTGCGTCTGTTGCACCAAGTTCAATTTGAGCAGTACATTATCCAAAATGTAGACCCTTTTACATTCTGAATTTTGTCACGGTCAGCAAATCTTCAGCAAATTGCTCGATTCCCTTGTAGATTACAGTACAACAACGACTTGGCACATGCACGCATGCACACGCAGGCACTTAAGAACACGCGCACCCACGCACTCACACGTACGCGCACGCACCACACAGAGTGGAGATGTCATTCATAAGCAACAGAAACAGGTCTCACAACGAGTTTTGCAGTTTATTTTACATGGTAAACCACAGTGCTGCTGAATAGATGGTTAGATCGAAGCATTTACGCGGCTAATTCAATGGCATTGTTTGAACTAATAACACGTGATAAGTAGCCCTACTCCAAGTAGACAGGAAGAAGAATGCACGTAACCAGTATCATATCCCACCCATTACTTTCGGTGTGACAGTAGCCTTGGCCGTCAGTGCAAAGAGTCTAATAAGGGCTTATTAGATTTCTCGTTCACCAATACGAGTACCTGTACACACGCAGGTCTCATGTGCATCCACCATTAATATTGACACATCCACTGAATGGCAGCCAGGATAAGTTTCTCACCTAGATACTGTCGGATGTCCAGCAGGATTGTAGGGGGTCCTCCGTTCAGCTGGTAGACCAGTGACCCGAAACAGAAGAGGAACAGCGTGGCCATGCAGAAACCATAGCCTCTCAGGGAGAATCGCAGGGGCACAGCGGAGAGCCAGCTACTATACTTTTTGTTGTTCCGATCTCTGATGTGGTTCTGAGTCTGGTTGTTGTTAAGGGGACTGCTGGGGAAATTCTTCATCATCATCTCCTCCTCACAAAGCGCCGGCGCTGGAAGCGGTAGTCACCCATCCGCTTGCGGAAAGTAAAACTTCTTCTCGTTGCTCTGGTATCATCTGAGCCACTGAAGGACACCTCTTTATGAAACGCCAGGCAGGGTTCCCCCCCCCCCGCTTAGCCGCCACGAGTTGTTTGCGCTCTCGCCGTTTTTCCGCTTCGGCTCGGTTCTTCTCGTCTGCGCTCGGGACGACTACTGATACAACTCGAGTTATTACGAGACCATCGTCCTGCTTGGGGATTTTCTTTAGGGGGGTCGGCCAAAGTGTCAGATTACTAAACGTGGAGGAAAGAACTTCCACTTTATGGGATATTTTCGTTTTTGTAGTGTTAATGTGTGAAACAGCGCCCCCCCGCGGGCGCGACACAACCGTTGTTGGAGGCTGTGGCCTTGAGTCTTGAAGGCAGCAGTGCAATTTGGCTTCATTGGATAAAGACATTCCATCGGAGTGTTGTTGAGATCTGCAAACAACTACAAATTAGTACATTTGTAGTTGTTTGCAGTGTGGCATCGGCCAGGTCTGTTCAACCTCATCCTTATTCTGGATCATCATCATCTCTATTACAGATACAAACTACATTGATGGCTACTTTTTTTATTATGGACTAAAATGTTGGGTCCCCGGTAGGTTGTCCCACAAAAAAGTTTGCATTTGAGGATGCCTTTTACTTTCTATACGCCCTTAAGTGTGCATTTTATCTTCATGTCGCTAAATCAGACTCAACCCTACAATTGAAGGAGGCCTGCTGCACTCAGTCCGTCCATGAAGTCCCTAAATCCTTTCAAGCCCTACACAGGGGCTTTCCTTTTTCTCTAAGTACTTGGTCAACAAAGTATTCAACCTGAAAATCACAATCGTGTTAAACAAAACATTAATTAGCTCACAAAATACAGGCCTGTGGAGGGTAGTTATCTTCTTCTCCCCAGCAGTTGATAATGGCAGCTTGTTCTCTATTTCAAAGCTGTTGCTCTTACCTTAATTACATTGAGAATCACCCCATCACAACACTGATTTGATGATGTCCATGTTTAGTCTTTTAATGTAGCATTATTATTTTTTATTACTATTATTATTATTGTTATTGCTGTTGTAGCGTCACAGGGTGTTGGTTATAAACAGAGATTTTCAGAAGCATCAAGTATGTATTACCAGGGCACCTCGTCTAGAGCTTCACTCAAAACAGAACGACCTGGGAAGGGAATCACTCCTGCTGAAGTCATCAACAACTTTATAAACAAATACAGTAAAAAAGCCCCCAGCTAAGCCCCCCCCAGAGGGGCTTAACTGGCCCCCCTGTGGACCAGGCCCTCTGATGGGCACCTGTTCTAGTGAGGCTAATCCAGCCTTGATCAGAGGCATTTCAGATCCTGATATGACAGCCCTACCACATAACTATCCACCAGCCTGAACGCTGAGCCCAGCACAGCCAATCATTACATATCCCCTTCTAGACATGACTCAGCGTCTGATTGGCTGTTAACCACCACCATGTGGTCAAATCTGCCTCATACTGAAACGATTCACGCATTCCCCAAAAATAAAAAAACTCATCATCAGAGCACGAGTTGGCCTTCTTCAGTGAGGCTCCTGTCAACATCGGGCGAGGACAGACAGCGATGATGACAGCTCTCGTTTAGAGGGCAAACCATCGGCAGGTTTCACTTTTATTTGACAAACCGCTCCTAAGGTCCCGCAGTGTTTGGACACGCAATGCCCCTCAAGAATGAAGGACAACGGAGTGCATTTGCTCAGGAGAGTGAGAGTAAACGTGTGGCGCAAGGGGAACGTTTACACTGGATTCGTCCTCAAGACTAAGTCAACCTCAAAAAGTTGGATTTAGTTACACAATGGAAGATGAGAAACACGTAACATCTTATTCCCACCAGTCATTATACAGAGTATTATGCTCAGTGTAATAAGGATAGTAAAAATATGGACAGATGCATAATTATATGAAAATAAACGTCAATACTATGTTTGTTTTCCCTTAAGGGGGTCTAACCATAGAGAGCTTTGGAGAAACGAACAGCACAGTTAAAAATAATATTGTGAAAGGCACAGTAGGCCTAAGCTGTTCAAGGTAGCCTCTCCTCTTAGACCCTGTGGCTCGCATGTGTGTTTGTGTGTCGGTGTTTCATAGAGAAAACAGTTAACCTACATTCAGAACAGTTGTTAAAGAAAACAACAACTACAGCTGTGTCAGAAACGCACCTGAATGGCATTTATTAACAGCAGAAGAGGAGAAGGATGCTAGGGGGATGAATCAGTCAACAGGCTTGAGATGTGTATAAGCACATTTTTTTCCAGCTGCAGGCTTGGGCGTTTCGGTCATGACACAAGAACGCCCTTTAGGCGTTCCTGGTAGCGTTTCATCGACCAGTCACGAGGTGTTTCGAAAGGCATACTGGGTTACGCAAAGGCATACTACGAAGCACAGTCGCAAGGCATAGCCTACTATGCTTTCCTTCCTTAATGGCAATTTTACCTCTCTCATTAGATTTAGCAATCATGGAGCCCCCACTTGGCTAACGTTAGTTCTATGCTTCCCGTACTTGAAACTGCTGTTTGAGAAAATCTAACTAGCGTATGTTTCGGATGTTGACAGCCGTGCGAAGAAGAAGGGATTCGGTGTTGACGGTGAAAGTTAGGCCGGTTTTCAGTTTTCGGTTATTACCGGTTAATGACCGGAAAAAAATGAGGAGGACCGACTATTCTAAATGTCCCAGGTCAGAATGACCAGTGGCTGGCGACTGGTCATTAGGGGCAAGTCGCTATACTCTCACAAGAAAAAAAGAAAATGAAAAAAAGGAAATATATTAAAAAAATAGAATATATATATATTTTTATATATATATATATTTTTAAAAAAGAATCTCCCCAGAAAGTACTATAAAATAATAAGTTTGGCGCTTTTATTTAATTTTTAGTCGACCCTGGCTTGCTTCTTACGGCTGAGTTCGTCTGGAGGGGCAAGAGGGGCTCTAGCCCCACCAGCCCAATAAATAAAAAAAATAAAAATAAAAATAAAAAACAACAGTGTTACCCCTTGTGTTTTTTTTTATGACGACCAATAAAAAACAACAGTGTTACCCCTTATTTTCTTTTTCATGAAGACCAATAAAAAACGACAGTGTTACCCCTTATGTTTTTTTTCATGACGACCAAAGAAAAACGACAGTGTCACCCCTCATGTTTCATTTGGTGAAAACGACAGTGTTACCCCTATGTTTTATTTGATACATTTCGACAGTGTTACCCCTTATGGGTTTTTCATGACGACAGATAAAAAACGACAGTTTTACCCTTTA
The DNA here is from genome assembly GCF_026213295.1 of Gadus chalcogrammus. NCBI lineage: Eukaryota > Metazoa > Chordata > Actinopteri > Gadiformes > Gadidae > Gadus > Gadus chalcogrammus. Next base: position 12,846,180 of record NC_079432.1, on the reverse strand, counting down.
CGTTTCATTTGATAAAAACGAAAGTTTTACCCCTTATATTTTTTTTCATGACGACCAATGAAAAACGACAGTGGTACCCCTTGTGTTTTTTTTCATGACGACCAATAAAAAACAAGTGTTGCCCCTTATGTTTTTTTTCTTGACGACCAATAAAAAACTACAGTGTTACCCCTTATGTTTTTTTTTATGACGACCAATAAAAAACGACAGTGTTACCCCTTATGTTTTTTTTCATGACGACCAATAAAAAACATCAGTGTTACCCCTTATGTTTTTTTTCATAACGACCAAAGAAAGACGACAGTGTCACCTCTGACCTCTCATGTTTCATTTGGTAAAAACGACAGCGTTACCCCCTATGTTTTATTCGATACATTTCGACAGTGTTACCCCTTATGGGTTTTTCATGACGACAGATAAAGAACGGCAGTGTTACCCTTTACGTTTCATGTGATAAAAACGACAGTGTTACCCCTTATGTTATTTTCCCATGATGACTGATGAAAAACAACAGTTTTACCCCTTATACTTTTTTTTCATGACGACCAATAAAAAACAACAGTTTTACCCCTTGTGTTTTTTTTCATGACGACCAATAAAAAACAACAGTGTTACCCGTTATGTTTTTTTTCATGGCGACCAATAAAAACGACAGTGTCACCCCTCATGTTTCATTTGGCGAAAACGACAGTGTTACCCCCTATGTTTTATCCGATACATTTCGACAGTGTTACCCCTTATGGGTTTTTCATGACGACAGATTAAAAACGACAGTGTTACCCTTTACCTTTCATTTGATAAAAACGAAAGTGTTACCCCTTATGTTATTTTCCCATGATGACTGATGAAAAACAACAGTGTTACCCCTTATATATTTTTTTTGACGACCAATAAAAAACGACAGTGTTACCCCTTGTGTTTTTTTTCATGACGACCAATAGAAATCAAGTGTTATCCCTTATGTTTTTTTTCTTGACGACCAATAAAAAAACAACAGTGTTACCCCTTATGTGTTTTTCATGACGACCAATAAAAAACGACAGTGTTACCCCTTATGTTTTTTTCATGACGACAAATAAAAAACAACAGTGTTACCCCTTGTGTTTTTTTTTATGGCGACCAATTAAAAACGACAGTGTCACCCCTCATGTTTCATTTGGTGAAAACGACAGTGTTACCCCCTATGTTTTATTCGATACATTTCGACAGTGTTACCCCTTATGGGTTTTTCATGACGACAGATAAAAAACGACAGTGTTACCCTTTACGTTTCATTTGATAAAAACGAAAGTGTTACCCCTTATGTTATTTTCCCATGATGACTGATGAAAAACAACAGTGTTACCCCTTATATATTTTTTTTTGACGACCAATAAAAAACGACAGTGTTACCCCTTGTTTTTTTTTTCATGACGACCAATAGAAATCAAGTGTTATCCCTTATGTTTTTTTTTCTTGACGACCAATAAAAAAACAACAGTGTTACCCCTTATGTGTTTTTCATGACGACCAATAAAAAACGACAGTGTTACCCCTTATGTTTTTTTCATGACGACAAATAAAAAACAACAGTGTTACCCCTTGTGGTTTTTTTTATGGCGACCAATTAAAACGACAGTGTCACCCCTCATGTTTCATTTGGTGAAAACGACAGTGTTACCCCCTATGTTTTATTCGATACATTTCGACAGTGTTACCCCTTATGGGTTTTTCATGACGACAGATAAAAAACAACAGTGTTACCCTTTACGTTTCATTTGATAAAAACGAAAGTGTTACCCCTTATGTTATTTTCCCATGATGACTGATGAAAAACAACAGTGTTACCCCTTATATTTTTTTTCATGACGACCAATAAAAAACGACAGTGTTACCCCTTGTGTTTTATTTCATGACGACCAATAGAAAACAAGTGTTACCCCTTATGTTTTTTTTCTTGACGACCAATAAAAAAACAACAGTGTTACCCCTTATGTGTTTTTCATGACGACCAATAAAAAACGACAGTGTTACCCCTTATGTTTTTTTTCATGACGACCAAAGAAAGACGACAGTGTCACCCCTCATGTTTAATTTGGTAAAAACGACAGCGTTACCCCCTATGTTTTATTCGATACATTTCGACAGTGTTACCCCTTATGGGTTTTTCATGACGACAGATAAAGAACGACAGTGTTACCCTTTACGTTTCATTTGATAAAAACGACAGTGTTACCCCTTATGTTATTTTCCCATGATGACTGATGAAAAACAACAGTTTTACCCCTTATACTTTTTTTTCCTGACGTCCAATAAAAAAGGGACACTGTTACCCCTTATGTTTTTTCATGACGACCAATAGAAAACAACAGTGTTACCCCTTGTGTTTTTTTTCATGACGACCAATAAATGACAACAGTGGTATACATTACAATACAATACAACTTTATTAATCCCACTAGGGGCAATTAGTTTGAGCAGCTTGTATACAGACACAGTAACAATCAAACAACAAATACACAACTACGGAGCATTTAGTAGTCGAATTGCAGAGGGGATGAACGACTTGGAATGGCGGTTTGTTCTGCAAGCAGGTAAAGCGTAGCGACGCCCTGATGGCAACACAGAGAATTCACTTTTAAGAACATGACCAGAAGAAGCCAAAATACATGCTGCTTTCTTAACGATTTGCCGATTGCAAAAAGAACTCAAGTCCCTTTGTTTAACTCTGGTGATCTTAGAACAGATGTTGACTATACTGTTTCTGTCTTTTACTGTGAGGCTGTGAAACCAGCAGATAAAAGAATAGCTCAGTGGTACCCCTGTCAACGTTTTTGCGGGGATCCGAACCTGAGCTGTTTAGAGTATTAACCTCCAAACTTATCAATGCACCATCAAGACACCGAATAAAGTCAACACAATGGTTATACTTGACTTTATAATTCGCATGAAATAGAAATAAGAGCCTTCCAACAGAGTACCTCAACCGGACTTGAACCACGGTCTCCAGGGGGTTAGCTCACAGCTTTCTCCACTTCCCACTGAGATTTTTATTTTAATTATGTCTGAGGTTATATATGACAGTGCAATAGACATGATAGCATTACGTTTAAAATTAAAGATATTGCGTTTTCCACAGAAATTGAGCCACGGTCTCCAGTGGGTTAGGCAGAGTGCACTCCACTGCACCACTGAGGCGATGACAATACACAATCATCAATCATCAATAAAGAGGATATACATGACATTAAAATGTATGTGTGTATTTCCATTATTTCCCTCATGTCTTTTTTCATGACGACCAATAAAAAACGACAGTGTTACCCCTTATATTTTATTTGACAAAGACAACAGTGTTACCCTTTATGGTTTTTTTCATGACGACCAATAGAAAACAACAGTGTTACCCCTTATGTGTTTTTCATGACGACCAATAAAAAACAACAGGGTCACCCCTTATGTTTTTTTTCATTTAGACCAATAAAAAACAACAGTGTCACCCCTCATGTTTCATTTGATAAAACGACAGTGTTACCCCCTATGTTTTATTCAATACATTTCGACAGTGTTACCCCTTATGGGTTTTTCATGACGACAGATAAAGAACGACAGTGTTACCCTTTACGTATCTTTTGATAAAAACAACAGTGTTACCCCTTATATTTTATTTGACAAGGACAATCTTTTTTTTTTTATATGTTTTTTATCATGACGACCAATAAAATATGACAGTGTTACCCCTTATGTTTTTTATCACGACGACCAATAAAAAAACAACAGTGTTACCCCTTATGTTTTTTTTCATGACGACCAATAAAAACAACAGTGTTACCCCTTATGTTTTTTTTCATGACGACCAAAGAAAAACGACAGTGTCACCCCTCATGTTTCATTTCATAAAAACGACAGTGTTACCCCCTATGTACTAATTGATAAATATCGACAGTGTTACCCCTTATGTTTTTTTTCATGACGACCAATAAAAAACGACAGTGTTACCCCTTATATTTTATTTGGCAGACAACAGTGTTACCCTCTATGTTTTTTTTCATGACGACCAATAGAAAACAACAGTGTTACCCCTTATGTGTTTTTCATGACGACCAATAAAAAACAACAGGGTCACCCCTTATGTTTTTTTTCATTTAGACCAATAAAAAACAACAGTGTCACCCCTCATGGTTCATTTGATAAAAACGACAGTGTTACCCCCTATGTTTTATTCAATACATTTCGACAGTGTTACCCCTTATGGGTTTTTCATGACGACAGATAAAGAACGACAGTGTTACCCTTTACGTATCTTTTGATAAAAACAACAGTGTTACCCCTTATATTTATTTGACAAGGACAATCTTTTTTTTTTTATATGTTTTTTATCATGACGACCAATAAAATACGACAGTGTTACCCCTTATGTTTTTTATCACGACGACCAATAAAAAAACAACAGTGTTACCCCTTATGTTTTTTTTCATGACGACAAATAAAAAACAACAGTGTTACCCCTTATGGTTTTTTTAATGACGATCAAAGAAAAACGACAGTGTCACCCCTCATGTTTCATTTCATAAAAACGACAGTGTTACCCCATATGTTTTGATGGATAAATGTCGACAGTGTTACCCCTTGTGTTTTTTTTCATGATGACCAAAGAAAAACAACAGTGTTACCCCCTATGTGTTTTTCATGACGACCAATAGAAAACAACAGGGTCACCCCTTATGTTTTTTTTCATTTAGACCAATAAAAAACAACAGTGTCACCCCTCATGTTTCATTTGATAAAACGACAGTGTTACCCCCTATGTTTTATTCAATACATTTCGACAGTGTTACCCCTTATGGGTTTTTCATGACGACAGATAAAGAACGACAGTGTTACCCTTTACGTATCTTTTGATAAAAACAACAGTGTTACCCCTTATATTTTATTTGACAAGGACAATCTTTTTTTTTTTTATATGTTTTTTATCATGACGACCAATAAAATACGACAGTGTTACCCCTTATGTTTTTTATCACGACGACCAATAAAAAAACAACAGTGTTACCCCTTATGTTTTTTTTCATGACGACCAATAAAAAACAACAGTGTTACCCCTTATGGTTTTTTTCATGACGACCAAAGAAAAACGACAGTGTCACCCCTCATGTTTCATTTCATAAAAACGACAGTGTTACCCCCTATGTACTAATTGATAAATATCGACAGTGTTACCCCTTATGTTTTTTTTCATGACGACCAATAAAAAACGACAGTGTTACCCCTTATATTTTATTTGACAGACAACAGTGTTACCCTTTATGTTTTTTTTCATGACGACCAATAGAAAACAACAGTGTTACCCCTTATGTCTTTTTCATGACGACCAATAAAAAACAACAGGGTCACCCCTTATGTTTTTTTTCATTTAGACCAATAAAAAACAACAGTGTCACCCCTCATGTTTCATTTGATAAAAACGACAGTGTTACCCCCTATGTTTTAATCAATACATTTCGACAGTGTTACCCCTTATGGGTTTTTCATGACGACAGATAAAGAACGACAGTGTTACCCTTTACGTATCTTTTGATAAAAACAACAGTGTTACCCCTTATATTTTATTTGACAAGGACAATCTTTTTTTTTTTTATATGTTTTTTATCATGACGACCAATAAAATACGACAGTGTTATCCCTTATGTTTTTTATCACGACGACCAATAAAAAAACAACAGTGTTACCCCTTATGTTTTTTTTCATGACGACCAATAAAAAACAACAGTGTTACCCCTTATGGTTTTTTTCATGACGACCAAAGAAAAACGACAGTGTCACCCCTCATGTTTCATTTCATAAAAACGACAGTGTTACCCCCTATGTACTAATTGATAAATATCGACAGTGTTACCCCTTATGTTTTTTTTCATGACGACCAATAAAAAATGACAGTGTTACACCTTATGTTTTCTTTCATGATGACCAATAAAAAACAACAGTGTTACCCCTTATGGTTTTTTCATGACGACCAAAGAAAAACGACAGTGTCACCCCTCATGTTTCATTTGATAAAAACGACAGTGTTACCCCATATGTTTTAATGGATAAATGTCGACAGTGTTACCCCTTGTGTTTTTTTTCATGATGACCAAAGAAAAACAACAGTGTTACCCCCTATGTGTTTTTCATGACGACCAATAAAAAACAACAGGGTCACCCCTTATGTTTTTTTTCATTGAGACCAATAAAAAACAACAGTGTCACCCCTCATGTTTCATTTGATAAAACGACAGTGTTACCCCCTATGTTTTATTCAATACATTTCGACAGTGTTACCCCTTATGGGTTTTTCATGACGACAGATAAAGAACGACAGTGTTACCCTTTACGTATCTTTTGATAAAAACAACAGTGTTACCCCTTATATTTTATTTGACAAGGACAATCTTTTTTTTTTTATATGTTTTTTATCATGACGACCAATAAAATACGACAGTGTTACCCCTTATGTTTTTTATCACGACGACCAATAAAAAAACAACAGTGTTACCCCTTATGTTTTTTTTCATGACGACCAATAAAAAACAACAGTGTTACCCCTTATGGTTTTTTTCATGACGACCAAAGAAAAACGACAGTGTCACCCCTCATGTTTCATTTCATAAAAACGACAGTGTTACCCCCTATGTACTAATTGATAAATATCGACAGTGTTACCCCTTATGTTTTTTTTCATGACGACCAATAAAAAACGACAGTGTTACCCCTTATATTTTATTTGACAGACAACAGTGTTACCCTTTATGTTTTTTTTCATGACGACCAATAGAAAACAACAGTGTTACCCCTTATTCTTTTTTTAATTTAGACCAATAAAAAACAACAGTGTCACCCCTCATGTTTCATTTGATAAAAACGACAGTGTTACCCCCTATGTTTTATTCAATACATTTCGACAGTGTTACCCCTTATGGGTTTTTCATGACGACAGATAAAGAACGACAGTGTTACCCTTTACGTATCTTTTGATAAAAACAACAGTGTTACCCCTTATATTTTATTTGACAAGGACAATCTTTTTTTTTTTTATATATGTTTTTTATCATGACGACCAATAAAATATGACAGTGTTACCCCTTATGTTTTTTATCACGACGACCAATAAAAAAACAACAGTGTTACCCCTTATGTTTTTTTTCATGACGACCAATAAAAAACAACAGTGTTACCCCTTATGGTTTTTTTCATGACGACCAAAGAAAAACGACAGTGTCACCCCTCATGTTTCATTTCATAAAAACGACAGTGTTACCCCCTATGTACTAATTGATAAATATCGACAGTGTTACCCCTTATGTTTTTTTTCATGACGACCAATAAAAAATGACAGTGTTACACCTTATGTTTTTTTTCATGACGACCAATAAAAAACAACAGTGTTACCCCTTATGGTTTTTTCATGACGACCAAAGAAAAACGACAGTGTCACCCCTCATGTTTCATTTGATAAAAACGACAGTGTTACCCCATATGTTTTAATGGATAAATGTCGACAGTGTTACCCCTTGTGTTTTTTTTCATGATGACCAAAGAAAAACAACAGTGTTACCCCCTATGTTTTATTTGATAAATATCGACAGTGTTACCCCTTATGTTCATTCCATGACGGCCGATAAAAAACGACAGAGATACCCCTCATGTTTTTTCCATGTTGACCAATAACAAACAGCGGTACGCCTGTCGACATTTTTGCGGGGATCCGAACCTGAGCTGTTTAGAGTAATAACCTCCGAACTTATCAATGCACCAACAAGACACCGAATAAAGTCATCACAATGGTTATACTTGACTTTATAATTCGCATGAAATAGAAATAAGAGACTTCCAACAGAGGACATCAACCGGACTTGAACCCCGGTCTCCAGGGGGTTAGCTCACAGCGCTCTCCACTTCCCAATGAGATTTTTAATATAATAATGTCCGAGATTATATATGGCAGTGCAATAGACATGATAGCAGTATGTTTAAAATTAAAGATATTGTGTCTTCCTCAGATATTGAGCCATGGTCTCCAGTGGGTTAGGCAGAGTGCACACCACTGCACCACTGAGGCGATGAAAATACACAATAATCAATCATCAATAAAGAGGATATACATGACATTAAAATGTATGTGTGTATTTCTATTATTTCCCTTTAGTTTTTTTTCATGACGACCAATAAAAAACGACACTGTTACCCCTTATATTTTATTTGACAAAGACAACAGTGTTACCCTTTATGTTTTTTTTCATGACGACCAATAAAAAACAACAGTGTTACCCCTTGTGTTTCTTTTCATGACGACCAATAAAAAACAACAGTGTTACCCCTTATGTTTTTTTTCATGACGACCAATAAAAAACTAAAAAGACATAATATAATTATGTCCGAGATCATATATGGCAGTGCAATAGACATGATAGCATTACGTTTAAAATTAAAGATATTGTGTTTTCCACAGAAATTGAGCCACGGTCTCCAGTGGGTTAGGCAGAGTGCACACCACTGCACCACTGAGGCGATGACAAAACCCAATAATCAATCATCAATAAAGAGGATATACATGACATTAAAATGTATGTGTGTATTTCTATTATTTCCCTTATGTTTTTTTCATGACGACTGATAAAAAACGACACTGTTACCCCTTATATTTTATTTGACAAAGACAACAGTGTTACCCCTTATGTTTTTCTTCATGACGACCAATAAAAAACAACAGTGTTGCCCCTTATGGGTTTTTTCATGGCAACCAAAGAAAAATGACAGTGTTACCCCTCATGTCTCATTTGATAAATATCAACAGTGTTACCCCTTTTGTTTTTTTCATGACAACCAATAAAAAACAACACTGTTACCCCTTATGTTTTTTTTCATGACAACCCATAAAAAACAACAGTGTCATAGAACGCTAACTAGCAGAGAGTTGTAAGCACTTTCCACCCTTTTCAGTGGAGGAATTGGACTCCCCAAGCAATGTTATACTTAAAAGGAGCAAGTAAGTTACATATTAATTTAGTCTTTCGGCCTGTAGCATATAAACAAAATGAAGCAACTGTCCCATATTTCTAACTGCATTTGAAGTAGACATTGAGACTCACAAAAAATGGATGCTATAGGACAGTGATCATGATTTGTCTCAATATCAGAATAACAACAATGGGTCAAATTGCAATGGCTGGTGGAATGGCCATGAAGTAGGTCTGTATATGCAGGGTAAGCTTGTCCAGGCCCTGCAAGTCAGGATGTAGGCTATGAATCTGAATGAAAAGTAGGTAAATAGGTAGTGGCCATCCCCAAAATGCACCAGAATACAGGAAATCAAATCTATTCAATTAAAAATATATATATATATGGCAGACCCCAGACCCCCTGTCTTACTGTGCCCCACCAACATGTTTGATCGCCAGCCGCCACTGAGAATGACCAATGGAAATAATTCTCTGCACAATTTGAATTGTGTTTAAATATGCTTCAGTAGTCATTTGTTTAGCCTATTCATGTTAAACAATGAGGGTTTTGCGGGCCGGGCCTTTGATCGAGCGTTTGTGTTTTTTTTGTTTTTGTTATTATTGCTTTATTGGCCTAATTTGAGGAGAAATCTATGCCATAAACAGACATTTTATAGGCCTTTATTACACAAGTCTTCTCAATGACGTGGAACGCTCCATTCACTTGCATGGGTAGTAGTCCGGTAACTTGTCAACTCCAGCGTCTTCGGTTGCTAAGCGACGTCAACGTCTTAAAACAACACTACGAATGCTGGTAACGAATAAATTGTAAAAAGACACACCATGTGAAGTTATTTTCCAAATAAGATTTGAAAAGCTTTGGAAGTTTATTTACAACACTATTCACATGGTTTCGGAGTAGTACAATTTGACATTTTAATACAGTTCAGCGAGAAAGGCGACGAAGAATAAGAAGGGGGCGTTCCAGTCTGCGTAAACGGGAACCCCCACCACACGAGAACGCCCATTTGCGTCTGCAGTGGGATGATATTGGAATAAAGCAGAATGTGTCGTGGAGTTGTGTGTGTGTCTCTCTCTGTCTGTTGTGTCTGGGCTCTGTGTCTGTCAAACCACTCAACAATATTCTGATCGCCATAGCAACTTTTATTAACGTCAACCTGTGACCCCAATTTTTATCAGTGCCGTTTATCAGCTTGCGTTTCCACGCATGGCGGCGGGTTGAATGAAACGATATGATGCAGTGCGGCATTAATCATATCTAATCTGTTAACATTATGCATTTTATTGGAAAAATAATTAAATTGTCATCTGTTTTTAAGAGGGAATTAATAATGTCCAGACTGAAATGCCAATGTGTGATGAAGGGCATATGTGTGTGTGTGTGTGTGTGTGTGTGTGTGTGTGTGTGTGTGTGTGTGTGTGTGTGTGTGTGTGTGTGTGTGTGTGTGTGTGTGTGTGTGTGTGTGTGTGTGTGTGTGTGTGTGTGTGCGTGCGTGCGCGTGTGTGTGTGTGTCTGTGCAATCAGCTCTAACCACTAAAAGGTGATTTGTTGCCTGGAGGAATATAAATCTAAAGGAAGAGCCGGTGAGTTTTGATTTCCATACCGTCTATTCTACCAGTCTGTCTGTCTGTCTCTTTCCAGCATAGTTCTATGCCAGTGTTTTGTCCGTTTGTCTGTCTGTCTATCGCTATGTTTATCCAGTAAGTTTGTCTCCACGTCTGTCTCCACGTCTGTCTGTCCTGCAGGGTTCTATGCCATTGGTCTGAACCTGTCTGTCTGTCTGTCTACCTGCCTGCCTGTCTGTCTGTCCACATGTCTGTCTACCTGTCTGCCTGTCTGTCTGTCCACATGTATGTCTGTCTGTCTGTCTGTCTGTCTGTCTGTCTGTCTGTCTGTCTGTCTGTCTGTCTGTCTATAAGAAGAAGATGTCGGCTGCATTGGTTTCCCATCTTAGAGGTGTTGAGTCTTTTGAAAACAACCTTTTAATGAGTTAGTTTTCAGACGCTGCAAAACCTCGGGAAAGGTTTAATGGTTACGGTTGGAAATAAAGATCGTCCTGCTTTTCTCAATTCCAAATTCTCTTTGCAAAGTCTCTCTTTGTTCATTTCATGAATCATGATTAATCCGGGTTCTGTTTTTCCACACTTTTTGGACTATTTATTTTGAAATTCCCTGTGGTGCTTTTTTAATTCTGAACAGCTCTCATGGTTCTATCTTCTTCCTCCACACCTGTCGTCCATCATGTCTGCTATTCACTGTCACAACCTGTTTTGATTAGCCTGTTCCATTGAGATAGGCCAAGTGAGTGATCATGTTGTGAGCTCCAATTGTAAGTGTTCATAGTAGCTAAAAGTCTGTGTCAGCAGTCAGCTCTCCAGTGGCCCTCAGGGAATCTGATACATGCGGCAATAAGATAAGGCTCTTTCTTAATTTCCTGTCTGGGATTAATAATTACATAACTTAAATAGTTAATAAGTCCATCTCCATGACTAAGTCCAAGAGACAGAGGTTCACAACATTTATTCATGACTCATGAAATTAGCCAAAACATTTTTTGGGGAGGTGGTGGGTATTATAGTAGTCGTATTATTGTATTATCGTATAGTAGTATTATATATTTGAGGACAGCCAGAAGAGTTATTTTGTGTGTGTGTGTGTGTGTGTGTGTGTGTGTGTGTGTGTGTGTGTGTGTGTGTGTGTGTGTGTGTGTGTGTGTGTGTGTGAGATAGAGGGGGCAGCATGTGGCAAGGAAAAGGTTTTTATTATATTTCAGAATGACAAATAGTTATGGACATTAACTTTTTTTGTTTCAATACACAAGCAAATTTTTATGGACAATCGTTAGATAGATGAAACGAAATAAAATAATTTGTACACTTATATTTTACAATACATAATGTAGCTTTTACTGACGAAAGCAATAAGCATTATGCAGGAAGGTATTGCTATGTTTTTTTTTATAGTACAGCTACTTACAGTTGATAGGGGGAAGATAAGCATCAAAAAAGAAAATAAGTTATTTAAATATCAATTACATATACAGAATGTGAAACATGGTGTTAAGCATTTCATATATGTAATCAAACTTTTCTTTGTAAAACTGCAAACAAATCTTGAAGGGGGTTAATTTGAGAGTGACTATCAACATGTGTACATCGACTTGGAATTGAAAAGTCAGTACTAAAGTATCACTCAGAAACACCCACTCAAGACCTTTCACTTTACAATACCTGACACAATTTCTTTTATTGGCATCTGACCAAAATGTAGCCAATTTTGCCAATAAATCAGCTAGGTTTACCTTCTAAAGTGCATGTACAGTGTCTATACATTTTTCTTTCTCTGTTCTTTACAAAATACATTTTTTCAGGTTGGGCTTTTAGTTGAAGTTACTGTCATTCTAGCTACCCCCGAGCACCACTTTGATTGAGGAGGGACAAAAGGCATCAAACATCTGTGTGTGTCCACCAAAGAATACCCTCTTCAAGTTCAGTAAGATTCATGGAGGGTTTTCCCCACCTTCAAAAACACTGCAACAAAGATTATTTAAAGATAGTACAAACTTATAATAGAATTTTACGAAACGTCAACAGAGACAACTTGTATAAATACATTTGTCTCATGTGTCATGAGATAGATTGAGATTATGAAAAATAATAAGACTTAAGACGACCTGGCTGTGTTAAACATAAGGACTCACTAAGGTAAGAATCGTCAGGATGTTTTGTATTTCTATACTTCGATACGTCGATGCAAAGATTATTTGAAAGGAATGTCCAAAAAGTAACCAAAAGTATTCTTTCTTTTTTAGGCAAGTGTTTAGAAATGTTGGCAGGCTTTTCCACAAGGTTCCAATCATTTCTTACCATTATCCATGATCATAAACATTGTGTTTGTGTGTGTGCGAGCACAAATCCTTGAGCAGACAGTCTGTACTGTACACGGTAGAATGTGGGCTGTACACGGTAGACTGTCTTTATTGTACACGGTAGACTATGTCCTCTGTACTGTACGCACAAGACCGACATTTGTTGAGTCAGTTCTACTCTGGATGTTTTGAAGTGGAATAATTGTTGTGGTCACTTATGCAATATATATTAATTGTGGACATCCCTATGACCCTCCCCCCGACTCGTGGGCGTGGGGGGAGGGTTGTGACGGAAATTTGATGTGATGCCAATCTCCCGTTGCAAACGTTTGATCTGAACTGGGCTACAAATGTCGTTTTCTTTTGTAATGTAACGGTCAGGCGACTTAGTGTTAGAACACAATATTTAATATCCTGGATTTAAATAGAAGAAGAAAGAAGCTGAAGACCCGTGGAGATCACCAGAGCGCTGTGTTCCAGCGTCGCTCTGGTGTGGAGAGGGGCCCCCCCTTTAGCTGTGGTCAGTGATGAGATAGCCGTGGTTACTGATGCTGCCTCACAATAAGGCAGGAAGCATCGGAAGAAGAAGCACACCGAAAGCAAAGTACAAAAAAAAATTGAAATTAGATTATACTGGAAGATATATTACAGAAGCAAAAGAACAATCTTTTTTTGAATCTCTGAACAGCCAGTTTACAAATTGCTTGTTTTCATAAACTGAGCGGAGCTAAAAAGGCCAAACATTCATTCTGTAACTCGAACATTTGTCAATGTATGAAATCGGACTGAAATCACTTTGGCCGTTCTGACACATTCTGCATTTAAGACCCTCAGCTCAAAAAAAATGGAACATGAAAAAATATGCAATTATTTAACAGTGATTAACAGTCTTTCTTTATGAAAACACCCCAACCTATAAAATGTGCTTTCTTGCTGACAGGCAGTCTCTTGTTCTGTGTGTAAGACCTTTAGGGAATGCTTTATCAAACACCTCCATCCATCCCTCGGGGCCCAGAGTCTGGTTGTGAAGCCCTTCGCTGTCTGGGGTCCAGGGTTGTTTCTGAACTGTCCATTAACTGCCCTTCGCTGTCTGGGGTCCAGGGTCGTTTCTGAACTGTCCAGGCGTCGGGTCATTGAGAATATACTGACACCCAAACTCCTTTAGAAGGGACGCAAGCTCTGAACAAGAGGAGCTCTGAACAAGAGGAGCTCTGCTTGCGGCGGGGAACTCAGATGCCAAGAACACAGGGTTACAGGAGGAGAGTCCTACAGCGTGATGTCAGCTGATCTACTGTCCAATCACAGGCCCCGATCGCTGTACAAAGCATTTCTCTGACCGTCCTATGGTCATTCGGCGCCATTTGTCGTCCTTTCCTTCCCCCAAATAGTTCAACACTCAACAGCACCTCTCGGTCCTTTGGCTCTCGCGTCAACAACAACAACAACAACAACAAAAACAATGACAACAACAAAAACATCGGCCTTCAAAACCTTCGTCCAATCACAGATGGCGATTCCTCCAAACCGGTTACGACTGGCTGGAAGTGGCGTTGTCGTCGTTGCTGATGCTGCTGCGGCGCACGGCGAGCGCCCTGGCCTCGCGGGCCAGGCGCCGGGCGTGTCTCTCGTCCCGCACGCCGGCGGCCCGCAGCTCGCCCTCCGTCAGCGAGGCCATGCGGCCGGGCGCCTCGCAGCCCGCCGCCGCCAGCGCCGCTCCGTACATGGGCATGCCGATGGACACCAGCCAATCGGAGACGCTGCCGCCGACGGCGTTCGGGGACAGGGGCTTGCGGCAGAGCTCCGTCAGACCTCCGGACGGGATCTGAGACCGGGGGGGGAGGGGATGAGAGGAAAAACTGTTTGAGACGGGAAAATCACACAGGCTAAACACTAGGACACGTGAGGATAGTAATGAGGGTAAATGACAAACACTGTACGACGTCAGGATAGTACAGGCTGAACGCTCTGAGACGTGAGGACAGTAATAATAGCCAGTCATAGTCGGTCAAAACGTTGACTCAGGTAAAGCACCCCGGTCTTTACTGTTGCTCTGTGAAATCATTTAATTTCGGGTTCTGTTTTAAGGAATGCCAGGAATGTCTCCGGCTGCACGAAATCTGGGTCAACATGTCAAGGCAATGTCTCTTTAAAATTTGAATAAAATAATAATAATAACATTTAACTATCATTCATAAAACAGATGAAAGCTGTGGCCTCATCCATAACACTCAGCTAAAACCCGAGCTGCTGGTGCGGCAGACGGAGGTGCGGTGAGGCGGGGTGCTGGTTCTTACGGCCATGCGGTGCTGCTTGCGGAGCTCCCTAACGCGGAGCCGGTCCATGGTGGAGGCCACCTCCTTGAGGGGCAGCTCCAGGTCCTCAGAGTAGCGCTGGACCAGGGCCGGGGGGATCCCACAGCGGCCGTGCTGCAACACAGGCACTGGGGTTTAGACCGCCGCCGGGAGGTCAGGCACCGGGCCTCTTAAATACACACGCACACATACGCGTCCGAGACGCCTCAGTAAAGACTGTGGCCGTACAACAGGTCGTCAAGAGGGGCCGTGTTTGTGTCCGTCGACTGTAGGGGGCGAGGTCTGAAGGAGTGCAGAGCGGTTGTTTTTGGTACTGGACAACATGAAGTGGGGTGAGGTCATGTGTTTGGGCTTTCCTGTGCTCATTGCAGGGCTTTAAGAGGCTTGGCCCCGGCTCTGCTCTGCCTGTTTACGCCAGGCTGGAGTGGACGTTTGGTTAAACAGCAGAGCAGGAGCACACAGCGGGGGCACGCTGCTGCCGTAAGAACGACGCATACGTGGTTACAAGGGGAGCTGCCGAGAAGCCGTAGGAGAGGACTTTTATTGTGTTGGACCCTAACGAGGAGAGAGAGAGAGAGACAGGGAGGGAGAAGTCGAGAGAGAGAATAAGGGAAGAGAGAGAGAATAAGGGAAGAGAGAGAGACAAAGAGAAGTAGAGAGAGAGGCAGAGATAGAGAGAGAAAGAGAGAAAAACAAGGGATCACATGATGTCAACCTGGAATTAGGGTCAACAACTTGGGATGCCTTCTGCTTTCTTTCCTTCACAGCTGTGGGAGACTGGAAGTGGTGGCTGGAGGAAGAGGGGGGACCAGGGGAGGCAGAGGGCAGGCCCAGCAGCCCAACATCCTGTCAGAGATCTAGAACTGGGGCCCTCGGTGGGAGTCTCCAGCCTGGCTGACAGCCAGTCAGCTTTGGCTTGTAAGATGTGGACTCAGAGTGAGGCTACAGACAATACGTTTTACTGCATTGTTCCTCATTGACACCCAATAGGGCTTGATTTGCCCCCTGGTGTTGTGTGCATTTCTTTCTGCATGCATACTGTATGTCTGTTTATATGTGTGTGCGTGCGTGCGTGCGTGCGTGCGTGCGTGCGTGCGTGCGTGCGTGTGTGTGTGTGTGTGCTAATGTGTGTGGGTGTGCTAATGTGTGTGGGTGTTCTGATGCGTGTTTGTGTGCGTGTGCTGATGCGGTTTCTAATTGTGGTTATTTTGGCGGTGCTATTTGGGGGCCCCCCGCCATGTTTAACAGCAGCTCCGGGCCGGGTCGCTGTTTAACAGCTCTTTCTGCTCTCAGTAACACCCAGCCAGTAAACATAACGGCCCTGACCACAGAACACCCCCCTCCCCCCTCCCCCCTCTACATCTCATTAACAAACATATTGTATGGAAATATGGCAACATTACTGTAGCTAAGGTAGGTTCTGGCACTGTGGGAGGTGGGGAGCACAGACACAAACACGTGCACACCCACACAACAATACACACACTGGTGTTGTGTTGGTGTGCTACGGTAATGAATAAGACACACTCCAAGTGTACTCTTAATCATTTGTGTTTACAAGCAAAGTGGGTTCCAAAACCAGCCAAAAAGGTGTTGTTTGACATCAACCTTAACAACAACATCCACAGGGAGTCTAATGGTTCAAAGTCAACTCAGGCACGATAACACGACCAGGCGGTGTTTACGCCAGACAAAAACAGAGCTAGTGGTGAGGTCATGTTTCCATGGCTAAACGACAAGGCTTTTCGCTCTGGCACCTCTATGATGTGGCTTTTAATGGTTATTCCGCAACTCATCCCCAGACCACGGAGCGTGCGTGCGTGCGTGTGCGCGTGTGTGTAGAAATGTGTTTTCAGTGAAAAATGCATGACTTGGTATACAGCGCCCTTGTGGACCATCAAGTGCTTTAAAATAACATCCACTTCAAAACCATGTCTTCATGTGTCATTTAAAAGCACACTGGTGTGTGTGTATGATGTACTATTTTTGTAGATGGGGTTTAATTTGCAAGCATAACAGCTATATTTGTTTATCTAATGGTCTGCATAGATGTCTGCCCAATAGGGCACCACGGACTCTTCCCTCTACTGTACGCAGGACCCATCATGCCTACAGCATGCATGCATAGCCCCCCCCCCCCCCCCCCCCCTAAACTCTGAGCCAGGAATAGCCCTGCATGTCGTGGACGGCGAGGCGTCCTCCCACCTTGTCGGAGTAGGGCTCCTCGGTGAGGTCGATGCCCTCCGCCTCCAGCCGTGGCTCCAGCAGGCTCAGCGGGTCGGGGCTCATCTTGCTGTGGGACGCCTTCCTGGAGACCGCCACCTTGCAGCCCAGGTCCGACATCCAGGGGGGCCGCACCACGGGGGGGCTGCCCGCCTCCTCGCCGCCGGTGGAGGGGGAGGGGGGGAGCGCCGGGGAGGTGGGGCGGGGGGTGGCGGGGGGCGTGGCGGGGGTCCTGGCGGGGAGAGCCGGGGCGCCGTGGCGACCGGGGCTGTTGCTGCTCACACTGCCGCCGCTGCTGCCGCTGCCGACGCTGCCTCGGCTGTGGGTGAGGGGGGAGGCCGGGTGGGAGCGGGTGAGGGAGTGGGTGGGGGAGGGGGTGGGGGAGGGGGAGGAGGGCGGGGAGAGGGGCGCGTGACGGAGCCCGTTGGCCATCCGCTCCCGGGACTTCTTGGCCGGGACGGGCGGGGGCACGGGGGGCTTCTTGGAGTGGGCGCGGGGCACCGGGAGCCTCTCCTGGGCGGGGGCGCCGGGGCTGCCGGGGGATCCGGATCCGGGGGCCGACAGGAGCTCCGGAGGCGAGTAGGCCGGGGAGACGGCGGCGGGGCAGTGGGGGCGCAGGGGGAGCTGGGAGGGGAGGGGCGGGCGCTCCGTCCAGCGCTTGGGGCTGACGGGCGGGGGCTTGGCCAGCCGAGCGGGGGAACACCTGTCTTTGAGCGCCTTGACGGGGCTACCGCCGCGGGGCTGGGGCCCGGCGCCGGGCGACTTCACCCCCCCGACGGGGGCCTTCTGCTGCCGCTCCGCCTCCGGCTCCCAGCTGAGGTCCCCCAGGGAGTGGGAGCGCTTCCAGGGGCCGGTGGTGGCGGGCTGCGAGGGCCCCTCCAGGTCTTCACAGCTGCGGCTGGCCAGGAGGGGAGACTTGCGCTGGGCCTTGCGGAGGTTCCCCAGCAGGGTGAGGCCCTTCAGGCTGGGCTTGGGGAAGGGGCCCCGGGGGAGCTTGGAGCCGTGCTGCGGGCCCTTGCCGCCCTGCTGCAGGGTCTCGTTGGAGACGGTCATGGGCAGGGTGGGGTAGTCCGGGGACTGGAGGCCAGCGGAGGAGCGGCTGGAGCGGGACGAGGCCTTCCTGTTCTTGCCTGCAATAAATACAAAATAAAAACACATTAATGACTTGTGAAGCAAACATTACATAAAATAAATACATTGATGCTTTTATTCTGAAATCAAAGCAAAATTGAATGGATCAGAAAAATTAAGCAGGGGCACACTGTCAAAGAGAGTTGAAGAGGGGAGGAAGGTTTCAAACTCCCGACCAAACCGGTTGTAACAGGGCAGTTTGGGGGCTAAGAGCTGGCATGCCAACTAGCTAGGGAACAGGACTTGGAGTGACCAGGGTTCACTCTCAGTACTGCCTAGATCCTGTTTCAGGGCTTTCTACACTGACCTGTCCATTAAGATAAGGTAAACGTATTTACTGGTTTCATAAGGAAAGCCTAAAGAAAGAGCTGTAAAGTAACCATGCATCATAACAGAAAGCCAAGTCCAACTTACCATCAGTCTCCCAACATAAGAGAGCGAAGATGGATGGATTAGAGAGATGGAGCGGGCAAGAAGAAGAGCCATAGTTGTTGTGAATGTTGTGATGAGAACATGAGTTCAAAGGACGACCCATTATGGATGTCGGTATCTTCAGTGATTACAGCGATATATTTTGTTTCAATGGTTTAGTCATCTTTGAAAGCTTTTAGAAAAGCATGACATTTCTGTTGGGTACTTTGGAGAGCCTTTACCGGTGTGCGACATGGTTTACATTGTAAACAGATATTGACTGAAATGTGTTGAGGTATGTATGAAAGTGAGGAAGAATATGCAGAAGTGAAAAAGTAGAAGTTAAATGACAAGAAATGCGGGAAATCAGGGATCTACAGTGATTTAATAATGAGGATAGTGACGATAAGCCTTAATTTGAAGCCTTCATACGTAACCCAAAATTGAAGTTAACATTTTTTAACTTTTTATAACGATCACTGTAGCAACCTGCTGTGTGAGAATAAGGCAGAATGTGAAGATTCTGTCAAGCGTCTGGCATTGAGAGAGGGCTATGAGGAATAAGGACACAGAGAGAAAGAAGAGACAAGCAGAGGCAGTACGGCGACTCCCTCCGTCGTCGGAGGTGGTCTTTATTCCACAACTTTAATCCCTAAGTGGGGCAGATTGCACATTTAAAATGGTTTGTCGACGCACACACGCACGTAAAATGAGAACAAAGTGGTACACTTCTTACCAAGACAGATAAAAGTAGATGACACAAATACGGATTAATGAGTGACGGCGGCATTGAGAGAAAAGGTCATGTAAGAGACAGAAAGTTTTCTTTTTCAAAGCATTATGAATATTCTCAGAACAAAGAAACTTGAACAAAAAACAAAAATCACAAATGAGAACGTCGATAATATTCTGCAATCAAAGGAAACATTTCTACCATAACGATCTGTGCACTTAGGTTTAAAAAATATTTTTTTCATTCAAGAACTTTATATATAAGCATGAGGCACATTCCGATGACGTGTGCAACAGTCACATAAAGGTTAGCACAAGCACCGCGTCGACAGACGCTATGGAAACAGAAGCAGTCGCCATGGCCACCATAGGGCCGACGGTAGCTAAAAGACACCTCAGTTCCACCGCAGCAAAATAATGAATGTGATTAGAACCCCCCTTTCACATGTCAAAGGTCACCCTCAGGTCAAAGGACCTTCTAACAGAAGTACTCTGTGGTATGTCATTCTCTAACACACCCCTCTCTGAAGGGGAGCACCTGTGATTGGACAGCCAGGGGCCCCATAGCACTGTGGGTTGGGCCGGCCTCCCTTATGAATGCACTTTGACACTGATGACACAGAAGGCCTAATGACGTGGAAGAGAGCAGTGGAAAGGAGAAGGGGAAAGAGAAAGATGGGGGCGTCTATTTAGCATCAGATGATGAGAGGAGGGACAGGCGAGGGGAGGGGGGTTAGCTGAACCGGGGTCCAGGGAAGGTGGGCGGGATGTAAGGGGGTGATTGGAAAGCATGGCTAGAGAGGGAGCGGCAATGTTGAGCAGCTTGGAGAAGGAAAATGGATAGATGTTGTGGGAGTCACTGGCGGCGCGGGGCTAGCTCAGCTATGATATTCCTGGGGAAATCCCCATAGGCCTCGGATAATGGCACGACTAGGCTAATTTAAGCTAAGCTAGGCTATCATTACCATTCTCCAGATTCTCATTGCTCTCGTAGCAGCCGGAGTCGCGCGGGGAGTCCCCGACCAGGCCCTCTGACAGCAGCTTCTCCTGGGAGCCGGACAGGCCGCTGCGCTCAGGGTCACTGCTGCCTGCAGGGGACACGACAGGATGGGGCTATTTAGTGCATTC
Source organism: Gadus chalcogrammus (assembly GCF_026213295.1). Classification (NCBI taxonomy): domain Eukaryota; kingdom Metazoa; phylum Chordata; class Actinopteri; order Gadiformes; family Gadidae; genus Gadus; species Gadus chalcogrammus. The sequence goes on along the minus strand of NC_079432.1, from coordinate 12,825,396 downwards.
CTTTCATTGTACAAAGACCCATTAAAAAATACATTCTTTCCATGACTTCAAATGAAAAGAACGAAATAATTAGGGCTGGGATAAACGATTATTTTTTAAACGATTAATCTAGCGATTATTTTTTCGATGCATCGATTCATCTAACGATTCATTTTTTCAGTCCGATTCGATTTCGATTCGATTCGATTCTCGATTATCTCCCCATTAATTGACTAATAGCAATTTATACATGTTGATTTACATATCTGAATGATAAAATATGAATTCCTTAACATTTCAATACATGTTTATTGCCTTTAAATTCCAATATAAAAGTGCAAAGTAATGCATTCTTAGAATTCTACGGTGCTCGGTCATCTGCAGCTGCTACCGGGTGGCGCCTCTTCAGGTGCTGGTGAATTGCCGTGTTGCTAGAATGGAAAGGCATCTCCTTTTTTGGCGCCTTGCACTTATGAAAGTCTGAGGAGCCACTCGCGTTGCAACTACGCTCCGGCCCGCCCATCTTTTTTTTTTTTTTTTTTAAATCGACGCGCATTTTTCGCGTCGACGTAATTTATGCGTCGACGTCGTCGATTACGTCGACGCGTCGTCCCAGCCCTAGAAATAATGAGGCATTTGTGTGAAGTTTAAATAAGCAAACAAGTTATTCTGAAGGTGAAGAGAACATTTGGTATGATTTGTTTCGAAACCTTGAGCAGAACAAAATACAGAAATACAGAGAGAGTGAGAAAGATAGATAGACATAGAGAGTGACCGAGACTGAGTGAGGGGGGGAGAGAGACAGACAGAGGGAGAGTGAGGGAGAGAGACAGAGGGCGAGTGAGGGGGGGAAGAGAGACAGAGGGCGAGTGAGGGGGGGAAGAGACAGAGGGCGAGTGAGGGGGGGAAGAGACAGAGACACAGAGAGAGACAGAGACAGAGACAGAGAGAGAGAGACAGAGACAGAGACAGAGAGAAAGAGAGAGAGAGACCAAGACTGAGTGAGAGAGAGAGACAGGGCGAGTGAGAGAGAGAGACAGGGCGAGTGAGAGAGAGAGACAGACAATGAGTGAGAGAGAGAGACAGAGGGTAAGTGAGAGAGGAAGACAGAGGGCGAGTGAGAGACAGAGAGGCAATGAGTGAGAGCGACAGAGAATAAGAGAGACATAGACGGAGACACAGAGACAGAGGGTAAGAGAGACATAGAGCGAGACACAGAGACAGAGGGTAAGAGAGACATAGAGCGAGACACAGAGACAGAGGGTAAGAGAGACATAGAGCGAGACACAGAGACAGAGGGTAAGAGAGACATAGAGCGAGACACAGAGACAGAGGGTAAGAGAGACATAGAGCGAGACACAGAGTAAGAGAGACATAGACCGAGACCCAGAGACAGAGGGTGCGTGGGGGGTGTACTCACTGTCGTACTCCTGCAGCAGCTCCACGGCGGTGAGCAGCACTGCGCGGTGCTGGGGGTCCAGGATGTTGAGCTCGTCCAGGTCCTCCTCCTCCAGCAGCTTGAAGGTGTCCAGGTCCTCATAGCCGTTGAACAGGAAGGTGGGCATGTGCTCCTGGGAGAGGCATGGGGCAGCAGGGGTCAGCGCTGGGAGGCCTGGGGTGCAGCCCTCATGGGGTCTGTTATTGGTGTACATTCATACAATCGTATCTATCTTGTTTGATCAAATATGAATTCTTTCTGTGATAGTCGCACACAAATAAATACATGTGTGTGTTTGTGATGCACACACCTGCAGACACAGGAGCATAGAGACAAACACACAAACAAATACAGAAAACTAGTTGTGGAAATTTAGTTGAAATACAAATTCTTGAATATTTGTATTGTATTTCAATCAAATTTGGATTAGATCATGCTATGCAATTTAATTTGATTGCATTAAGAAACACCATACTACTATTTCATCAGGCTTCATCATTAGATAGTCCGTTTACAGGGGTGCTCCGTTGTGCACCTCAGTTTCACAACAGCGGGGTTCACTATCTACCAACGATTTAGAATTGTGTCTTCTTTTGAGGAACAATGCTAGTCCTCAAACAGGGCGGGCAGGGTTTGAGTCCGGTCAACATTACAGGACTTTTCTTCACAGCCAAGAGACTTGGACGTCCTACATTTCGGCTCTGCTTACAACAAACGCGCCCCCCCCCCCATCCCTGGGCACCCATATCAAAGAGGTGTGGGCAGCGGAGGGGCATCAACTTTGATCGAGGCCGTTTCATGTTGGGTGGGACCACAAAAGCAACAAACAAAAAAGGGGGAAATGAAAATTGAAGCAAGACATAATGGTGGAAGATAGGGTGTAAGGGGGGGTGCAGCCACCAGCCGGGGGTTATCAAAGGCATCGTCTTGAAACATGAAAGAAGAAGGGACACACCCACACGACACAGATGTCTCCCCCACCGCGGTTGAGTCTCCAAATTAGAAAGTACACAACAAAAACAAAACAATGTTACGGATGTATAAATATCTCCCGGTGCCTTTGGGTCGGTTTGAGTCGTGGCGTAGCCCGTCTGATACTATCATTAAGACCCGTCTTATCTGGCCTGGAAGATGCAAAGACAGAGGCAGAAAGGGAGAGAGAGAGAGAGTGGCCTCATATCACCCCTGCAGTTTAGAAGCACACACACACACACACACACACACACACACACACACACACACACACACACACACACACACACACACACACACACACACACACACACACACACACACACACACACACACACACACACACACACACACACACACACAGCAGGAAAAGGCCATAAATTACAGGTCGGCAAACACTGCTGTTCCAAGGAGAACTAGTACGCCTCTCGCCTCTGTTTCTTTTGGGGAAAGAAACGGAACGAAGGGCCGCCAATGTGCACACAAACACAAAAGGCATTCGACTTTGCCTCACGCATGTCTATGTTTTTTGGGCCATCAGGACGGCCAAACACATCGCAGTGTTCCAACACAGGGGGAATAAGAACCACATCGCCGAACTGGGACAAAAATGTCTGCACATGCCAAGAAAAGCCACACATGGTTTTTGGTTATCGCTGGAGTCAAAGCTGTGCAGAGGTGTGGTTGAAAAATAAGTCAATGACTGAATACCGTGTGGCTTTGAAGGCAAAATAATAGTTTGATGGTTTTAGTTTATAGCTATTTTGCACACCCTTACATGTTTGGAATAGTTTATTGTACCGTTTTTCAACACTGATGTAGAGCTGATGAAGTGGCTACTACCCACCTGCTAAGACAATGTTGTAAAATGGCAGCCGAGAAACGTTTTTGGTTAACGTAACAGCTGCAGAAGATACTTGTAAAGACAGGGCCTTCCCTCTGGGCTGATTTAGCATTGAATTAGTGCTCTGAAGCAAAGCTTACACTCTGGAGTGTGGGAGTGTCTCTGGGGAGGACAGGAGTCCCTCAGTAGGAGATGAGCTTGGTGGTTCATTCATCCCTTACTCTGGTTCCATACACAACGCCCACACTAGCGCTGCGGCTCAGCCTTGTTACACAGAGGGTGTTTCAGACCCCTTGGGCCCTTTAATTATCCAGGCCGAGGGCCCACAAGGCCCAAGGCTTGGGATTAGAACCACAGATTTGCGAGTGTCTGTGAGTAATGAATCATGGTAGTTTAGCCTCATTATCTCTGCAGTGGTAAAGGGTTTTGAAGAGCTAGGCTAGATGATGGTTTCATTGAAAAAGATTGCTGGTTTTGGTAGGGGTGGCGGCGAAATGTGTGGATGTGTATCCACAAAACAACCTTGGAAGAGTCTAAAAATATCTCATCTCAATATACAATATATTCCATTGTTTCTTATATTTTGTTGGGTCAACTCCATTCAAATGCATTTTACTTGCATAGCCCCTAATCCCAATTGCGGTCTCCAAGGCCTTCCCAAGCCACATTAATACATACATTTACCTTTCCCAAATGTCTTTGCTCCATAAAATTATAATGTGATTGATGCATAACCATCTCACTTTGTCCACTTCCAAAAAGTATATGTTCCCTTTCAACTAAATCCATAAACAAAGACGTAAGGTAGCCATAACCAACCGGTCCAGCAGTGTCTCCCAGCCAGTGTAGACCAGGCTCCCCCCCCCCCCCTACCTTGAGGTTGATGCGGTCCAGCAGCTCCTCCACGGAGGTGGGCTTGGGCGGCCGGCCCTTCCTCCTCCTCCTCACGGGCCTCTTGGGTTTCTTCTCCTCCTCGTCGCTCAGCACGTCCACGTAGATGAACTTGAAGGTGCCCACCTTGTTGTTCAGCAGGCCCATCCAGGTGCCCATGGGCGGCTTGCTGATGACGTCGATCACGTCCCCGCGCTGCACGGGACATACCACCACCGCCACACAGCAGTGAGCCACGGCAGGAAACAGTTCACACAGACAGGAAGTACTGAGGTTCTTTGTGTTCACCGTTTATTGTTTCGGATGTGATCATTTGTTGGAGAGTAGGTGTCAGGGGATTTGAATGCGGCGGTTTCGGAAATGCATAGACCTTAGATACCCATACGAAATAATGGTGTATTGACTCTCGCATACCAATAAGAAATAATGTTGTAAATGGCGTTTTCCTCTTTTTAAAAATGTTACATTGTTTAAAACGGAAAAACAACTCTATCACTGCAAGTGTATGGTTTTCCTCGCTTTTCAGCTTTTTTCACAGATTCAAACCCCCTGCGTTGGTTGAACTCTAGCTGGACCGGTTTCTAACCCACGGCCACTTCGTACTTGAAATCATTGAAGTGGCCTTGCTGTATTGTCCGGTTGACCCCCGTGCACGCTTCACCATATCGAGCCAGGGTGTGCTGCGATCGAGCCAGCGATGTGGCCAGGGGACGTTTGTTGTATTATTAGTATTTGTCCTTCTGGGTACCTTGAGTTTGAGGGAGTCCGAGTCGTAGGGGCTGGGGATGAAGTCTGTGTGCACGCGGGCGCGCCCGCAGAAGGGGCCTTTGTAGGGGGGCTCCTCGTCGTCCCCGTCCTCCGACTTGACGCTCTCCCGGTTGCTGGCGGACGAGTCGGTGGTGCTGACCGTCTGACCACCTGCACAGAAACACACACAACACCATGGTATTGATTAGGTTTCATGTCATTATTTTGACTGAAGGACGCCCAATGATTCTTCTTCTACTTGTAAAACTAATTTTATTCAGTTAATAAAAATTCACTTGTACCCTTAGTTAAACTGCATTCAAGGGAACGTAAACGGGGAACTTAAAAACGTATATAATGGGGATGTGCAGCGGTGGTTCGGGGAATTCAACTTCCTCCTGGGGTCAAACTCAATATCTGTTTACATTCTTTCTGCCCTGCAGTGAATGTGCGGTGCCAATTCATCTCAATCATTCATGTGTCTCTCTGAGTTCTCTTTAGCTCTAGACCCAGGGTGGAAATACCCTGATTAAGTGGCCGGATGTCTCTCTCTCTCTCTCGGTCTCTCTCGTTCCAAAATATACTCAAACAGGAAATCAGACTCAGCACAGTTTTTGTGGCCGGCACACAATCTGTTGCCAGGGACTTTTTCTTTTTTTTTCTTTAAGGATGTAGCGCCACCTGGTGTTTCTGTTGCTGCATACTACTCAAATCAGCAAGCACAACATACTCGGTCACAATTAAACACTTGCGTGAAACAATGTTCTTGCTATAATGATTATGATGCATTTCCAGTTTATATATATCAGGGCGTGGTCGAATATGTTCGGAATCCTGATGTAACATCTGCTGTGATTTTCTTCTTGCTCAGAATCGAATATTTAATGTTCCACATTATTTTCTAAACACTATTGCTCCATGTGCATTTGGGTCGGAGTTCGCATGGCGCTGGTCGTATTCTACCTTCAAAAGAGATTCAAAAACCAAACAAAGAGTGGACTCACTCATGGAGCTCTGGCCGCTGAGGGAGCTGCGGAGGCTCTCCACCGAGCCCCCCGCCTTCAGCTTGGGCTTCTCCAGGGAGTCGGTGTCCGGCTGGGAGGACTGGGGGGAGCCGGGGGCCGCGTCCGGACTGGACTGGAGGTCGGGAATAGGTGGGGGGTGGAGAGTAGGAGGACAGACAGGAGGAGAGAGGGTGGGGAGGAAGATCGGGATGAAAATCGAAAAATAAAAATCCATCCGTATGGATATACATTTATTAAACCTGACTTTTATGACAAAGGATCGACGTCTCCCTCCTCCTTGCAGTTCGATAAACCCCCACCAGGTGCCACCGTTGCCTGCGTTAATGATCCTCATCAGCGGGTCCACAGAGCGACGTGGACGTTCACACCGGTTCGCTTTGCCTTCCCGTACGAGCAACGGCTCCATGACTCACTCTGCAGTATCTGGGTCAGGGCCTTAGGAGGACCACCGCAACGTACAGCTGCCGTCTCGCTGTGAAGGGGCTCCTCTGAACGGGTTAAGCCCTCTTCAGAGACACCCCAGCACAGGCTCCACTAACGCTTACTATACCTAACCGATGTGGATGCTCAGCCATGCATGCTCACACGCCCACACACGCTTTAAACATCAATTAGGTCCGTCCGGGGGGACTTGCATCACCACATGACCTCAGCGTTCAACGCACCCCACCCTAAACTCAACAGCAAGTCCAAAGCAAGGACAGCTGAGAGATGTTAGAGAGTGTGTGTGTGTGTGTGTGTGTGTGTGTGTGTGTGTGTGTGTGTGTGTGTGTGTGTGTGTGTGTGTGTGTGTGTGTGTGTGTGTGTGTGTGTGTGTGTGTGTGTGTGTGTGTGTGTGTGTGTGTGTGTGTGTGTGTGTGTGCTCCTTCTTATGCGAATGCCCTGATGTTTTCCATCCTGTTACCATCACAAACACTAAGCAATCCACCCACCCACCCATCCATTCCCTAACAGGCTGCATGCACACAGAACAACAGAGTGTATTAGCGACCAAACATCTTGTAGAATGCCTGCAGAACGACACAAGGCTTGGAACACGGACCCAGCAACCATTGTTGGTGTCAACATGTGGTCGGTTTTATTCGTGTTCACACTTCATTTTCTACTCCCCAAACGTTGGACACTTCCAAGGTACCACAAGTCAACAATTCAACGGTTTGTGTGATTGTATGTTTCAATGTGAGCACCAACAGCCTTATGATTGTTTGTGTGTGTGGGCTTCTGCATGCGTGCGTGTGCTGGTGTGGGGTCCCACCTGCTCAGAGAGGGAGTTGCTGTACTTCTTGGACATGCGCTTCCTCATGGTCTCCTTCACCGACTTGACCTTCCTGCCCAGAGAGATGCGGGATGTGGTGGGGGACTTGACCACCTCCCGGTAGATGGCCTCCTGTTCCTTACTCTGCACAGAGGAGGAGGAGGAAGAGGAGGGTGAGAACGGCTAATGGGAAACTGCACTAATAAAGTGCTTTTCAGAGTCTGACCACTCAAAGCGCTTTACAAACAGTGACTCACGTTCACCAATTCATAGACACATTCACACAGGGGCGGAGGTGTCAACCATGCAAGGCAACAGCCCGCTCGTCGGGAGCAGTTAGGGAGAGGTGCCTTGCTCAGGGCAACCTCAATACCGCGGCCAGAATATAGGAGCCCGACTCAACAAAGAGTTTTATGGGTTTTTCATCGAAGTTGGAGTGAATTGTAGAGGAGCGCTTGTTTTGTATACTCACATTGGCCTCAGAGGCCGCACTGACCACATGGAGCGATCGGTTGGACAGGTCGAATCCCCCAAAACTACAGGTCCTCTGGCGGGGTGGAAGGGGTTGGATGAAAAGAGGAGAGGGGTGGGGTTGGGGGGGAGGAAGGGGTGGGGGAGAACAAGAAAGTGGTTTAGCTGGGGAGACCAACACAGGCATCACATCCAACCTCAAGCCCCGCCCCCCCCTGGCCCACCGAGCGGGATGCAGAACCATGACTCATGCTTTGAAACGACGCTGGAAGCGGTTTGGATTTATGCTTATGGGTATACATGGTGCTGGTGGTGCAGTCGGGGCGGGGGCAGGATTTGTATAGGACACAGAGGTATGAGGCCACTTGGCATCGTGGACGGCCAAGTGAGATGTAACACAAAGTAATGCACTTGGTTCTTGTTTGTTGTGAGTGACTTCGTGGCTATGTCGATGATGGAGTATGCTTTCTGGAAAATCCAAACCGGCGTTCTGCATGATGCACGACTATCGAGAGGTGGCGAGTACTTGACGCCAACATGGGATGACCCGCGGCGCGGTTACCATGTGTCATGTAGTCATGTGGCAGAGTTAATCGTTTTGTAATGATTTGCTGTTTAACGGGTGATTGGGCCAACCCTTCGGGATGAATAGCAGCGTACTAATGACTACAGTGTGGCTGGGGTGTTGAGTGTGAGGAGACACAGGCATCTTGGGTGATTCCTCAGATTCATGTAGAAAACCTCTTGTGAAAGAACCCTTCACTCGATGGAATCGGAGCTGAAGATGGAGGCGGTAAACAAAGGGGTGCAGCTTTACAACCCCAGCCAGGCCATTGCAGATGCGTCATGTCCAACCAAAGAAATGAAACGGGGCTGTGTTTTGTTGTGTGATTTTCATTTTTCATTTAAATCCATTCGTATTTACTGTCCGTGTTCATCAAAGATGTGGTCGACGTGAAAACACCACGGTGCGTCAGAGAGAAGTCGTTCTGTAGAAATGTCCCAAAACAAAAATAATACTCTTGAGGATGAAGGGGATGGTCGATGGAATGGCCATGCACCCGGTAGAAGTACAAGAACAACCAAAATCGTGAATTCGACGATAAAGGAAAAAACAAGAAATACTAGCAACTACAAAAAAATCAGGCACACGAAAAAAATTCTCACAAAAGCATCGACGCAACTCAAAAAATGGTTGATTCCAAAATACGGTTCAATGAGGGTGATCCGGCGAGTTCACCACCACAGATTTAGAGGAGGGGGGGGTCAAGCTTCCTTAAAGCTGCAGAATAGCTCCACTATGACAATGTATGCCTATGTTACCTTGTGTTTCACAGGTTAAATGTCCCCAACTAACTCACTAGTTAATACTTCTCAACGTGTTGCAGCATGTTGTGTTCAATACATGAACACTATTAGAGTAGCATAATAGCTAACTAGCTTTTATGACGTGCTTCTCTGCCCATAGTCCACCCATACATTGTGTGCTGTAATGGGATCTAGAGTTTAGCTCTAGGATATGAATTCAATATATGCCATAGTCAAATGAAGACTTAATGTCTTTAATACGCTGGGTGCACCCAGGTGCACATCCAGGTGTTTATTTGTGTCCTCGAAGTAGGGCTAACCTTTCAAATACGTCATGATATCTCAATACTGAAAGGTTTGCGTCAAATTTCCTATAGTTAAGTCTGTATAGGATCAAGTCTTGATGGAAACGCATCATAAATACACTGGGTAGTACAATGAATGCCTCTAAAAGCGAGTCTTCCTGTAGATAATCTTCCCTCCAAACGTAGGGCATCCCCTTCCTTTGAAGACAGGTCTGACTTTTGAGCTATTCTGCGTCTTTAAAGTACACCGACACCCCCTCACCATCACGGCCGGCACGACGATGTGCGGGGGGGGGGGGGGGGGGGTGGGCCGGGGTCTACTTCAGCCCCCCGCCCCGACCCCTCCGACCCCGACGGCTAAACTCACAGACTTCTGCTGGATGCGCAAGAGCACGCGCTTGGTGCAGCGGTCTACACTGGCCGCCCACTTCCTGTCCGCCTCGCGGTCTTCCTCCAGCAGGCAGCGGCGCTCGGTGCGGCTGAGCGTCACGGGGCGCACCAGCTGCGCCCAGTTGAGGTGGCCGTACAGGCTGCGCTCCACCACGTACGTGATGTTCAGCTCGCTCACCGCCGTGCGGCCGCGCAGCCGGCGGGAGGGGAAGCCCCAGGTCCCGCAGCCCCCGCCGCCGCCCCCGCCTCCGCCCCCGGGGCCCTTGGCCTTGGCCCCGCCGCAGTAGGCCGGGGAGGCGGGCGTGGCCGTGAGCGGCGAGGCGGGTGGCTTGGCGTGGCGCGAGCGCTGGTACAGCAGGTGCTTGGTGGAGTAGGCGTAGTTGGGGTCGGGCTTGCGGTGGGTCCAGCTGCCGCCGTGGTGGTGGTGGTGGTGGTGGTGGTGATGGCGGCCCACCGTGAGGTGCTTGGCGGGGCTGCCCAGGTGGCCGTCGGCGTCCAGCGAGAGCAGGAGGCGGGACTGGTTGTGGGGCTTGGGGCGGGGCTTGGTGAGGCCGTAGAAGGCGTAGAGGCTCTCATTGGCGTGGCCGTGGTTACTTACCCCGTGGGAGATGGAGCTCAGCGCCTTCCTCATCTCCCCGTCAGTGGAGGAGCGGGCCAGCAGCTTGCCCTCCTCGTCCAGGCCGCAGCCGTCCAGCTCCGAGACCGAGGAGCCGCTGCCCACCACCGCCGCGATGGAGCCCCCGGGGCCCGGCACGGGGGCCGCCGCCGCCGCCGCGGGGCCGCGCTTGGCGGGCCGGATGAGGCCGTGGGCGCTCGAGGACTTGCTGAAGGTCTTGACCAGCTTGTGTCCCGACCAGGTGTCCAGGCTGCTGGAGGACGGCGAGGTGGTCAGGCTGTCCGTGTCCCCGTCCAGGGACAGCTGGTCCTGGGCCAGGGAGGCCAGGGAGGCGTCCTGGGGCAGCGGGGGCTTCTTCAGGACCCCTGTGTACAGAGCGGCGTTGTCCACGCACGTCGGCGACGCCTCCAGACTCAGAGAATCTAAAAAGGAACAAAGAAATGGACAAAACATAAACAGGCTGCATGAAAGTACTGGATGTGCGTCAGGAACCTGTTGATGCAGACGGATTGACGGATAGACGAGTGGCAGAGAGCGAGGGGCTGACCTTCAGAGTCGCGCCTCTTGGCCTCGTCCACCTTGATGAGCTTCTTGCGGACGCGGCGCGTGGAGTTGACCAACTTGTGGAGCCGCTTGAACTTCACAGAGTCCTCCGACTGCTCGTCGTCCGACTGCTCACGAGACTGGCCGAGAGAGAAGGAGAGACAGGGAGATGGAGAGAGAGACAGGCCACAGTTACAATCATAGCCTAGCCATGCTTAGCATGTAAAAATTCTGCCACATTATATCGACAATTTATAATCTTACTTCACATTACATCGGCTCCCAAAAACAACAGAAAACGAATGATCAAAACATCGACATTGCACATTTCAAACACAGATTAAAAATTTTGCAGATTATTTGTTTTGCATTGTTTTTTTTGCCTCAGGCCAAAGCAAGCATCAGCAAACAGCATCGTAGTTGGTTGTTCCATCAGAACTGAAACGGTGTTAGGGTGACGGGGGAAGGGATGGATGGCTGGATGGAGGCTCATTTTGAGGCAGTGTGTCGCGGGTTAGTGAGGTGACAAGACGACGGGCGAAGACACACTGTTATGACCATAATGAAAACAAAAACACAACGACAAACTGGGCGGCGTGATGGACTTGTAATGCCTCAACCGTGAGTGGGCTGTGCCGCAGGGTGAAACACGTCTGACAGCCGCTTTTAATAGTGGGGAATGATGGAACACCATTTGTTCTCTCTCCCTTTCAATCTCTCTGTCCCTCTCCCTCAGAGTAGCTGCGGTGGAGCGGAAAGAACGATGTCGGCGCACACACACACACACACACACACACACACACACACTGAAGTTGTCATGTGGTAATGATGAGCTGAGTCCTGGCAGCTCCGCTGAGGACGGCGGTGGCAGGAGTCGGAACTCGGGAACCTAAACAAGTCATCGTCGTTTCTGTTTCTCCCCCCCCCCCGACTCAGTCTCTGGTTTCCAGGGCAACGCAGGCTTTGATTTTTCCGCATGGCAGGACCCCTCGCCAAGGTCCAGTACACCGCTCGCAAACTCGGGCAGATTCACACACACACACACACACACACACACACACACACACACACACACACACACACACACACACACACACACACACACACACACACACACACACACACACACACACACACACACACACACACTAAACCCTCCCTTCCTTTGATTTAGAGCAAACAGGCTTGTAGCTCCCAGCTCCCTGACTGCTAGAGGCAGCAGAGCACAAGCCCAGCATACTAACTGCTCCCCAGCCACAAACATCAAGTCCGCAACCGATATCGTTACAGCTAGGTCCTTTAAGTGAGGCACCAATCCAACATCACCAGCTTACAAGGTACCAGCATACACGGTCCAAACGCTCTGAGCGTGTGTGTCTGTGTGTCCGTCGTCAGGCAGTAACAGGAATTGACCCACCAATCAACTCTCTGTCCTACTCCTGCACCGCATCGATTAAGGGGAGCTTACTCGACGCTTTCCCCTTCCTCGGCAGAGCGAGCGGACCGTCGTCAACCAATCATCTGCTTTTGGCTTCCACCGGCCTGGTCTGCGGCAGTCCACTCTGCAACCACACAACACCCCCAGAGTGGATTCTACCTTCCAACTGCATGACAACTCCCTTCCCCTGTTTCTGGTCGGCAGCGGAGTGCACCAGCCCGTAAAGGAACGCACAAAAAATGATAATATTAATATTAATAGCCACATTGAAAGAGGAGAGGAAGGAGAGGAGCCAGACTCCATCGTTAATGGCGGTACCGGGGTCCAGGGAGTCTGGTGTAGCCGGACCGGCTCCTGGACCAGTTTGTGACCATAACCCTGCAGAGAGGGGAGCCGCGCCGGAGTCGCCTCCTATGAAGTCACATCCCGGTTTTTATTATGGAGACGCTGACCGCACGAGAAGACCGCGTGAAACAAAGAACCCCCGTAATGCAATCTTCCGATTACGATTATTATTATTGTTTACGGCTGCCCTGGCGACAGGGCTGCAGCACAATGGCGAGAAGGGAAGAAGATAAATAGAGAGGAGGGGAAGACAACAGACCGGCGCCACTGTGTCCCTGGTTGTGTCTCCTCTAGCATGCGTGAAAGACTGGGAACGGCAGTAAAACTGACTCAAAGGGTTGGAGTGGAGAGAGTGGAGAGAGGGTGGACAATGAGTTGTAGGCTCCGAGACAGAGCCCTGAGGAACACCATTCATTGAAATGACTGTAAGGGAAAGTGATTTAAGGACTGAGGGGACAAGGGAAAGAGAGAGAAATCAAGAGAGGGTCAAATGAAAGACATGTAGAAAATGAATGATGTTTGGTGATAAATAGTGCTCTGTAGACGAATGGGAAGCAACGGTAGTGCAACCAACGCAAAAAAAAACAAGAGAAGAGATCGCAGAAAGGAAAAGTGACAGCAGAAATCAAATGGCTGAAAGGCTGTCATTAGTGGCGACGTGACAGCGAAAACACCCCGACCATAAGTACCAAACATACACCCCGCAGTCGACACGTTTCAGTCATCCTCGCCAAATTCCTTAGCGATGCGGTAAAGCGGATAGAACTGCACGCACGCTCACAAGCGCACCCACACAAACAAACACACATGCGCGCACACACACACACACACACACACACACACACACACACACACACACACCCACAGAAGCTTTCAAACAGTTCAAAAACAAGTGGAAGAAGAATACCGCCATTCAGCTGCTCCCCTGGTGAAACCCGCCTACTCACCGCCTCAGGTAGGTTAGTCAGAGCGAGGAGCGGGCCGCACTCCCGACCGCTAGAGAGACGGCAGCTCCGCTACGTCCACAAGTGGCCTAAAGCCCCGCTCACGCGCTGCCGCCGCTGCCTCCTGACCCGGGTCTGCGTCGCCACTACCGTGCACGCGTGCACGCACAACACCGCATGCAGAACTACCCTAAACTGGAAACCTTTCTTGCCGTCATCTGGTTTGTGTGTGGGTCTGTGTGTGTCAGGGGGGACTGTGTCGAAGTGCCGTGCGGGCTTTCGGAGAGCGTGCAGAGAAAAGACGTGTTGTGTGCCTGGAGAACAATCCCCCGTTTGAGCCCCTCTGACCCAGCCCTGGCCCCCCCATCTCTAATGGCCGGCCCTGGAATGTGGGCTCACATCGCTGGGGGACGACACACACACACACACACACACACACACACACACACACACACACACACACACACACACACACACACACACACACACACACACACACACACACACACACACACACACACACACACGAGAGAGACATGAGATAAAGACAGAGAGACACACATTGAGAGAGACAGAGAGAGAGAGACAGAGAGACACACATTGCGAGAGACACAGAGAGAGAGACAGACACACATAGAGAGCGAGAGAGACAGAGAGAGAGAGCAAGAGACAGACAGACAGACAGACAGACAGACAGACAGACAGACAGACAGAGGTGGTGGCAGGGCAGAACACAAGAACGAGCATTCAAGAGTAGTGCCGCCCGAAGCAGCAGCCCGATGTGTTGACACCGCGTAGAGCCGCCATGCCCACGGCGGTGGTGTCTGTGGACCTGTGCACCGTAGGTGGGGAGGAGTTTGAGGTTCTGAGCGCGGCCGGTGCACACAGCGCTCATTCACAGAGGGTCTCGCACGACCGTTGGCTATTTGGATGTCATGGATGGCCCAGTTCTATTCATTACGCAGGGGTTTAGGGAGGGGAGGCTGGAGAGATGGGGAGGCACCCAAGGCACCGTAACGGATCTTCAAGTGACCCCAATTTGGAGATTCAAGGCAAGGGTATTTACAGAAGATCCCTCAGTCTTCCTACTCAGGGTCTCTGAGGACCGTCGTAAGGCGCAAGAGAGCAGTCTTCTTTGTCCTTTATCCCTCCCTTCCATTTTCTTGCCTGCCTCCACCATCTGTGCGTGCATCTTTGCGAGTGCCTGTGCATGTGCGTGTGCACAATTCAAATTTTCCACCTGAAGAGAAGCTCGACAACTCATAATCTGTCCTGCCAGTCTACCGTTTCCAAACACTCAATGGGCATAATCAACTGTCCTCAAAATGAAATCGAATTACTTAAAAACAAAAACAAAACAGTTACGTGTTTCATCATCGTCTAACTCAGAATTCAAAACCCAGATGTTCTGATGATGGAATACAATTGGCTACATGAAACAAATAACTGTGGTTCATCCAGGTTCATGTACGCCTAGCAACCACTGTACATCCACGTTGAGCAAGTTCAGATAAAGACAAAACTGCAAGCAAGTTAGTGTCAGAACAGTGTGGGTGTGTGTGTGTGTGTGTGTGCATGTGTGAGTGTGTACTTGTATGCGCGTATGCCTATCATGGTTTGTAGTTCAAATGACCAAGATTGTTTACCAGAGAAGATATCCCAGCATGAGGCAGTGCGGGGGAAACTGCTTTTTAATGAGGGTCACACAGCAGTTCCAAACGACACCCACTGAAAAAATCCCTTCATTTCTGGGAAACGTGTTTGACATTATTATCAGGGAAGAACTGGAAACACAATGCCTCTTCCATAAAAGAGGGCATTTCGGCAAGCCATGTGAGCCACTTAAAATCAAGAGGGGAACACAAATCCATCATCAAGTTTATATATAGACGTGTCGTACATTCACAATTCACAAAACGCATACCTCGCCAGCTTCTATAAATCAGCCTTTAACTAAACAACAAAAACCAAGGTTCACACACACAAAGAATTTGTGGTTGTCAGCCTGCCATGTTAAACCTGTATCCCAAGCCGGGGTCTCTCCGGCTTCAAGCCCAAGCGTCCACAACCCACGATCGCCAGCCCCGGGACCCATGTCCTCCAACCGCCGGCCTGGCGCCATGCACCCAGAGAGTCCCTTCTTGCAGAGAGGGCCGCTCCCGAAACACTCCCCCTAACTGGGCTGCCGGAGGGGCCGGCTACACCACATCCACTGCGAGTGGACTAAGTTCCCCCCCCCCCCCCCCCCCGTTGCATGAACACCTTCATCAGCACTTTAGGCCTGAGAGAGTGAGAGTGGGTGTATGCAGAGCAGATTCCTCAAGACGTTACAGTCCAGGACTGATGAATGGGAGCGGGTCCTGGTGAAAAATACCCATGAGACCGCTCGCCTGTCAGAACCACAGCCAATCACGTCCCACCTTAGGCGGTGGGATTTCTTCACTCAAAAGATGGGAGGAGGGGGTGGGGTCTGTCTGGGGGAGCTGCGGCGGCGGGGGGGGATAAGCCAGGACCCCCTGCCAACTTTAGCCCCCGGAAGAAATGACAAGACAGCGCAGCGTTGGTCTCTTCGCAGCCCGGCCAGGGGATGGCGTCAACACACATGAAAAGGAGGGCTGTGCACCAAGACACAACCGACTCAACAACACAACACTGTAGAAACTGGGCACTGGACTACAGAGAGAGGAGAGGAGCAAGAGAGAAAGAGAGAGGGAAGAAGAGAGAGATAAGATTAAGGCAGAAGAGGAGGGGGAAAGGCAGACCTATATTTCAAGGTGGGGAATACTGCTGCAATGGACTTCACAGGGTCACGATGAACCCAGTGCCATTATTCCACCTTGAAATCGACATTCAAGGTGGAACCCGCAAACCGAAGAAGACAAGGTCCAGCTCTCTGTCCGCTTTCACTGACGAGGACATAATCCTCCGGGTGTGTGGGGGAGGAGGGGGGAGAGAGGTCGGATGGGAAGTTACAGATTGGAGGTGGGGGTGGGGATGGGGGGGGGGGGTTACTTACGTTGCAGTTTGACGACTGGTTGAGAATGGCTGAGGATCCGTCAGTCCACTCTGCAGTGTCAGTACTGCTGCCCTGTCTGCTGCTCTCATACTCCTTCAGCTACATGGAGAACAAGAGTTAAGAGCCCATGCACGCAAGCACGCACACAACCGCATACACACAGGAAAGGACCCCCCCCCCACACACACACACAGCCATACATTGGCAAGAGGATGTGGGACACATTCAACAGCACATCGGAAGGGACAGACTCAGGAATGTACATTTATTCATTTGAATGCGCACACACACACACACACACACACACACACACACACACACACACACACACACACACACACACACACACACACACACACACACACACACACACACACACACACACACACACAGAGAAAGAGAGAAAGAGAGACACAAACATACACAAACAGAAAGAAAAAACAGACCCAAAGTCCAAAACCAAGAGGATGAAGGCGGTCAATGAAACAAGCCACAGACTAAACAGAGACACCACGGTTCACAAGGCACGGCGGTTACAGCACTTCAACACAAAAGGCGGTCCACCAAGGCCATGGGCATTGATTCAGAGTGGTTTAACTGACTGTCAATCACAATGAGGGTGGGGGATAAGGAGGTGGATCGATTGAAGGCTGGGGATTGGGGAAGAAACAATCAATGTCGGCCTTGGGGAGAGACACAGAATACTCTAGCAATGCTATTCGTTAGCATGGCATTCAGCTTGGAACGAATGACGGGAGGATAGAGAGAACGGGAGAAATAAGATTTGATGAAAAAAGGAAGGATAAAGAAAGAAAAGGTAAGAGAGAGAGAGAGAGAGAGAGGAATATATATGTTTATATGTGCCAAATGAGTGACACAATCAAACTAGTAAAAGGCCAAACAACCATGATTTCCTTGAAATGAGGACAAAATAGGCAACCAGCAGATGGCACTGTTGAGCTAGCATGGTCACCAAACCTCAGAAGCATGGGCCCGACAGCAAAAAACACACACACACGGACACTGAGACAAAACCTGACCACACCCCAACATTACCTCCAGAAACCCATCGACTAATGAACCACTGGTGACAATCAATGTTCAGAGACTGTGTGTGTGTGTGTGTGTGTGTGTGTGTGTGTGTGTGTGTGTGTGTGTGTGTGTGTGTGTGTGTGTGTGTGTGTGTGTGTGTGTGTGTGTGTGTGTGTGTGTGTGTGCTGTATGAGACCAAGGCAGAGTTACAACGGGCGGTGAGGAAATTAGTGAGGGTCAGTCGTATTAGTAAGCGACGTAAGCGAGTAACCTAGGTATTGTGTGTGTGTATGATGAGACTCTGGAGGGGGGGGGGGGATGGATACCCAAATGGAACGGGGATGGAGCGGTTGTTGTGGTAGTACTGGTTGTTATTGTTGATATCCTCGCTGTGGTTGTCCTACCCGGGCCAGAGCCTCCTCCACGGTGATCATCTTCTCCTTCACCATCATCATCAGCTGGATGCGCTCCTCGTCGCTCATCGTGATCTCACTGGCCACGTAGCCGATGTCCTCGCCTGGTGGAGGGAGACGGGGGTGAGGGAGGGAGTTAGGGGGGGGGAGAACAAAAAGGGGGTCACACGTGTGAATGAATGGAACAAAAGCAACGTCACATGAGACAAGATGACATCGGTGCGGACGCCGCTGTTCTTGTTGGTGATGACATGATGCAATGAAAAAACATGACATACGTGTGCGTGCGTGACACACACACACACACACACACACACACACACACACAAGTTACCAGCCTACCTTTGGCGGCCTGCCGCGCGACAGGTTTATGCTGAGCCTTGCGGAAGTTCTGCCAGAAGGATTTGTTCTTCTTCTTGTTGTCCCACTTTCCTGGAGAGACCGGGAGCAAGAAAACAAGGAAGAGAGAGAGGAGAGAGAGAGCTTCAGTCACATGGGAAGGCAGCGTGCATTGAAAACCACAGACCGTGTTCAGCCGACCACTGAGACTCCTCCTCTAACCCTGTGAGTAGCCCAGCGACCTGCGAGAGGAGAGATGACGCTGTTCGCCTGACAAAACCGCAAACAATTTACGTTTACACACTGCGTGCAAGAGCACATGAGTGAGTGCGCTCCCTCGGAAGCATCCAACAGCCTACACTGTTTAATCCGGGAGCCGTCGCCCGGAACGCTGGCCCTGTGTATAGGTGTGTTCCTCCCCCCCCCCCCCCCCCCTGAAACACCGCAACCGACAGTGGGCCAGTCAGAGCGCCGCCCAGCCCGCACTGCACAAAGAGCCGTCTGTGCGTATGGGACCACCAGGAGCCTGAATCCATGTATTGTGGAGGTGCAACCACTCTCCAAATAAATGCCACGGTTTAGACCTCGATGTTTGAGACATGGTTTGGTACGTCCCTTGTTTTTATGGGGGAATCAACTACACTTCAATATCAAGAACACTAATAAAGCGTGGGTGAACCCGTTTCAGCTGGAGTTTGACCACTATGAGATTCAGTTTGGGGTACTTTTTTACTCCCGTCGCTGTGTGTCAGCGATATAATGAGTGCAACATAACTTGTCGTTATATTATAAGTCCCCGGGAGGCCTGACTCTCTCTCAGATGCGAACATCAAAATCAACGGCCGCTCAGAACGAGTATGACAACGACGATGACGAGATGGAGGCACTAGAACAGTGAACTCTGAGTCGCTCTCTCTTTTTCATTCTCCTGCTCATAGTGTCTTAGCTGATTGAATGACTAAGTACTCAAAACAACAAATGTGATCCCTGTAAAGGCTAAGGTATAAAAAAATATACTGTACAAAAAACATTGAAAGAATAGGCACAAGGATGAAAAGAAAACAAGGCAGAATAAGAATAAGGCACTCACCACCCGAGCCGTCTTCGGAGCTGGACTTGTGCAGAGGCATTCTGGTGAGAAAAGAGGGACAGAGAGACAGGGTCAACATGAGTGTCAGAAGAGAGACCTCAGTGACCACATCATTATCCTGCCACTGTTTATTCCCTCCAAGAGCGCCCCTTCTAAACATCCCCACTGTGTTTACGTTACAACATGTCCACTCACAGGAGGTCATTCCTGCTAAAGGCTGCAGTTATCACTTCTGACCACCGGGGGACAGTAGTTATGCTCAAATTGTGATACGGCCAGACTGCACGCCTACACGCCTATTAGCCGTCCTCAAAGGGAAGTGATGCAAGGGGATGCAAACGGACAAAATATATACATGGAATGGAGGGGATGGGGGGGGGGGGGATAGGAAAAGAGGGAAACTGTAAAAGAATGCCAGAGATTCATGTGACAGTGTGAGGAGAAGCTGAAGGGGTGGAGGAGAAAGGGATGTCACGCCGATGAGCCAAAGTGCGGCTAACCACATAAATATGTGGGGAATATGGGCAGGAAAAGGGAAAGTATGCTGAGAAAAAGAGGCGCGAATGGAGAGAGAAAGAAAGAGAGACAAGAAGGAGAAGGCAAAAAAGACCACAGGCCAGACTCGAGTCTGTTTGTGTTTCCACTGCCCTCCACAGGATATAATATCACGAGGGAGGACAGAAAGAAATGGGGAGAAGATATAAAATATATACAAAATAAGAGCGCAAGGGAGTGAGACGTTTCTCATGCTTTGCTGTTGTACACAAAAAAATAAAACTCAGTGTTACCATTTGACACCCATGGTACACACACACAATGAGCCCAGGCTGCAATCTCAATGGGAAACAAAGAACCCAACTAATAAAAAGACATAAACGGGCGTCTCGCCATTCTTCAGAGGACAATTATCGACATCGATGTATCCTTCCTCTTCGCACTTCCTCTGGTTGAAAAGAAGGGCTCTTACAGGAAGACTTCAGCAGATTAATGGAGCATGTCCAGACCGGCTCCCGAGGTCTCTATATGGAGGGAGAACCCGATTGAGCGTGTGTTTGTGGTTTTGAAAATCGTTAAATGGCCTTCGCCATTGAATTGAACAGCGTCTTTTCTTTTATTCTTTTATCGTCCACATCCCAAATGAAATGTATATGGGGAATAAATAGCATGACCGAATTCATGATGGGCATAGATTCTGGAGTAATAGGAGGATCTTAATGAGGAGGTTTGGGTAATTCCCCTGAAAAACATTGAATCATGTAAGCCTTTTCCCTGAAGAAGGGAGTTACACTGAGTGTGAGGACAGAGAGGGTTGGTACAAAAGTGTGCACCCTGACAGATTCTGCTTCCAATAACCCTGCAGAAATGCCTTAAAATTAAATATGAAATGTGTCATTTTGAGAACTGCTAAGGACTATTAAGCCAGTGACACCATCACACACACACACACACACACACACACACACACACACACACACACACACACACACACACACACACACACACACACACACACACACACACACACACACACACACACACACACGTTGATCCTTGGTCCAGCGGTTGTCAGTGGTAATGTGTGAGTGGCCGTGTGACAAGTTCAACAGGTCACTTCCATCTCCTGTGCTTGTGTGTGCGTTAGTGTGTGTGAATGGGGAAATTTATTCAGAGCTTAAATGCCCAGCTACCATGGCAACATAATGAGATGCTAATTGAATGGAGGCCTGCACGGCCTGCAACCCCCCCCCCCCCCCCTCCCATCTCCCCAATGACGGGCAGGGGCTGAGGCTAATGCTAAGAGGACTCACTCAATGGAAGCAGCTTCTGTGGAGAGGGAGGGCCCCCTGCTATGCACGCTATAAATTAGTAACATTAGCAAACATACATGTGGTCAACACACACACACACACACACACACACACACACACACACACACACACACACACACACACACACACACACACACACACACACACACACACACACACACACACACACACACACACACACACACACACACACACTCTTGATGGGAGCGTGAGACATTGGTGCGGCTAGGCAACTTAATTGGTTTAGCCCTGAATCTTTGGCGAGCCTTTCTATTAGTATTCTGCTCTTTGCACCGAGGACCTTTGATGGGAAAATGGGAGCGCCGTAACAAAACGTTTGCGAGAGGAAAAGAGCAACTGTAAAAAAAAAAATTCTGATCGGTCTTAACTATAGGGCTGGGCACTGGCGCATGCAGGGAGACCAGCATGTATTTTAATGGCTGCAGTGTGAGGAAGTGCACAGCCTCGGGCGTATGCGTGGCGTGGAATGAGAAGGACATGTTGGAGCTCTGCCCCCCCCCCGCCTGGGCCCCTTAGCAATACTCCCTCCCTTAATGACAACCCAGGCATGAGGTGTGTGTGTGTGTGTGTTATGGTATGCATGCTATCCGTGGGTGTGGGAAATACATTCCCTTGCATTACCCGGGCTACCAAATTTAGACTAGTTATATTAGCAATCATTACCACATAGTACAAACTGTACAGAGCTAGCAACCCGGTTGACAACTCTACTTGGGCCATGTCAGCTAGGAGAGCACAGGGCTTGGATGGGGAGAGGGAAGGGAGAGAAAGGATGAGCTCACGTCTACTAATTACATAAGCAGGGATCATGTGATTCGGGCATCGCCAGTCATTCACAGATATGGCTTTATGGTCGACAGCTGCTAGAGCGACTGCCCACACACACACACACACACACACACACACACACACACACACACACACACACACACACACACACACACACACACACACACACACACACACACACACACACACACACACACACACACACACACACACACACACTGCCTGGGTGTCTGCTAATGCGTTTTCACCGCCCTCAGCATATCCGGGGGACTGTCGCCAAAGCGTTGAAGGTCACATTGTCAAACCTGACAGGGGGGCATTTTTGACCATTACAGTAAAAGGTGTGCGGACCATAGATTGTATAAAGTTGCGTTTCAAGACTCATACTTGTATCCGCATTGTCTACAGTTGGTACTTCACATTCCCAATTTTGTTTAAGAAGCATGATGGGGGTGTATCCAAAGCAGATGGCTCAAATGTCCTCAACCACCATCACAAATTACATCTTGCTAGTGTTGGACTGAGGCCCGGCCAGAGGAATGCAATACACACTGATCTCCATGTCAGACAAACACTACCGGTACTCTAAGCTTTATTAGTATTTGTGTGTGGCTCGGCCCTCTCTAGTGATTAGGAACAAACAACTTCCACTCCAAAATAGGAAGGGAGCCCCTCACCCCCCCATCCAATCAGCATGTTATCCTCAGAGTTACGAAGAGCATGTCATCGCCTCTTCTTTGTTGTCTCCTCTAAGCACAATGCATTATGGGAGCCATGGCCACATCCTGCCAGCGCCTGCGTCCAGGCAGACGGACATGGGTTGGGGTGACAAGAGCCCGGAGGAAGTCTGGGTAATCTCTTGCGTGGGGCTGTTGTCCCACAGGGTAAGAGTTGATGAGAGGCAGCATGCGTGTGCGTGGGTGCGTGCGTGCGTGCAGGGCCTATATTTCAACATGTGTCAGTGCGTTAATAAAACAAGGGTCGAGGGGTCCTGCGGTCTAAAGGCTAAGACGGCATACGTGAGATGGGTTCACCAGAGGCAGTAATGAAAACAAATGGAGGGGGACATGGGACAAGCCCAAACATTAAGGGAGGTGGTCCTCTCCCTCTCTCGTCCCCAGCCTACTCAGAATGGGCCAGCAGACGTCATCCAACATTTGGCATCTGGATTCCATCACACGGCTGTTTTTTTGTCCGTGCACCAGAGACAGCACAGCCGTGACCAGAGACAATTACGGCTGAGGTATGTGCTTCCTCTGTCACACGTGGCACTCATGTGACCGCACATGAGAAACACGTAAGAGAAGAAAGATGTATAAAGATATCGAATCCATATGGTGCGGTAGCTAGGTTACCAACCGTAAGGTACGTGTTTGATCTCCCCCCCCCCATTCCCAGAAAACGAACGTGGGGATTCCCATCCCCACGCCCCCAGTCTACCTGGGGGCGTACTGGAGCATAACAGCCGAACCCGCAGCTGTTTTCTACAGAGTTGCTTTGGATTAGTGTCTGCTACATGATTCTATACTACTGACTCGTATGAACCACAGTGACACTTCTTCGGATGCAACTCTTTGGTGACCTATTGTTCGTGAGAAAGTAGAGATTCGGTGGGACTGTACGTGAGTTCCTGGTTGTTGTTGAGCTAGCTTCCTGAAACTGTTCCCTTTTACAGACACAAAGCCGTATGTTTAATGTGAGAGAGCATGGGTTTTCTTGAGATGAAAAGTCGATGCAGCGACAGATAAACCAGTATCGTGACCTCTTCAGCAGTAGAGTGGACAGAAAGAAACTGAGAACTCCAGCAACGCTCTTGATATGGAGGGCCTGTAGTTGGTGTCCTGACGGGAGATCCTGGCACCAACCCAGGTTAGCAGGTCATCGAACATTGCCCCAGTCAACCGAGAATACCGCTGGAACCGATCGTCATCCAGGCGGAGTACCTGGAGGAGGTGGTGAAACTCGGCCAGCTGCGAGCGCCTACGGAGGATATCATGCACCCAAACATGATGGCGTTTGAGCCAATACAGCGCAGCGATGGTGGTGATCTCAGCCATGTTTGTGGAGCAAAAGAAAAGTAGCGGGGGAAAATAAGTTTTGGGCGGGCTCATCTAGCTGCATAGGCGCGTTGAACCATTTTTGTGACACACAATGATCAAGGCAGGTTAGGTGCGTAATCCTACGCACGTAACGCGTTCAGTGTGGCCGTACCTTAAGACTTACAGGAACCAGAGAAAAAAGAACACCCCACCCATTCTCTATCCCGTCCTGCTTGTTCATGCTTCTTATCCTCTGGTCATCATCACCCTCTCATTCTCCCCCTCAAGCCGACCCAACGACTCCCCCAACACACAAACACAAAGGCGGGAAGGAAGTGTGTAGGGCCAGGGGACAGAGAGTGTGTGTGTGTGTGGGGGTGGGGGTGGGGGGTGGGTCCGGCCACGGCCCAGCCGGGTAGGTCAGTCACAGGAAGCACTTGCTTGGCTGGCTTCCTTTGACTTGTGACAGGAACTTGAACCGAGGACGGCTGGTCTAGAGAGCTAGGGGTACTTGGTACTTGGGTAATGGGCCCACATGTGTGACCCCTTGCACACGTTACACAGCGCTTACAATCACCAACCCCAGGGATGGCTACTAATGCGTGGACTATGTAGATTTCTTTAGCTTACGGCAGATCACCTTTGATCCATATATTAACACAGGCCTCCAGTTGCCATCGGCCAACCTCGTTCTTTCGCTACGGACACTGACGTGACATGCCAAGTCTCGGTCCGGGATGTGAAGTGATATGTGGCGCTGCCGGAGGGCCACAGACAGCAATGTGAGAAGAAAGGCGGTCTTACTTTCTGTCCGTTTCTGGCGTCGACACCTCGCTGCTGAGGCCCAAGGATTCCTGTGGACACAATGCAAAAGGACTGACGTCAGACTGATGCTCGGTATGGTGGTCGCAATGGGCCGTCACCATCTTACAACCATACAACCATCAGTCAGATTGTTTTGAATATCTTTTCAGATCGGCATGACCTTTATGTCTTCTTAGGTCTTCACGATTTAAATTCATGTAAGCCTATCTTAGAGAAAGTTACCTATACTGTGTTTCTTTTGTAAATCATTTATGTGGGCATGCCCTCAAAATCTTTGCAAATGGGGGACATTTACCCAAAAACGGTACAGCTACTCTGGTGACGCCAACGTATGTTGGGGCTGATAAACGTTAGTCACTCATTGCTCTTTATTCTCCTTTTTAAATTATTTTTCACCCTCATGAGTTGTGACTGCTGACACCCCGGTCATGTTTATCCAAATACAGTTGCACGACCCTGCGGGCACGACAATGACCCTGCCTGACATCGGTGTGTATAGCAGCCCTTATGTTGTACCACGTGAAGGGGGAAGTGCTCACCTGTATCTCAGAGCGAAGCTGTAGGGATGTGATGCTGGTGTCCAGTTTCTCCTGAAAGACACAGAACAAGAGCAATGAGGGTCAATGTTTAGAGGTCACCGAATTTGCCCGGCGACAGGAGAATGACACGCCCCTGTGTAATGGTACACCTAGAGGGAGGAAAGTCACCACACAGGTAATCAAGCTCAGGTGTAGGAAAGTGCCTGAGGCAGACATGCCTGAGCTAGTAAACACAGTACAGTCATTGAGCACGTGTGTGCACATCTCGCCAACAACAACACGCTACCCACATCCCTAGGTGCATCAGGCTGTGTCTGAAAGCATTGTTATTTTATCTCTAAACCAGAGAGACCTGTTATTTCTGAGGGCTGGACTGGCACAAGGAAGGGTGGAGTTTAGTGCCACTGCCAAGTGGCAAATTCCTGATTTATTTTCACTCGACAACTATTCAGTCATGCCATGTTCACGCAACTGACTCGGTACCAATAGTCAGCTCTGGCCGGATGAGGTGAGCCTTCCTCGTATGATGCCTGCGTCACACCGGGTCAACCTCCTATTCTTTTACCTCCTTGGCTTTCCAGTGTGAACCTTTCCATACAGGTTGAGTAAATAAACCTTCCAAGGATGCTTAGTCATTCAGCAGACACTTACCACAATAGCTTAAGCCCAAAAAACACGGAGCGTGATTCGTAATATTTTTTTCTTCTCTCACACACACACACACACACACACACACACACACACACACACACACACACACACACACACACACACACACACACACACACACACACACACACACACACACACACACACACACACACACACACACTAGAGAGATGTGATGATCTCTCTACCGATCTCTTAATGTATATATAGATCTATCTTTCTACATCTACATCTATTAATCTAGAACAATTTTGCACATGGAAATAGACATATTATTTGTTGTTTTAGATACAGATGTTGAACAAGCTGGAGTACCTTCCTCAGTAATTCCCTCAAGTAGACTACAGACATTGCGGATCTAATCCATAACCTTTAAGCTGGGGGTCACATTTTAACCACTAGACAACCACTAGTGAAGACAAGCTCACTGGAAAAGGTCAAGACCAAAGCACTAAATATGTGCCTGCATTTTTTTTATCAATCTTTACAGTAACGAAACACATATACAGTGGTAAGATTAAGTTTATGCACCCATGCTAAAGTTGACCAAAAAGAGGAATAAAAAACGATCGTTTGGAAATCGATCTTAATGCCTTAATTAAACAAATGAGGAAAAATTCAACCTTTTAGGCCACAATTTTCTTTGTGAATGAATAATGTATCGGAAATAAATAAATGTTCTTCATTAAAATACAGGGTGCATAAGTATAGAAACACCTATGGTAAATTCCCATAGAGGCAGGCAGATTTTTATTTTAAAAGGCCATTTATTTTATGGATCAAGGATACTATGCAACCTGATAAGTCACCTAGGGCTTTGGAATTAAAATAGCCCCACATCATCACATACCCTTCACCACAACTAGAGATTGGCATGCCAATCTCTAGTTGTGGTGAAGGGTATGTGATGATGTGGGGCTATTTTAATTCCAAAGGTGTCTTTATAAGGATGCATAGTATCCTGGATCCATGAAATAAATGACCTTTAAAAATAAAAATCTGCCTGCCTCTATGGGAATTTAACATAAGGGTTCCTATACTTATGCCGCCTGTATTTTAATGAACATTTATTTATTTACGATACATTATTCATTCACAAATAAAATTGGTGGCCTATTTTTTTTTATTTTTCCTAATTTGTTTAATTAAGGCATTAAGCATGGGTGCATAAACTTATTCTTACCACTGTATATACAAGATACTCAGGCTAACGTTATAGCACAGCAACATTTGCACAGCTGGAGATAAGACAGAGAGGAGCTCCTGTATGTCTTCAGCAGGCATCCTGTGTCTTGGCGGTGGACCCAGAGAGGGATATAAAGGAGGGGAAACCGGAGGTTACAACCACACCAACTCGCCCCGCAGGAGTGCAGTGCCAGATTCTCTTATCTGTTCTAAGCACATATGTTATTTGGTATTATCCTATCGTACATTGAATCAATTACATAATTAAACATGAACCACTCTTCTCTGACTTACTCTTAAGGCAGCAGACAAGGAGTGTCCCCCGAATCAAGATGAATCGGCTTGTTAAACGGTCGTTTTCAGCTCGTTAGTAGAAATGTACACAGGAAAGTAGCATATTGGATACTGTACCTGTTGCGTTTCCTGAGAATGAAGAACCGTGAGAAAATCCAGCTTTGATAAGTTCCCTTTTGCTACTCTCTATTTAGAGTGGGAGGGATTGGACTTATTTTTAGTAAAACACCACCGATGGTTTCAATGAGGAAGTTGGGGATATACGTGTTGCAACTAAAACTCTGGATCCTACATGGAAGTGTTTGTGCCATTGAATTCCCATGAGCTGCCCATAGTTACACTGTGGTCAATCGAGTTAATCCATTAGTCACAGTGAGAGCATACCATAAATTCTATCAAAAAATGACTTTTAGGAAATGGACTAGCTAGTAGGGATGGGTAAAAATATCAATTCATCAATGCAGTGCAATTTATTTGTTCTCGATTCAGATTTATATTTTCATTGATTAAATCCATAAAAAAAAGAAAAAAAGAAAAAAAGAAAAAAAAGAAGCATACTCAGTCATTGTAATCTAGAAGCGAGTGTGCCTAAATGTACATGCCCTTTTACATTTGTCCATGTTATGATTATTACTTTTATGCTGCAGGCTTAGCTCATGAACAATACTATACAATGGTGTATTCCCTTTTCGCTAGTTAAAGCACAATGACATGGTTAATTCATTTTGAAATGGTTAATTCTAAATAATATATAGGTATTTTTGTCATCTGCACGTATTATTGAATCGATATCGAAGCAATTGGATCAATATCAAATCGAATCTAGACCTAAAGAATCGAATTGAATTGAATTGTGAGGTACCTGGCAATACCCAGCCCTACTAGCTAGCAAATGAAAGCTAAAAGGTCAAGAAGAGTCTGCGTGCTATGTGGAGGCAAATGTGATTACATTAACCGCTTCATGGTTAGATAGAATAAAAATATATTGAAATTGCACAGTGCTGTTAACATGAGCACTTCAATGATATCACTATCACCTCAAAGTGACTACAGACACTTATTAATGTAAATGCACTCAATGCAAAGGTAATCATTAATTTTGACTCTGAGCAAGCTCATAATGGAACACCTTGAAATAATTAACCTGTGCTAGCACCCATTTACAAAATAGATTAAACTCATTTAGCTTTAAAGAACGATGAAATGGATTCATGGGTCATAACAGAGATAGTTCCAGATCATGACACTCAAAAGAAGGCTTGTTTGGAGCCTAAACCTTTGTTTTCTTTAACAAATTGCATGCTTAGCCAGCTGCTACAAATCAGGCTTCAACACAAAACCTTATCTGTCCAAAAAAAGCTCTGACAAAATATATCCATTCTCAAAAAATTTAAATACGAAGTCACAACAAAAAATAGCTCTCATCTAAGCCCAGTTTCAAAATCAAGACCAGCTAATGGACTTGCCCGACCACTCAGAAGCAGTTTTGTTTTTCCTTTGGCTGAGTTCTGGACAATGAAGTCTAGGCCCCCACCACCCCCATCCTCCCACTTAACTTAATGTAGTGAGTGAGTGACTCTTAAAGAGTTAGAGACTTACTCAGAAGTGACCTAACCCCCTCTTAATGGGCTCTTTGCAGGGTGGTAGCCTAAAGTACATCGCCAAGTAAAAGCATCAAAGAATGCTGAGCAGGCCCTAGCGTTTAGCCTAAACCCTACATTTATCACAACAGTGATCAACAGAAGATAGAACAAGGCTTACGCCAGTCAGTCAGCCACGCTTTCTGTCTGTACCGACAGGATTACTTGCAGCTCCACCTAAACCACTGGCTCATAATTTAGCTGTCCATTTCGTCTGTTACATTACTCAAGCAGACCAGGATCCGGACATCTTCCGCGTTGGAGGGGCTAGGGGGTTTGTCGGAAGCGCTGTCGAAACATTCTGCCCAGCTGAGGGAGTAGGAGGATTCCCATAAGTCAATGAGCAGGTATTGTCTTTATAAAAGTTGTTTTTATAATTACAAAAAGACGGCCAACGCAATTGGACATGTGTCCACGTTGTGCGCCACCGACGCAATGCAAAGACCGCATGGTAGCATGGAAGGCGGGGGGGGAAGGTATGCCTTTCTAAACGACAGAGCAGAGCTTGCACCAGAATCAAAGAATGAATTGGCACAGATTCCTTAAGCAAAGCAGGGCTTTGGCAGTTAGCTGTGGTTAAACAACCGAACTGACGCACAAGACACCGAGGCGCCATTCCACACAGGTGTATTCTCGTAGGCGTGCACACGTATACACACACACACACACAAACACACACAGGCTTTTCTTTTCATGCGTTTGATGTCTTTTGCTATCTGATGCTCCTTTGAAGGCGGCTCCGGTCTGTTGTGGCGAGGAGTGATACGCCCGGCTCTGGTTCTAGCCCGTGGGCGCCGTGCCCAAGGGGGCTACGGAGTGGGCCTCAGTATGGACGGAGCCTCTGCCAGGGACTGAGCAGTATAGACACAGTGCACTGCCCCAAAGACGGCTCCAAGTAAACGCACGCAATGTATAACACACGCACCGCGAAGAAGGATGGAGGCTTCATCGCAAACGCACAAAATGTGGATGTGGATGAAGACATGCGGACAGGGACACACAAACACACGCACAAATAAAAACACACTGCCGCCTCCACTTTCACAAGATAGAGGTCCTAAGAGACAGACAGAACAGGGAGGGTCTTTGTGTCCCCGCTTGGTCTGCCATCTTTGGGAAGGAAAGAGGGAGGGAGGAAAGGGCAGTGGGCAAAAAAGACTAGGATGAAAGGATGTGTTTGGTAACAAAAAATAAATGAATAAATGAAACCCAAGTCAAACTCCATGCCGTGCAATGTCTGTGATGAAATCTTCCATGATTTGTGTTGAGAACTCTTGCTGCAACATTGCTTGCTGTTGAACCCAAGAGAAACTTTGCACGTCGCTGGAGGATTATTGCAGCAGAGAACAGGGGAGGACGAGAAGTTGAACAGCATGCCAGAGCCTCTCATATCTGACACCCAAGCTGAAGAGGAATACCTCAAACTGATCAAAGTGTGTGATCAAAATATATGTCTGTGTGTGTCTATGTGGAAATGAGCTTGCGTCTGTCTGTGTATGCGTTTGGCTGAGCTACAACATACACACACACACACACACACACACACACACACACACCCAGAGGGAGCATGCTAGCCTTTACATGAACCCTTGAAAACTATAGCTGAGATACTGCCCTACTTAGTGAGTGTGAGTGTGCACGCGCGTGTGCGTGAGTGTGTATGTACGTGCGGTGCACGTGTGTAAGTAAGAATCCAGTGTGCCGAGCTCGCTCCATAATTGCTTATGCATGACTGTGAATTGAATAAAAGAAAAAGGCGAAAGAGGGAAATGTGGAGGGGGAGAGATCTCCTTTGAATTATTGTCACGATGTCTGAAGGAAAACACACAGCCACCTTTCAACGAAAGAGGTACGCCGAGTGGAAACATACACGCAAATATGTGTGTGTATGTGTGGAGAAACATTGTTAACATGTGTGGGTTCAAGGTAGGGGTGAAGGTTAGCAAAAGGGGGTATGATTCTTCTGAATACTTCCCCAAAGGGAAACAGGGTTTTGTACTATTTTGACAACAAGGTCAGACACCAAATCTTGCGGGCTTGCGGCTATAGATTCAATGGAAAGGATGTCTGTGCTGGAGAAAGCGCATCCCTTTTCGCATTAAATTCCACCACTGAGTCTACCACACTGAAGAGTCCTCCCCCTGCCGGTGTTATTGTGAGCACGGGTCAGTGCCCCAGTGGGCGGGCGGGGGTTGAAGAGGAGACCAGGTGGCCTGGAGGTGCACGTGCCAACTGGCATGACTTTGTTAGCCCCGTATGGGCGTGGTTTGGGTAGGGCTGGCAACACCAGCCAAACAGCATCTGTGTGTGCATGTGTGTGGTGTTTTGATGTTCGGTTTACTTGCCCAAAGTACCACATACACGCACAGGCTGTTTGGCTGGTGTTGCCATACCACCTATACCACCTGTACCTATGTACATACAGGTGTGTGTGTGTGTGTGTGTGTGTGTGTGTGTGTGTGTGTGTGTGTGTGTGTGTGTGTGTGTGTGTGTGTGTGTGTGTGTGTGTGTGTGTGTGTGTGTGTGTGTGTGTGTGTGTGCGCGCGCGCGCGCGCGCGTGCGTGCGTGCGTGCGTGCGTGCGTGCGTGTACCGAACATTAAAACCATTAGGCCTGTAAAACGAGCTCATCCTGAGGATCTCCGAACGATGCGCACGCGCAAACGCACACACTTACACGCACACGCACACACACACACACACACACACGTAACTACACAAACGTATGCACGCACATAAAGCAATGAGCGAGAGTAAGAGAAGAAAGGCAGGAAATCCTGGTTTTCGCCTTGGGGTGGGGGGAGAGGCAGGGTGAACCACAGTCTACCATACCACCCGTAAGCTGCTGTACTGACTGATTCCATTTATGGGAAAGCAGTCGGTGCACGTACGCACACTAACACCTCAACTCTTGCTCTTTAAGAAGGGGTTCAGCGTGTTTGTAGTGTGGGTTTGGGAATCCCACCCGCAGCTCAGGAGCGAAATCAACCTGTGCAGTCTTTGATTTGCTCTCGAAATAAATACTAGTTACTACACATTCCAATGACATAATCCAGACTGACAAAGGCTTCAACATCAACCCTAGGGCAACTCCTGCACTAATCCTCAAGCAACAAACGCCACCTTTTGTGCACATTGTCTTTCTTGCTAGAGGGTTACACGGGGAGGGTAAATAAGCACAGGAGCAGGCTACAGGGTTTGTGTTTTGGTCTGCGTGCTGGGGGTCTAAATATCGCTTGAACTGACGCTCGCTTGACGGGTGAAAGTTACCCGGGCATTACCCCGTGACTACCCCCGTTGCTCACCTCACGGCAAAACAAAACACACAAAAGCACGCCGCGGCATGCATTCCAGCTCCCCCAGCTGACTGGCTAGGAAACCCATTACCCAGCATTCCAGCGGGATCAACCTCGATGGCCGCTGATTTGTGTTCACTGTCAGAAATGCTTATCTCCATGGAGGGGAAAAGTGTGCTGGCCAGCACCTAGAGGATATCGCTCAAAACAACCACGTTTTCCAATGTTATCAGGAATGTCTGTTGACCCCGTGTTAACCTTAACCCTCACCTTTGGCCGGGAAAGAAAATGTGCTGAAAGACTCAAATTCCATAAATAGCAACACTGATTAATACAATAGGTGCCCCCCGTTCCCCCCCCCTCGCTTATACATTTTCTTCATGTCTCCAGATGCCGCTTCAATTTCTTGTCTGACAGCCCCTGTCATTTCAAGCATGACATCTCCTTCGGGCAGCTCAGTCACCATACCCGTCAGGCAGCCTTGTGCATGCCCCAAGCTCATCTTTCCCGTAGCCTTTTTATTCTTCCTCCTCTTGATGTATTAGCGCGCTTTCATAACTACATTACCAACCATGGTTGAGACAGCACTTCAGTGGCTGTCAGTTTGCACAGATTGACAAGATTAGAGCCAAGCAACATGAGTTTATTGGAAAATAAAAAGGGGAGACAAAGTACGTTGACACTTAAAGTACGCATAATAGGTGTAACCGAATGGGACATTAGTAAATTGTAGTTAGTTATTAGGATTTGCTACAGCATAGGATCTGCTACAGCCTAGATAACATTTTTTCACGTAATAATGAACTAAACGTAACCACAATTCCTCCCAGAAGATCATCACCAAAAGATCAACTATTTAAAAAAAAAAGGATTGAGATTACAAACTGCAAATAAGGTTGCCTAATGAAACTGACATTCATCTGAGATTATTTTTAGAAAAAGTATTATGTGTTGAAAACAACATACATTGAATAATATAAACGCTCATCATTATGAATCTTGGCCAGGACTCCCTCGAAAAAGGTTTTTAATCTCAATGGGACTTTCCTGGTTAAATAAAGGTTAAATAAATAAATAAATAAAAACCTCTACATTGCGTTGGTAAATAGTGAGGGGAGTCACGCAGGATTCCTTTTCTGCACAAATATAAAGCTCAGCTTCATCTTCATTCAGTTCAAATCAAATCCTATTTCTAATCCTTTGTGCCTGAAATTTCCCAGCCGCAGTCACTTGAAACAACACATATGTCCAAGCCGCTGAACATGCAGCTTCCTCGCAATACTTTCCACTGGCCTACAGAAACAAGGCTTATCTGGCCTCCAGCCACACACGGAGTGAGAACCAAGCGGCCAGCTCCAGGCCCCCCTATAGGAGAACTGGCAGGACCCCGCGAGATGCAGGCTAATCCAATGGGTCTCATTCCCAAGGGATGTTTGTTTAACCCTTTGTAGCGTTCCGCCACTCATAACACACACAAGAAGATGCGTGAGGCCTGACTGAGCGGAGGTTCGACAGGAAACTAGACCACAAGATAGCCATCTGGGGGATAGAGCCTCCATCATCGGTTCTCAGAGGCACGCAGTGAAGTCCCTCAGCTCAGCACAACAGGGACAAATACCATCACTTAGTGGATGGAGTGGGGCCCTCTTGAGAGCCAGGGAGACGTGTTGGGAAAACCAAAACAAGCCAAAAGGCTGATTGCGGGATTTGGAAAGCACATGAAAACAGGGAGCAAGTCCTAGAAAACAGATTAAGTAGCCTGCAAACCCTAACAAACATGATGCCTTGAGCTACATTGATACACGTTTTTTTATTGCTTGGTTGTTATCGTGACCTACGCAAAGCAATTACACAGGAATGGATGTGGATGGCTGTGGGGTCTTGGATGTTTCAGCAGAACAACTTTTAACCAGGGTTATCATATGCGAACACATGAACCTTAGGGCACTCACTGTGAGTCGCCCCATTTCTCACTGTCAACTGCCATGTTTAACATGACGGTTGACAGTGGAAAATGACCTCCCTAAAACTCTTACTTGAGCCTGTGTCGAGTGCACAGAGAGGGCTAAAGGGCAGGGAGAGGCAGCAGCTACAATGACCTTTGGGTCCCAGATGCTCACTCAAGAATATATTGGTTCTGTGGGATGCCTTATTAATTAAAGCTTGCTATCAATACGCGCGGTGTGTATTGATGTGTATTGATTTTGTATTAAAAGTTGGTGGTCCAAAAAAAAAAAAGAACACTAGAAATAACAACTTTTACAATGAAACGAATAAATAGAAAGGTGAGGCTCCGAGTGGGAGGGATCAACGACGTGTTATGACAGGTACTTCCCTGAAGACATTGTACCTTAGGGACTTGCTTGCTAAATTTCATCCTGATGTGACCTGATAACACCCTTACCTACTATGGCCAGCTGCTATTGGTCCCTTGGGACACTGCTAGATGAGACTGGCCGGCAGCCAGTGACTTTTGGCACCCCCCTCACCACACGATAGTCGTGCCCCTTTAAGCATGCGTTTGTCTAACCCTAACCCTTGTCTGTCTTGATCCGATGCCGGCTGTAATTTCTCAGAGTTTTCCTCAGTTGCTCCTACCATGGGATCCAGTCCCCAGTATTTTTCCAGAGTTTAAGCGCCATAGAGTTTGAGCCAATTGGCAAAGGCCAGGACTTCGCCTACTGTCATGTCTCCAAGTCAGGAGACATGATACCAGTCCAGAGGGGAAAATGGTGCAGTGAAAGTGAGTTCAGTGATATGATATGTTTACAGATTAACTTTCCCCATGGTTAACGGCTGAAATATGAACAGATAGTTAATGGTCTATATGTGTTCAGGAGAGCGGTCTAATGATTGGGTCATGTACTGGACCACTTTCGGTTTTGCTTCAAAGCAGGTCTGAATTGTTGTATATAGGGCAGGATGTCTGAATAATGATAGAACAAAGGGATAAACGAATCGCCATATTGCTTTAATTTCTTCCCCTGCTTCAAACAACTTTTTGTTATCATGCAACCCCTGCCCCCCTCTCCCACCCCCCGTTTCACCATCACCCTTATTTTCCATGTTCAGAGTCCAGGCATCCGTTCTCCTCAGTCCTGCAGGATAAAGACTACAACCCTGATTGCTTCCTTCCCACTGGTTTTATGTCCTAAAGACCAAACTCAGACAAAACTCCTCCCGGCGATGCAACGCCCAGAGAGATGACCCACATTCTTCCCCAACATTCATACGGAGCAGCTCACTGAGCAGAGAAAGAAAAAGAGGGAGAACTCGTTCATGGAGACACAAAGGGAACACAAAACACATGATCAGATGCAGGAACATCTCTTCCGTAGTCTTGACATCGCACTTGGCCCAAAAGTATTTATTCTCGGCTGCAAACTGTGAGAACAGGATGTCTGCCAGCAGCCCTCAGGGTGAAAAGCTCCATAACTCACCTCTACCGTCCTGATCCGGGCTCCTGACCCAATAAATAAGAACCACATGGTCGGCTGCAGAGAGCACCAGCATATGTAAACTCCTTGATTATTTATCTATCAAAGGCAATGCCTCTGTCCTCTGCCTCTCACTAAAACCAAGATATCAGCAGTGACAAAGTGAGAGAGATAAAGACATTCAAATGCTTAGTGTGTGTGCTTGTGAATATGCTAAGAGCGTAATTCCAAAGAATTAATTCCTTTCCTCAGAATCGTTCCTATCATCTTGAAAGCCATTCCTAAAGATAGTGGCACTACTTGTCACCGAACAAGACATTTATTGCTTTGATTATCCGACAATTTGAGCTAAGTTGTTTAGAAGTAGAGGATTTCCCTGCTTTTTTTGGTTGTGTTTCTATACATTTAAAGCCAAATTACACAACTATCAAATAAAAATATGTGAAAGGGGGTTCTTGGGCGGTGTATGTCGAGATCTTCGCCCCATGGGGCAACACCAGTAGCATTCTTCCACACCTTTGTCTGTAGCTTGGCAACCAAAAGGGTGCCCCACTACCCTACATTCTACTCAAAGGACCCCCAAACCCCCTGCAGGGGCCAGAACCCAGATACATTCAGATCCTGAGAGCCCACAGTGCTGTTTTGGGGGAAAAAAGTCAGCAACTCTACCCTCGCATGCATATTAATGCTTGTCCAATTTGTTGTTGTTTTTGTCAGTTTCGGAACAGCAAATAAATACCCTGTAATTTATTATACACCTGCATGTCGGGCTACACCGTTTCACACAATCATTGACATACATTGACAAAACATACATTACTTGGAACTGAATTTGGAGCAAAAAAATTGGTGCAGGTTGCGTTAGTACTCAAATCCCTCACCATGTCGAGATCCTGGGAGACACGTCGCTTGCGTAGCTCCTCCATGCGATCGCTGACGTCACTGAAGCAGGTGTTGTAGTACTCAGAGTACTCCTGGGCCAGGTCATCTATGTTGCCCAGCGAACCATCCTGGAGGAAGACAGGGGAGGGAGGGGAAGGGTTGGCTCAATTAGATCCATTGACTCTACTCATCAAATCCATTGACCTCCAACGTTAATGACATAATGAATTGCCTCAGACCTGCCATTTCACCTGATTGACACTTTCAAAAATCGACTTTCCATGCATATACTGCTTTACAATCGTCTACATTGGTAATCTAACGATCCGGATAAAGGGAAAGGCATTAGATTAGGTCTACATTGAATAATAACAACCCAAATACCTAAACAATGTAGAATTTAGGATATCCTGGTAATCAAAGCATAAGCGGTTATGTTTGGACTGGCGGCACATAGCATGGTTGACCTGAATTGATCCAATTAATTGACCATTCATTTTATAAGATTTCCATTTACATCAGATCACTGCGGGTATGTCAGTGTATGGGTAGGTACATCACCGTGGCTCAATGTGAAACAAGGTGGTCAGGTTTATGTTTCATGTATTTGCCTTTACCCTCCACTGGGCCATAGCACCCCTCCACACCCCATAAATACCAAGACACCCACTGCTGGAACATGAGACGCAAACACTTGCCCACACACGTGTATATGTGGGCGAACTTCTGTTCTTTACACTTACCATGCAAACACATCTAGGAATAATTTTACCTCAGTCTTCATATTTTAAACATTCAATATTATACAAAATCCTGCCCAAATAGTGACTTTGGCAGAACATTTTATTTTTCTGGGTTGGGTTGTTCGCTGAGGCCAGGGTAAGGAACATCGTGTTGCCTCTTTGACATTCTGCGAACATTAATCCAAACACGCTCTTCCGGCCTGCTATAGTTTAGGCCGGCACAGTTCCTGTCTTTGTGTGCGAGACATATGTTTGGTGTTGAAGAAGGAAGCCCAGTCTCAAATAAGACTTTACTAAACTGGAATGCATGGTATACTATTGTAGACAAGCCTTTAGATCATGTTCAGAAACAATCAGTCATCTGTGTAACCTTAACAACCCTTGCCCTTTGTGCTAAGAAAACAATAAAAGTGCTGAGAAAACAATAAACACTAATATATATATTTCAACAAGCTTTAGCCAGAAACATGTGGAGGCGTTTGTTCCAACGGCTGCCATTTCTCTAATCCAAGACATTTAGCTATTTGCAAATTGTTCCCGATCTAAAAGTACAAGGACGATTTATATTCAGGCCAGATTTAAATGGTATCAGAATTGATAAGTTTCGGATTCGATGTAGCATCATATCGATTTCTTAGCTCATCAATTTCAAGCAAACTTTCTATTAAAAGGGAGAAGAATATGATTTATATATTACTAGTAAGGCTTACAATACTTCGCTGCCTTGGTAAAGATGTAGCAGTGATGCCCGACTTGACTATTAATTCAGTGTTGACCTAATCTGTGCCAGGCAGACAGCTAGCATTAAGTCAGAGTTAAGAACAGCCTATCTCTCAGTGCGTCTCCCTCAAGCGGACTCACTATCTTAGTGCCAGGCCACGGCTGAATGGATCACTGTGGAGTGTGTCTATGCCCGGGCCACACACGAACACACACACACACACAAACATACACAACTGACCATTAGAGATCACCGCTGAGATGTGTTCTGTCAACACCTAGAATGAAAAAACATTGCTGTGCACGTATCCACACAAACCGGGCATTCAAAAACAACATGGTGCTCCCACCAAACTGAGTTTTAACCAATACAGCAATTCCAGAACCTTCCTAAACCCATACCTAAAACTGTCCGTATTTATACCAAGGATAAGTCCTGTCCTCCCTCCTGATTCGTTTAACCTCTTCACCCCATCTTGCTCTAAGAGTTCCATCTATGTCCACACATATGGTTTGTGGATGGTTAGGAATCCCACACGGGCGCTCCCTCCCTAGGTTAAGCACATGTTTTCCCCCTTCATCCCTCACAATGTCCCAAAGCATGGCCTCATTAGACCGATGCCGAGAGGTTTTAATATCCGAACGAATGCCAGGCCTGCACTGATCTATTCGCCGTGCCCAAGAGGAGGGCAGAGGAAACGTATCCTGAAGGAACGCTCCCAGACGGCCCAATTAAGGGATCGCAGTAATGGATTAGTCAGGGAAAAGTAGGGGGGCAGCGGACAGCATCTGCCCACCGCAGCAGATGCAAGGTTTGCTCTGAAGCCACTCTGGACCCAGCGCTCCTGGGGAGAACAGCTGGATGACGCCATGTAGGCCAGAGCTAGGGTTAGGGTTAGGGCTCAGGTCCGTCCGGGGCTCTGTTCGGCCATGGCGTAGAAAGACGCAGATTGTTTAAAGTCTCACAAGTAGGTATGTGCCTATTGTGTGTGTGTGTCTGTCTGACGTGTCTTCTACAGCCGCTGTGAGCTCATCAAGAGCTCGTTTCAGCTGGCCCCAGCTGGGAGGCTACGAGTAGGGAGGCCCCCGCCAGGGCAACAGTATATCCGAAGACACCCCATAAAGCATATCTACACATAGATCCGTGTGTGTGTGTGTGTGTGTGTGTGTGTGTGTGTGTGTGTGTGTGTGTGTGTGTGTGTGTGTGTGTGTGTGTGTGTGTGTGTGTGTGTGTGTGTGTGTGTGTGTGTGTGTGTGTGTGTGTGTGTGTGTGCGCGCAGGAGAGAGAAACAGTGCTGGGGATAGAGGAAATTACATGCAAGAGACTGATGATCACCCATGGAAAATGGGGAGTGAGATTGAGTATGCTAGATTGACAGTGTGTGATTTGGCTGGGGGAGAATATGGGTGTGTTTCAATTTTTGAGTCAATCCAACACTTGGGGGTGGGTGGGGGGAGATAGTGAACCACATAAGGGCCTGAGTAGTCCCCGTGATTTTAGGTTGGGGTCAGGGAGGCAGGGGGATGATTTGTAGGCCAAATGTGGTGTGAGAGGGGCTTAAACATCTGGCGTCTAGCATGAGAGACACTTGAAAGAAAACTATCTGTAATAAAAAGGAGAAGGCGTGTTTCCTGCTGCTATAATATACAGGTCAGTGTATGGCTCTGTATGTTATAGCGAGTATGTATGTTACTGAGCATGGCTGAACAGTAACACAAGAGAATAAAAGAGATTATTTACATTAGTTTTACACATTTAAATGGGTGGTTGTGGAGTGATAGATGTGGTCTTCTTGGGATGGGCTTTGATTGAGTTGGGTCTCAACTGCCTAGATGATGCACTAAAGGCCAACACCCCATGTCCGATTCAGTCAATTGTTGCAAACACAATATAGAGCAAAGAAAAGCAAAAGTATGCTCTTTCAAGATTAAACGTCATATATTTACTGCTGAAAACAGGTACAGGAAGACCAATTCATGAGGACATCCAATTTTCCTCATGACAAAGATTGTATAGCTTTATATGGTTAACAACATAAGGACGATGGACAGGGAAATTCATTTTTGTATCATATTGTTTTCAGTCATATTATGTATTCAAGTTAACTCATTCCTGTTGCAAGATGCAGAGAGTTCAGTTCCGGCCTCCCCTACAAATTAACTGAGGGGATTATAAATCTAGCACGAGTGAATGAAATTGCAAAGGTTATGTATCACATGAGACGAGGCAGTGCGGTTCAGCATGTGTGTGTGCAAACAGCAGAAACAACATTAAGGCCTAATGACCTCTGCCTGCTTAATCAATTAGCCATGGGATTCCTTGCATTCTTGTCACAGTGCTGGATTGCATCTGAATGCAATAACTGTAAATAAGTATGGCAATGGCACTTGCAGCAGTTTGCATTCATGTTTTTGCATGATTATTTGCATGATTCGTGCACCTTTTGGGTTGTGTCTTCATGGTTGAATGCAATTATTGTTATTTGGTTTGCACGAAACCAAAATAAATTATATGTAACAGATATGCACTTTAGTTTACATTCTAAACTGACTGAGGGACTTTATGTTAACATTTTGCCGTTTGTTCATTCTTAATTGCCTTACAAAAGGTATTTAGACTAGTATCACATCATTCAAAATGTAACCTTTTTGTCAATCATTCGGTTGTTGACTGACATCCATTTCTGACTTGGCTTACTCAACATCAAAAAGAACACCTTGTCCAATGAACATTACAGTACATTACGATAATCATTTGTTGGAGGCATACTTTTACCCAAGGTTAAAAATGTAATCTAGTAAATCTAGTGGAACACTTCCCGAGTATTTCCATTGATCTGGAGGATCTAGCCCGATACATTTTGACATCTATTGCTGTGTTCCCTTAAACTTCCGCAGAAAAAAATGGATGTTATCAAAAGTTATCCGTGTGTCACTTCTAATACATACACCACCATAAGGGTAACACATATCACAGAAATTCACATATAAATAAAGTTGTACAAGAGGAAAAACTCCAGCTAGTGAGGCCCATTTCATGGCTGCTGTCAACTAGTCATGCCCCTGGCCCATGCTTAGAGAGCAGTTCCATGTTCCAGCTTTCACCACTAAATTAGTAAACTTTTAAACTAAACTTTTTACCTTGACACACTGTCAAAGTACATACTTGTTTTTTAAAGGCAGACTAAAAGGTTTGAAAAATAACCGTAGAGATCCGAGTCTGTTGTGTTTTGGTCTGTTAAGGCTCCTAGGTACACATTCCTGACCGTGCCGATTTTTCATAGTGAGCCGGTCACGTGGGTATTGAGTTATGGTGCACATGGCAGAAGCCATTGTTAAAAGGGACACTCTGGTGACTAGCCGTTCTGTAGAGAAGGAACAATGGCAACAGATGACAATAAAGTAATCCATCTGATGTAATGCAAGAACGTCACGCAGCGCAATTACTTTAACCTGATACACACGCCCCTTGGCAAGAAACGCATGGGGCTGGAATAGCCCATCTCTGGCTTACATTGAACTGCATTGTTGTCTCACTTGAAACAATGAAGGCAACAGAATGATGTGGTTTTTCTGAGTCATAAATACGCCGACCTGTGACTGTAACCCAGAAAGATCGACCGTGCCGAGTTATTCAGTGATGGATATTCAAGGTGGAATATCTCTTGTGATTTTAGATAGCATCAAGGGTCCTTCCACACACTACAAATAAGGAATAGGTATTTGCAATCAGCTAACTGTATACAAGTGCTACTGGATGAGACAGTGCAGACACACCACTGTGCTTTAAAAAGTGACAGCGGGTCTGTCATGAAGTTGGAACTGCTACAAGTCAGGATGCAACACATGCCAACAACTGCAGTATCACTAATCATTGACCTAATCTTTCAGCGGTCTGGTTTGTCGGCTAAGGATTTGACCAGCCTTTTCCAACCTCTGACCGAAAGGGATTTGATTTACTCCACGAAGATCATGCAACAGTCGGTTTATTGAATAGTATACCTCACTAGTTGCATTAGGACCTGGTTATCTTAACCAATGGTCATGCAGGAAGCCAGGAGGAAGGCTGTCGAGGATAGGCAGGGCAATGAGTCAAAGTCCCATCACCACCCACAGAGCATCCTGAGGATGTCTGTGAGTGTACGAGAATTCAGCATCATCACTTTAACAGAGGAAATCCACCAAGGCCCTATAACACCATGACGGGACAGGAGAGGTAATGGAGAACCAGGAGGAGCACATCTGAGCC
>NC_079432.1:12742840-12777840 GCF_026213295.1 Gadus chalcogrammus | reverse complement strand
CTTTCTGACAAACTCTGTCTGACGGAAAACTTCAATAATTTTATTGTCAATGTAACCTCCTAATAACATGCTTGTCTTTCCCATTGAATGTGTGTGTTTTCTTAACCATAGTGGTTATCGGCTGTGACACAATGCAGAATTTTCACTCCGAAACGAGCACGCGCACACGCACACACACACGTCACACACTCACACACACACACACACACACACACACACACACACACACACACACACACACACACACAGTGGGGACTTAATAGATCTCTCTCCCCTGTGGAGAGTGGGCCAGGGGGGGAGTTTTTGGGGAGTTTCTGGAGAGCATCAGACGTCCTTATGAACCCCTGCAGGCATCAGCGAATCCTATAGGAACTTTAGTGAGATCGCATCTGCTCCTCACAACCACACACCCCATCACCTGGGTCTATTCATTGACCGAAACACACACAGTCCCAGAGGCGATAGAAAACAAGCTCTTTGGTATGTAGTCTACAGGCGACAAACCTCTGTAAAAAGTGACTCGCGCCCCACTAACATGTGTGCTCGGAAGTGTTTAGCAGTATAATTTCTCATAAAAGAGTGTAGAAAGGGGGAAAATAGTATTTTATGTTGGAATGATGTTAGCATCTTGAAACGATATAGCTGCAGCAGTATGATAATGCTACATACATTGTATAATTAGCTTATTGTTCCCAAACTCTAGCTTTCACAGAGCTCACATCATGAAAAATGTAGGTAAAAAAAACATTACCGTCATTACGTTTACGTAAAACCTACTCTATGTCAAGAGTCAAACCGCTCATGTTTAGTATAACCCTCCAGCGTACTGCCTGTACCAACCGGCTCTTGTCG
Source organism: Gadus chalcogrammus (assembly GCF_026213295.1). Classification (NCBI taxonomy): domain Eukaryota; kingdom Metazoa; phylum Chordata; class Actinopteri; order Gadiformes; family Gadidae; genus Gadus; species Gadus chalcogrammus. Next base: position 12,776,988 of record NC_079432.1, on the reverse strand, counting down.
TGTAAGATTATCTTGAATACCAAGCCGCTGGCCCTATACACAGACGGTCTCAAATCAGCGGAGGAGACATGAAGGTGGTGGTGGGGGGGGGGGTAGATAAGAACAAGAAGCAGAACAGAGAAGATAAAGAGGAGGACTAGGGGAAGGGGACGAGATAAAGAGGACAAGAAGATGGTGGCCAGAGGAGGGAAGGGAGGGGAAAGCAACAAAGGATAGATTAAGCATGAATTAATGAAGTGGGTATTAGTCTGAGATTTATAGTGTGGGAATAGGTGAAGGAACCTCAAAACAAAGGACAATGAAGTATCAGAGGATGGGAATAGAGAGGGTAGTTAAACAGAAGAGAGGTAAAAGTTTGGTGAGAAAAACAGAGGTGTTGCTCAGGCATCTCCCCAGATAGATGGAGTGAGAGTGACCTTAAGGAGTCAGCAACCTCCATGCTTTAAATACAGCCCCTGCAGGGGGGGTCATACTCTTCTCGTAGTAGGCGGCGGTGGTGGTGGGTGGCGGTCATGGGGGAGGTGATTGACAGCATGTCCAGACGCAGGTCAGGAATTCAACTTGTAATGGAGAAGCATACAGTGTTCCAGGGTTGCATTCAGTACTACACACAACACGGATTTGAGTTGCGCCACAATTATTTGAACAAATATTGGTTTTGTTTAATTATTAATGATTACTAATTGATCTGTATTTCATGGATTTTATGTAAGTGTCCTACTATATATTCTTTATTTCTGCATTTTTAAATACATGTTTTTGTTTGTTTCTTAAAACCGGTTTTTTTTTTTGTGTGATTTCCACAACAACACTCCTCTGGTAATTTATTTATTATCTTTGGTAATTGTTCATTAATCAGCGGTGACTTAAAGGTCATACATATACGCATATATACTGAACTTCCTCTGAACTACTTTTGTCTAGATGCATTCGTTTGTTCACCATGTATGTAAGACAATGTTTGTGTGTGTTTTCTGCGCGCGCGTACGTACGCACATGCCGCGGGTCCATGTAGGCGGCCCTGCCCAGCGGCGTAGCGCCGAACACACCAGTGAGTCTTGCGTCACACGAACCCAAGTTGCACACCGGCTAATGACTGCTTCCCCTCTCCACCCACACGACTCATTAAATGAAACCAAAACACTGAAACAACGTGGGCTAGGGAGGCGGCAATGCGGAAACACTCGGCGCCTTAAATGTTCTGTGTTTTGTTCAAGGTGTAACAATACTCAACCTAATGGAAAACCAGTCAATGTCAATCCCCACGTCAGAAATGAATGACCTCCTCCGCACTAGGGATGTAGAAATAGTCAGAGAGAAACAGACTTAAGTATCAAAGAGGGACCGTGTCTTATACGCTGGACAGGGTGAGAATAAATGTGTGCAGAGAAATATATCGAAACAGATAAGTAGAGGTAAGCATTTACATAATGGTACGGTAGGAGAAACTATGAACTGCATTCCTTGCCTATATATGCTATTGTGTGCACAATGCTATTGCTATCGTTTACAAAATGCTATTATGTAAAACCGTGCAGTTGACCTAAAAAGGCACAACGAGTGAACTGTAGCCAAAGAGTAGTTAGCCAGATTCTGGCATTGCTACAGGTAGCTTATGTGGCTTAGAGATCCATCCATCAAACTGAGGAGACCAGGGCCAGCGCCTGAACGACTTCAACGCCCCGCCTGAAGACCAGAGAGCATGCACTTCTGCTCTACAAGTTGATAAGAGAGGGACGGCTCGTAGACACAGGGACGGCCAACAAAAAAAAGACACAGGGGAAAACATAGATGTTTTCTATTTGTATGTGCCTGTGTGTGTATCATTTGTGTGTTTATGGGCTAGATTCTATGTGTAGCACGTTGTAGCGCGTGATAACATGCCATTTCAGCATGACGCTGACCTCTCTCACTACAGCTGCTCTACTTAGCTGCTGGTCATGTTACCAAGCAAAATGGGCATTTTTATGTGTATATATATGACCTACTTTAATCCATTCACACACACATAGCTGCCTTTCCGACTGCCATTTCACAAGCAATTATCTGTGATAATCAAGAACGGAGGAGCAAATAGGTCTTCTTTCATGTGCAGAGAGAAAAGAGGCCTGTCAAAGCATTGAAGGCATTTTTCTACTGAGCCCTGGATTTCCACATTCTCCATGGTGAATACACCCAATTGGCTTATATTACCGTGTTAGAGTGTGCGTGTGTGTGTGTGTGTGTGTGTGTGTGTGTGTGTGTGTGTGTGTGTGTGTGTGTGTGTGTGTGTGTGTGTGTGTGTGTGTGTGTGTGTGTGTGTGTGTGTGTGTGTGTGTGTGTGTGTGTGTGTGAACATTGCTATGAGGGTAGTTGTAATCAGGCGAAACAGAGGGGACAGATGTTGTTTTGGATAGAGACGTGATGCTCCCAAAGTTCATGAGCACTATTGTGCAAAAATGTGTGCTCCATTTGTGCGTGTGCGTGTGTGTTTTGGAGGAGTTGCTGAGCAGTCATTTAATTACATTTGGCTACTAATGTCTGTCTGACACTAGTAACACACCTAACAGCACCATGGGGGGATGGGGGATGTTTAAACATGTTCAAAGGTGTCGGAGATAGCTAATTAATGTGTGTGTGTGTGTGTGTGTGTGTGTGTGTGTGTGTGTGTGTGTGTGTGTGTGTGTGTGTGTGTGTGTGTGTGTGTGTGTGTGTGTGTGTGTGTCTGTGTGTCTGTGTGTGTGTGGTGTGTGTTAGTCCACAGGTGCAGATGGCCTAGCTGCGAGGGGTCCGTCGTGGTGCAGTGAGACACTGAGACTGCAGCTGTGCTGGCATCATGGGGGCAGTGCCAGGCTGAGAGCCGGTTCCCTCACAGTGTCCCCCACCAAGACACAACACACAAGACCAATAGCACCCTGCCTTTGTGAGCTGTAATTTCACTAATCAGAGCAACACTCATGTGGATTTGACTACTCATTTGTTACTGCTGTGATTTTCAATTTAAATCTACAGCCACAGCATTGAATGTTGTCGTCTTACCAGTCCTAATGGTTAATTCAAAACAGCACCAAACAACTCGAAGACACTTGATTGGAAACTAGCATGCATTAATGAGACTTCAAATTACCACTCCTAGTTTGCTTTCAGAGTTCACTAGCCTACACGTGTATACAATTCGTATCGTGCTACTTTTAACTCAAGTTTTCCTATACACATTCTCATATCTAAATACATTCCTACTCGACAATCTACTGCAGAGATGTTGTTGCTCGTCCTACAGTAGTGGCGCCTCCTGCTGTTGCCCCATATATTCACATGTGCATCTTGTACTGTGTGACACATGAACACAATGTTTCCAAATGACCATGTCACATCCCTATACTATAAGACTATAAAGCAGCCTATAGTTTCCCCTCTGAGCTAGATACAGTATAGTAAAAATAGCATGCTGTTAATGACCATGTGTGCTGAGAGAACACTGGGTAATTATCGCCTGCAGTTGTAGGTGAGTCTCAAGGTATCCGCGCTCCAGGTTTATGGAAGTGGAACGCACCCACACCCACACACATGCGCTCTCACACACACACACACACACACACACACACACACACACACATACAAATACACACACATGCACACACACACATACACGCACATAAAATCATAAACACACACACACAAAACACATAAATGTACACACACATCCTTAAATACACTGCATTCATTCAGATATTTTATGTAACCAACTCTGCAGTTCCAGAGAACCCAGACACAGTAGCTAGTGGGGCTTGGCAAACACCTTGTAGGTCTGGTTTTAGTTTTAACCACATTTATTTTACACGCTCACCTGTACTCTATCAACAGTAGCGTCATCCATTGTAAAAAGAAAACTAAAACAAAATTCCTTTTATTCTGGAATCCAATTCATCTTCACTGTATAACTCAACTCTAGCTCAACTCAACCCAACTCAACTCAACTCAGATCCCAGAGAGGGAAAGAGAGGTGGGCAGAAAGCAGAAAAAAGAGAGAAGGAATTCCAGTCTATGTAATTACAGTGGTGAGAGTGGGTTTACAGCTCCGGAGGTGCCTACATGTCCCTGGCACACGCCCATAAACAAGTGTGGCAGACATGCACACACACTCACAAAAGACAAAGACTGCCGGAGAAACCACACGTCTAATCAAACATCCTCCACCACCCCACCACAGCGGTCATCACACACACACACACACACACACACACACACACACACACACACACACACACACACACACACACACACACACACACACACACACACACACACACACACACACACACACACAGAGACACACACACACACACACACACACAGAGACACACACACCGTTCAAGGTCTACGGGTGACAAACTTCCTCTTCTGCTCTGGGAAGTTTGGATTTATTAGTGCGGGCCGACCCGGGCTGGCCAGAGCTTGGGGTTGTGTTAAGCTATTATAAACGTGTTCTCCGGCCAGCGCTCAGGGAGTCAGGCTGCGGTGGGGCCTGGTGTAATTACTGTCAGCGTTTACACAGCCCTCGTACGTCTCCCCACGCGGACGCTGTCACGTGCGCGCCCTCACCGTTTGCCCATTTTAAGGATACAGTTTTAATCATCACGATGAGGGAACGGTTTTCCCCCTGTGTTATGAACTGAGACAGAGAGACACACACAAGTTACGTGTTAGCTAGGTGAAATGTGCCACTACTTCACCGTTAGCAGAGTTAAGATTGTCAGTTCTTAGATGACCAGTATTAGTATTAAAAGATTATTGCTTGTTTTTATGTTCTTTTAGGTTCAAAGTTCTATGTTTCAGTTTTCCAGCTATGACCAGTTCTTCATCGCAATACAGTACAGTACAGAACAGCAACTCTTATGTTAGACTCCCTTGCTGACCTCATCAAAGCCACGGTGATGGGAAGCCGTCCTTGACCGTACCATTACTCACTGATCTTGCTTTTCTCTTTCATTTCTCAGTGATTTGTCTGGCCTTTAACACTATAAAATGACTCAGATTCTTTAAAGCAAACAGCCCATCATTTGTGAAAGAAGGGAATTTCGGGAGAGGTAATTAGAAACATAAAATATCCAGACTGTTGTTGAGGCTCTCGCTATTTATCAAGTTCATGCCCCAAAAATACCTTAATAAGGGTTATTCTGTAACTATTTACTGGAGGTGATCTTGAATACTAGACAGGTCAATGGGTGGACAAATCTCACAAACAAACAACACTGGTCGCCATATGTCGGTGTGAATCTGAAAAGGTTTGTGTGAAACGTGTGTGTGTGTGTTTGCATTCTGACTTTAAGAGGGTGTACTACTACTGTCTCCTTCTGTGTCTGTCTCTCTGTCTGTCCGGACGGCTGTCTACATGAGGCTCAACCACACAACACACAAACATTGTGCTGCATCAGCCCAACTGCTGCAGCCCGCTACCTCCACAGGAATGTCCCCCCGCTTACATCGCCCAGAGAGGGAGAGAGATTGTGCTTACGCTGGCAGAACACAAAGCCAGTGGTGGCCTTTTGGCCACAAAAACACAAAACAAAACCCAAAACGTTTCTACATTTTCCCTAATTACTTCAATGGGGTTTCAAAGGAACATTTGTTGATCCTGTTTATAGATAGCAGGAACCGTTGCTTCAAATTGTCCTATGAAATCCCCATGGATTTCGTGATCTTATCGGAATGGGAGGGCATGGAAACTTTTCTGAGGTTACTATGGTGATGCTCTGATGGCTAAGGAGAGCTCATTATGGTCTCGATAGTCACAATCATATCTTATTAACACACACATCTCTCACTCTATCTCTCATTGTATTCTCTCTCTTTCTCTGTCTCGGTCTGGTCTCTAATCACCACAGCTAGGTGTTTCTCCCATGCTGCCTTTGACCTTTGAACTTATGGCCTCCTGAATGGCCTTCACAACAGAAGGCCTCCCTCCAGGCAGGCGAGAGGCTCTGATTGGCTATGGGTATCTGTAATGAATCCGGGCTGAAAGGCCGCTCCCGTCCTCCCATTCAATAATTAGCTCTCGGCTCTTTGCAGGAGCATAGAGGTAAATGTGAAATACCCATGTGACCTAATGTTGGATCACATCACATGTTGTTATTCCTGGAGCTAACCGTAGGACATATACATGCTGAATATAATATCGAATGATTAATTGTCTGGTAAGGAGGACTTTTGTCCAGTCTATCGCCCTGAGGTGACATTACAGATATGTCAATGAAATGGCAGGTGTCAAATAATTGCTGAAGAAATAAAAAAAAAATATATATAAGAAAATATATATTGTTAGTGTGCCCATAGCTAGGAGATAAAGTGGTAGGGGATGGAAACAAGGAGAGACAGCAGCGGGGGTGTCACGGGGGGGTCACGGGGGGGTCAGGCGTGAGGGTGTGAGAGGGAGAACGTGTGAGGAGGTACTCAGAGGTATCGATCCGTCAGTCCGCTTATGTGTTGATCTCGACGTCTCTGTGTATCTCTCTGGTGTCCTTTCTGCTGTCCTCATCCCTCCATCTGTCTGTCTGTCTTCTTGTCCGTCCATGTTTGGTTTGTCTGTCTCTCTGTCCGTCCGTCCATCTCCCTCACTGAGAGCTTGATTAAACCACTCGGTCTGAAAACACTCACTCTACAGTTTCCACTGAGCCTTTCGATGTAAGTTCATCTTTTTTATTTCCCTCTTTTTTTACTGTCTCGTTTCTTTTTTTCTCCCTTCTGCTTCTCTCCGGTGAAAGAGTGGAAAAATACTCAAATGCAGCTGAGACCAATTATTTGAAGACCCAGAAATGTGTTTGCCTGTGTGTGTGTGTGTGTGTGTGTGTGTGTGTGTGTGTGTGTGTGTGTGTGTGTGTGTGTGTGTGTGTGTGTGTGTGTGTGTGTGTGTGTGTGTGTGTGTGTGTTTGTGTGTACATTCTAGATTAGACGTGTTGCGTCCTACCTCTGGCGCTGAGCCCACGATGTGGTGGAAGGGAGGGGTGGGGGGGGGGCAAAGCACGTGTAGGAGGACCAACGTAACCATGACAACCACAACAACATCTTCCCTATGAATCCACTCAATATGTCTAGCTCCTCCCATGGGAATCACGAGTGGTCCGTCAACAGTTCGGCACTATATCTAAAGAAAAAACACATCACTGGGACTCTAGCCTTGTTTCACAATCTGCACTTACGGGGGGAATAACATATGAATGTTTCTGACGTATAAAAACATACTTTCAATCCAAACACATGCATCGGCAAAACTGATTTTGCTCTGGATTAGGCTAAATGACAAAGCCTGTGTCCATGGCAATAGCTAGGCACATAATAGCCGGCCGTTGGGTAGCTATAGATAGAGATATGAATACAAATAATCCAACCGGAGAGCGGACAAAAGGCTGAACTGGGTTTGGCTACAGGTCCCTGGGTGGGTGTGGGCGTGGGTGGGTCCCAGGGTTTGGGAAGGACACGGGACCACAGCTGGGGCTGCAGCTCCCCCTGGGGCCGCAGCTGGGGAGTACACGGCGGTCAGGCCTGGTGCTGGTGGGGCTGGTGGTGCTGGTGGCTAAGAGACATGAACATGACTGGGGAACCCAGCTGAAATTAAACGTGTGTTTAATGGAGGAGGGAGTATTATCTTATTTTTGGGTCTCAAACTTATTTCTTTAAATTGGTGGGGTGGGGTGTAATTGCACCACACGACCGACCCCAAAGAATAGGAGAAAAGAAAAGAAGGAAGAAAATACTTAATTTACCACGACCAAGGTCACTCAACGGTCTACAAACCATTGAAGATGATAGGGACTTTGGTTTACAGAAAGTGAAAGAGGGTGGAAAACATATATTTATATATTTTACCCATTTAAATGCTCCCGATTAGGTACACATTTACACAATCATAGTTCCCCGCTTTATTCTTCCCTCTCACTGTTCTCTTTCCTTTGTATTTACGGGACTGCATGATGTGTGCCAATGTTCAGGGCAGGGCAGTAATGTATTTAATACCTTGGCTTTTATAGGAGCTGTTAAACACCCAGGATCAGGTCAGACGTTAACCTAGGGGGTCATTAAGTGGAAGACTACTAACACCAGCGATGATGACTCATGGCTGGCTCTTGATCCCAGACCCAGCACTTAATGCCTTGCCCATTGTGCAACACACGCACACTTGACATGCATGCATTTTAATAAATGATGGGGGCGCTCACACACATGCACTAGACATTATATCTATTTTTCAGACACACTGCCAACAACTTAAAAAACATGCTCACACACCACACAAGAAAAATAACTACAGACACACACACACGTTCATCCGAGCATGCGGATATCTGCATTAGTCAAACAGATGCACGCCGTTGTTTCTGTGTGAGGGTTAAGGATTGCAGGTCTGTCATTACGTTTAACATTGCTGGGATATAGCACAGCTGTGGCAGACAAGGAAAACCATTCATTTGTGGAGAGAACTGAAGCTGGAGGCATTCGTCTGGTCAGTCAGTACACCGTCTTGGTCTCTAGCCTGCTCTCCATCTTTAGTGTGTGTGTGTGTGTGTGTGTGTGTGTGTGTGTGTGTGTGTGTGTGTGTGTGTGTGTGTGTGTGTGTGTGTGTGTGTGTGTGTGTGTGTGTGTGTGTGTGTGTGCGTGTGTATGTTTGTCTGTGTATGTGTGTGTGTGTGTGTGTGCAATCTCAACGGACACAACCCCTGTCATGATGATACGGGATCCATGTGTTTCGGGGAAACTTTGCCAAGATATAAGGCTTGAATTTGCTATTTTCCTAGAGGGAGTGAAATCAGGAACCAAATGGAGCCAAAAAGGACACGAAAACCTTAATTATGGTCTCATGAGAATAAGTCAAGCAAACATAGACTTAAATGCAGCATGCACAAATGACCGTTCCGATTTCACAACAAATAACCCTGCTTGGTGCCCAGGACATTTTAGTTGTGATGCCATCTGACAGGGCATGCAGTACTGTGGAACATTCTATTAGTCCTATTCTTATAGCGTTATGTGTATGGGTGTGTATGTGTATGTGTATATGTGTGTGTATGTGTATGTCTCAATATGCGTTTGTGTTTATGGGTATGTGTATGTTTGTGTATGTCTCAATATATGTGTCAGTGTATGTGTGTCGTATATATGGGTATGGGTATGTATGTTTATGGGTATGTGTATGTATGCGTAGGTCTCAATATGTGTGTGTGTATGTGTATTTGTATGTTTGTGTATGTCTCAATATGTGTGTGTGTGTGTGTGTGTGTGTGTGTGTGTGTGTGTGTGTGTGTGTGTGTGTGTGTGTGTGTGTGTGTGTGTGTGTGTGTGTGTGTGTTTGTGTTTGTGCGAGTGCATGTGCGTGTGTGTGTGAGGGGGCTTTCTCCAGATTGTGAGAAAGCATTATGAAGAGTGCTGGCCCGTGCCAATACTAGCCCTTTGAGACCCCCCCCCCACCCCACCCCCCTCCAGCCACACTTTTACAGCAGCACATCATCCCGTGACATCAACAAGTGGCCAGCCCTGTTGCCATGGATGACGCAACACAGAACAAGCAGTGTTCGGTTAATGTACACGCTGTGTTTGTGTGTGTGTGTGTGTGTGTGTGTGTGTGTGTGTGTGTGTGTGTGTGTGTGTGTGTGTGTGTGTGTGTGTGTGTGTGTGTGTACGTACAGAGACAGCTTGAGGTTGAAATTATGTGATACTGAAGTATTAAAGGTGTATTGTCAATTTAGTGGGTGCAGCCTTCGTGATATGCAGATTGCAGTATGAACAAACCACAGAATGTAAAGCCAAAATATACAGAGAATACCTTTTTAAATTAGAATCAAATTATACTGCCTTTGTTTGACTGTGCCACACTATCACAAAAAAATCGGGCGATAATCAGTGTGTACATAAGTGTGTCTGTGAAAGCATGTGTGCATCATTTGTGCGTTGGCGTGTGTGTGCTGACAGCCTTTTCTCCCCTGCTCTCCTGCTAAGCCAGTCTGAGCTCAGTAGTCAGTATAACTGAAGTAATCACAGCTCATTGTATAAATACACACCCACACATACACACACACACACACAAAGCCTAGTGGTAATAAGACAAGTGTTCTTTTATTACATTAAAAAGCTATAATCGGCTCACCTGAATATGACAGGCGTATTGCATGGAAAACATTTTTTAAATGAGGCTTTTTTGCAATTTTTTACTTGGTATACCTGGTGATTTGGCTCAGACTGTAATGAGCTTTTAATGGCTGCTGTTATGCCTGTGTAATGCCAGAAAATACAGTAGGAGTACAGCAGGGGTCAGAGCCATTACACAGGTGGCACGGACGGCTAGTTTTCAGAGATTAGAGAGTGCTTTTTCTAAGTGCTTTTTACGATCCCATTTACATCTGTCTGGACACATCCAGCTGCAGTACTCATGACTGACACACACACACACACACACACACACACACACACACACACACACACACACACACACACACACACACACACACACACACACACACACACACACACACACACACGCACACATCTGTCTCATGGATGAGAGGAGGCCAGTTTCAGAGTTCTGTATGCAGAGTTAAGATGCCAGAGACCAAATCCTCAGAGTGTCTATACCACCACTGCTGCACATGTGTCGCATGACATAGGCTACTAAGCCTCCTGACCTGGAGGCTCCCAGACTCATATACATTATACATATACATGCAACCAAACCCTTTGTTTTTACCATCAGGGACCAACCATGCTTGTCTATGATGTACATGGTTACATCAAATTGTCTGTGACAATTCAAACAAGTTATAAATGAAATGAATGAGTATTGATTTTTCAATAAGTGAAAGCCGGCAGAGAGTTCAAGTAGCTCACTGCAAGCGTGTGGGCGATGGAGCTTATCCGAAATGAAGTCCTTCTACTGGGAAAATGGTCAATACCCGGAGGAGAACCTATGATGCAGCTAACTTGACCTTAGCTGAGTTAGCTTAGAGTTGCGTACAAACCCTCAAAATGTTAAAATTGGCTTCACGTTCGCTTTGCTATTTACACAGAGGGACTTAACAGGAAACATCTTTGTGCAGTTTGTTATTGTGAAGGAACACACACACACACATACACACTAAAGTGGACATATTTACAAGGAAGAGGCGGTGTGTATGTTCGATTGTGTGTATCTTTGCTTGTGTGTTTAGATATGCACAGCTGTGTGCGTGCATGTGAAAAACGCATGTCCTGAGATATAGTTGTGCGTGTTTGTGTGTGTGATGCTGCACTAGCATCTCACATGCCAACATCACCACGGCAACCGCTCCAGGTAATCCATTTGACGTCAACTGGGCAGACGTTGGCGAAATCTCAGATTCCTGGTCTTGGCGGTGTGAGAAATAGGATAGGAAGGGGAGGGTGAGCGAGGATATGGTGGTGGGCGAGAGACTATAGGATGGTGGTAGGGGAGAGAGGATACGGTATTTGGTGAGAGAGTATAAAATGGTGGTGGGTGAGAGAGGATATCTGGTGGTGGGCGGTAGAATATAGGATGGCAATGGGCGAAGGAGAGAGAAGAGATAGTGAAAGGAGCAAAATGGACAGAGACGAAAGAGAGAGAGGGGAGAGAGACAGACTAGAAGGAATCTGAGAGGTAGAAATCAGGGATAAAAGCAAGGCAAAAGAAAAGACTGAGCAGCGGGCTCAGTGATACAGAGAAAGGCACAGAGAGCAAGGGTGGAGGGGATAGGAAAAGGGTTTTAAGGGACGATTTGTGGAGTTCCTGCACATGTATTCAATCCAGCTCAGACAAGCCATTCTCCCCTCTCATGTCACCGCTGCTCTGTACACAATAAGCTCCAACAGATGGCTCTAATAAAGTACATGCTGACCTATGCAGTGGGTTGAACTTCAGTGGAATTCATTGATATGCTAAATCCCCTGTCTGAGTTTCCTCTATTCTCCCCCCAAAAAATTGTTTCCTCTTTATACAATACAGCATCAGAATACATTTTTTTCTGTTTTTTGACAAATATTTGTACTGATTTTACATATCTAGATACAGCAGTTCCTTGTTTAACCAGATGACCCCCCCGGATACATACAATTCACACACACTCTCTCTCTCTCTCTCTTTCACACACAACCAAACACACACACACACTCTTTCTCTCACAATATCACATTTTTATCAGTACCTCATGAATATATACATCAATGCTCTATCGTTTATGTAAAAGTATTTGAAGCCTTTTGACGGGTGCCATGGTCAATTCGAAGCATTCTGCCCCGTGTGCGTCTCTTTGTGATCCCCACAGTCCTGGCGTCTGGCCCGGCCGTCTTGACGTGCTTTAACCAATGGCATGTTGACAATGACACTTGAGGACATTGACACAAACAACGCATTGGCTCACTGCTAAACAAACCCATGCTTTGTTTCCCAAACAAACTGCATACACTGACTCTCTCTCATGCACACATTGACTGTCTTCCCTGGCACGCTCCAGTGTGTGCATGTGCTCACTCAATGTTTGCGCACAAGTGGCCAAATGAAGCAACTCTCCTCGAAAGTTATTGCGGACCAGTTATGTTAAATGGTGAAGAAAGATGCAAAAACGTTGATACCCTTTGACATAACATAAGACTTCTGACAGTCAGAAGACCACCGTCATACATCTGTGAGCATAGACGCAGATTAAAGGATGACACGGTTTTACACGTACACACACACACACACGTACACACAAATAGACAAACACACACGCACACAAGGTGTACACACACACACACACAAACGTACAAACACAAACGTACAAACACACAGACACACACACACACACTTACACACATACAAACATAAACAGTGTTCACAAACAAGCACACACACACGTACACACACATGATGTATACACACACACACACACACACACACACACACAGCATTGACCTCAGCAATGACATGATGGAATCTACGGTGAGCACTAGCCATGCCACCGGCGGAATGACATCACCATTATCCTCACATGTCAGTGAGTCATCACCATGATGATCCAAACACACACACACACACACACACACACACACACACACACACACACACACACACACACACACACACACACACACACACACACACACGTACATAAGGAATCGGCTACATCCAGACAAATACAAATAGCCATACACACAGAAATATATGCAAACACAGAACACACACACACACACACACACACACACACACACACACACACACACACACACACACACACACACACACACACACACACACACACACACACACACACACACACAACCATCTGCGCTGGGCTTAGACAGAGGGAGTGGATCACACATTCACATATGGCAGAGATTCACTGTCAAACAAATCCTGAGGGGAATCATAATATATAGGAAATGAAAGCTGGTATTTAATCATTGTCTAAATGACTGCCCGCCCACCCTCTTGCCTCCCTGCCTCCCTATCTCCCTCTCTCGCTCTGCCTGTCGTTCTCCCTCCCTCCCTCTTGCTCTCTCTCCCTGTCTAGTGACATGGGTTGCGTTGTCTAACAAGAGGACTTCTGGGGCCGAATGTCATGTGAGATTTTAGCATTCAGCATTACCCATTCAAATGCACGCCTGTTCATGCTCCACTGTGTTAGCGCTGCTAGTTAATGATGTCAACATCCACCTGTTGCCATGGCGCTGTGCCCTGGCCTGGCGTGGCTAGGACGAGGCAGGGAGGTGCTGGCGCAGCACCACTGCAGCTGCTATACATATAGTTACAGCTGGAAGGACATTTGAATAGAAATACAAGCTAGTTTTGGCTCGTATTGAGTTCAGTTTTAGCTGAAAAAAAAAACGAGAGACCGATAGACGGTTCCGATCTCTTTGCAACCCTTAAAGATGGTTTAGTTTCCGAGATTCACATTTGATTTAATAACAAAGTTATGCCGTCGATAAAACGTGAGAGTTAAAATGAGAGGATTACACGTGATTGGGAACAGGGCGTGTTTTCACAGCCAAGGTCCAGAGAGTAGAAACATACATTGTGCAGGACATTAAATACATTAGGGTAGTTTGTTACATTTAAATCAGCACTTCAAAAACAACAACAACAACTTATTGAATATACTGTAGAAGTCACATTGGTATGTGTTATTGTACATGTTTCGCCCTTTCGAACGAATGAAAGTGTCTTTCTTTGACGGCGCATGTTTGCATGCATTTTTCTAAAAGCACTAGAATGTGTTTCTGTTTCAGTATGTGAGCTTTTCTTCTGGGAGTTTTGTTGTTTAACTTGCTGCGTTTTTTAACATTTACGGCATGTGTATGGTAAAAACCCCTGCGGCATTATATGCAAAACCTCTATGTGTATTGTTCACTCTTTTTTGTGTGTGTGTGTGTGTGTGTGTGTGTGTGTGTGTGTGTGTGTGTGTGTGTGTGTGTGTGTGTGTGTGTGTGTGTGTGTATCTGTGCTTCCTCTAGTCATTGTCTCTAATACACATTTAGCTTTACCCAGATTTTCCTCTCTTGCAACACTATGGGGAACTTCTGGCTACAGCCCCCTCCCCGTTTTCTCCCCCTCCTCCCCCCTGCTCCTTCCTCCCCTCTCTCCATCCGCTCCCTTGTTCCTTGTCAGCTGTAGCAGAGGATGAAGGGGGGGGGGGGAGAAGGGGGATCCAGATGTGATAGGGCGATTTAGGGAGGAAAAGAGAGAAAAGAGAGGAAAAGGGGAAGAGGAAAGAGAGAGAGCGAGAGAGAGAGAGAGAGAGCGAGAGAGAGAGAGACAGAGAGAGAGAGAAACATAGAGAGAGAGAGAGAGAGAGAGAGAGAGAGAGAGAGAGAGAGAGAGAGAGAGAGAGAGAGAGAGATTGAGAAGCAGATTTGGAGGGCGAGAGAGAGAGAGTGGTGATAGACTTCATTGTCCAAGACCCTATTCTTTACACACATGCACCCAAACAACTCTACACTGCAAACAATGGAGCTCCTTCAGCATGTACAAGGCACAGTTGTGTGACCGTGACTGTGTGTGAACGTGTGTGAGTTAAGTGTCTGCGTGATTAGCTATGTGTGTGTGTGTGTGTGTGTGTGTGTGTGTGTGTGTGTGTGTGTGTGTGTGTGTGTGTGTGTGTGTGTGTGTGTGTGTGTGTGTGTGTGTGTGTGTGTGTGTGTGTGTGTGTGTGTGTGTGAGAATGTGTTCGCGTTCGACGACAGAGGAAATCAATAAACAGCATGGTGCCGGAGATGTGGTGTTGATATGCAGCCGGCTGATGTATGGGGGGTGCTGGCCCCACCATTGTCCTCCTGCGACCGAACGTGAGCAGAATCAATAGGACCTGATGATACACAGTAACGAGGTAGGGCCCCTTCATCTTCCAATCGCTCTCTCTCTCTCTCGCTCTCACACATACATTCTCTCTATCTCTCTCCCCATTTCACAACGCACCAAAGAATAGGGAAAGGTACACACACACATAGACACACACCTGAGACTGAGTCCATGTGTTATCAACTAATTGAGAGCTCGAACAACCTCGGCGAACAAGCGCACACCAGAAATACCCCCCTCACACACAACACCGCTCTCGCCTTGTCAACCAACGCATGAATGGAGCGAACATCAAACGCAACGTGTTCTCTGGGACTCTGCTCAGCGCCAGAGCTACGACTTCATGAATGGCAGTTCACAAAAAGTTTCGACATGGGACAAAACCCGCAGAAAAAAACACTGTAATAGCACCGTACTCACCGCAAAGTTAGCCCCCCTGATATCTCTGGTAAAGCTAGCGCGGCGGTGGTGGCGTCCTGCGCGGAAAAGCCACGCTGCCGGGAGTGAACTGCTGCTGTGTGAGAGCCGTGAGAGCCGGGAGTGTGTGAGTGTGTGTGTGTGTGTATCGATGTGTGTGTCTGTGTGTATGTGTGCGTGGAGCAGAGCAACAAGTAGCGCACCAGAGACAGGAACAATGCCTGAGCCTGAATCCCAGCCCTGAGGAGGAGCAGGAAAAAGCACAGGGAGAGAGAGAGAGAGAGAGAGAGAGAGAGAGAGAGAGAGAGAGAGAGAGAGAGAGAGAGAGAGAGAGAGAGAGAGAGAGAGAGAGAGAGGGAGGGAGGGAGGGAGAGAGAGAGAGGTGGAGTGGGAGAGGGAGAGCGGACATGCACAGCACCAATAGGACCAGCAGTCAGCAGGCGTCAGCTGGGATGGTGGTCGTGGTGTTGGTGTTAGGGGTGGTAGGGGGTAGGGTGTGGGTGGTGGGGTTTACATCATTACAGTGTAGGCTAGGGAACAGTACTAGGTGGGTTATGGCAGGGAGGAGGGGCCTCTTTCTCCTCCTACCCTCCACATGTCTTGTGGGGAAGACGTCTTTTTTCCCCCCACAGAAGTCGTGTCATTTCATGTTCCTCCAACATTAGTCTAACTCCCTTTGTTTCTTTGTGTTTCTCTCCCCGTGTTTTTCCTTCTCTCGTTTCTCTCTCTTTCTCTCTCTCTCTCGCGCACACAAATGAAAAACCCAAAGGGGGGAGTTGTGCTATAAGACATGAAGCCACCAGAGCATACAATGAAGGAGATACACACAAATAAACATTCACACACACATTTATATATAGCCAGCTCTCTTTGAGAAGCTAAGAATCCACCACTGAATCATTTGTCTTTCATGGTCATGCAGGCGCTCCTATAGTTCAGAGCAGAAAATTACAGGTCTACTCTACATTCTGCATCTCCCCTCTCTCTCTCTTTATATCTGTCTCTCGCTCCCCGTCTCTCTTATGTCACCCCTTTTTTTTTACTCACTTTCTCCGGTTTTACTCAAAGGCCCTAATTCAAAATGGCCTAGATACCAAACTGGACCAAGGGAAAAGGAGAAGAAAAGAGAGAGAGAGAGAGAGAGAGAGAGAGAGAGAGAGAGAGAGAGAGAGAGAGAGAGAGAGAGAGAGAGAGAGATTAATACAGAAAGACATGAAGGGAGAAAGAGAGAGAGAGATGAGAGAGCGAGAGGAAGAGAGAGCAGGAGTTAGATGAAGAGAGGGACAGAGAGAGAGAGAGGGAGGGAGAGGGCGAGGGAGAGAGGGAAGGAGTATGGGAGAGAGAGGGAGAGAGAGAGAGAGTAACCTGATACGGCTACCAGCAACAATTATTCGAGTGACTCACTCAGCAGAGAGGTTTTGGGGGATTTTCAAATGTTAAATCTGGAACAAGCGGGAGAGCGAGAGCGAAAAACTCAACGGACACATCAATATATATTTATATTTCCAGCTTTGGAGGCTCCCTGAGGCCAGAAGAGGGAGAGAACTGGAGTGTTGAGAGTAGTGGAGTAGGAGGCAACAAAGAGGGAAGCAGGGGGGGAACGAAACAGCGGGGCAAGGAAGGACGTGGACCCACACCCCTGTGGTTGCAGGCGATGTTGCTCACCCTCAACCCGCTGTCCCCTTCACCCGGGACACCCACACACCACGCCCACATGCCCACCCTCCTCTCCCCACAGACACAGGGCTCACCAACCCACTGCTGCCTATGGGGGCTGAATAACCTTGAGGCATCCCACTGTCTAGTGTTATAAGTGTGTGTGTGTGTGTGTGTGTGTGTGTGTGTGTGTGTGTGTGTGTGTGTGTGTGTGTGTGTGTGTGTGTGTGTGTGTGTGTGTGTGTGTGTGTGTCTATGTGTGTGTGTGTATGTGGTGGCTGGTGTCTGTTTGTATGTGGTGGCTGGTGTGTGTGTGTGTGTGTGTGTGTGTGTGTGTGTGTGTGTGTGTGTGTGTGTGTGTGTGTGTGTGTGTGTGTGTGTGTGTGTGTGTGTGTGTGTGTGTGTGTGTGTGTGTGCATTAGTATGTTTGTGCGTGTGCAAAGTAAGCAGCCTTCCAGCGCTCAAATCTCCCAAATGTCCTGTAGGAGAATCCCAGTGCGGTACAAGTAAAAGCCCCACACCAAGACCCTGGTCTCCTTCAGCTTCAGCTCTCAGGAACCGCTCCGCTAGGAGAACCAAACACTCAACATGGTTTTGAACCCCAAACATAAACAAAAGCATCCATCCAAGCCGCCGTGGTCAACACAAAGTCATGACATCCAGCCAGTCTCTCTCTGTCGGTCCGACCCAATTCCCCCGTCCATTGGATCTCAACCCCCAGTGGCCTGCTTCCTGTTTACAGCCAAACTGTCACAACAGCCCTGAGTATGGACACGCAAAGCCAAGGTTCGTGTTCACATTCGGAATGGTGGAATTACAGAAATTCCTCAGATGTATAATATGCACGCACACCTGCATGCAAAACATAATATGACGCGGATGTCTAAACACATAAAGATGAACACACCAGCAAGGGGCACATTTTGTTGTTTAATGTAATTTGATTGAAAGTAATTAGTTAGAAATGTCAAACCATCCGTCAGCTATGAGTGAGTGAGGTGCGCTTTTAGAAGATCTGTTTCGAGTTGACTGCCTGCTTCTGTATGAGCTCGATTTAGACAACAACTTCGAGGCTTACCCTCAGCACCTTTATAGCCCCCATCCCTTGTCAATTTGCCCACCTATGCTAGCGGCGGCGATTGCATTGTTGAAAGGTGACTAACTCAGGGCCACCACAAGGGTTAAATAGATGCTCCTGACCTCTGGATGGAGGTGAGCCGTGAACGGATCCCCCAGATATACACACACAGCCACGTACGGTTGTCAGATCATAATCAAACAAAAATGTAATGCAAAAAAAACACTAGAAAGTATGTCGGCCAATGGCAATTACTATGAAACAGGATGTGGTCGATGTCTAGCGTGCACACACGCACGCACATACACACACACACACACACACCCACACACACACACACACACACACACACACACACACACACACACACACACACACACACACAGAAGGAAGCTCACATAAAACCTGCTTTATTGTAGACATCTGTGCAATAAAAGAAACATGTGAACTGGCAGGTAACATCCAAGAGCTTTTTCCACTCAGCCTCTAGCGACAGTCTGGCTGAGTTAGCATTGGCATGTCTGGGTTAGCTTTACCTGTGACGCCTGAATGGTTCATCTTGGGTCCATCTCCCCAGGTAACGACTTTGAAGCTATAAACTCCACTATATTATTAATATTCATTTTTTCTCGCAGAATTTTCCATTTATCGGGAGAGTTCTACTCAGGGCTCGATAGACAGGATTCTACAGACTACAACCATAAAACAGATTGAAGCACAAGAGGTCGATCTATTGCAGTTATGAATGTGTGTGTTCGAATGTAACAATGATGAAAAGTGAAAATCATGCATGCAGTGCTGCACTCTGTTAGGAATGTGAAGAACTATGTCACTCTGGGATCGTTTTTCAAAAACGTGATCGACGGAAGTTATTCACCCATTCTAGGAATGTAATTTGGGTGTGCTGGAGTCTTGTATCAAGCTTTTTGTTCTAACCCCACCCCTACCCCTATCCCTGTCCCTAAGGCCACACACATTCTCTCTCTCTTGCTCTCGATCTCTCTCAGACACACACACACACACACACACACACACACACACACACACACACACACACACACACACACACACACACACACACACACACACACACACACACACACACACACACACACACACAAACACACAGGTAAAACACATTATTAAGGTCTTCAGACCCAATTATCAGATTTTAAATGGGCCATTAAATTACGCTTGGTGCGAATAACATCCTCAACACAGACACAAATGAACACTGAATAACAACGCTCAAATCCCACCCACAGTTTGCATAACAATGCCATGAGTGCTTTGTGTGCGTGTGTGTGTGTGTGTGTGTGTGTGTGTGTGTGTGTGTGTGTGTGTGTGTGTGTGTGTGTGTGTGTGTGTGTGTGTGTGTGTGTGTGTGTGTGACTTCTAAAACAGCCTGTGTCTGAGAAGTGAACGAGGGGGTTCTTCTAAGACATGTTTTGTGCGTCTGTGTGTCCCAGGCCCTGTACCTGTGTGCAAGTGAGTTTTGTCCCGTGTGTGTGTGTGTGTGTGTGTGTGTGTGTGTGTGTGTCTGTGTCTGTGTCTGTGTCTGTGTCTGTGTGTGTCTGTGTGTCTGTGTGTGTGTGTGTGTGTGTGTGTGTGTCTCTTTGTATTTAGTCTCAGTGATAACCAGACCACTCCAGACTGCACTCTACCCGGCTGTCAACTAGATAATGGCGGTACTTGCAGTGTATTCATCAGAGATAGCAGTGTATGTGGGGGGATGACTGTAGACTACTTGCTAAACCCTTTGCAAACACCAACACACATACCATCGCAAACCCGCTCCCACACACACACACACACACATACCTAGAGCCTAGAAAGCCTCACAAAGAAGTGTGAAAAAAAAGGTGAGAAGAGAGGTAGAGAGAGAGAGAGAGAGAGATAAAGGTAGAGAGAAAGAGAGAGAGAGAGTATGAGGGGCAGAAAGAGGGAGAGAGAGAGAGAGAGAGAGAGAGAGAGAGAGAGAGAGAGAGAGAGAGAGAGAGAGAGAGAGAGAGAGAGATAAGGAGAGAGAGAGAGAGAGAGAGAGAGAGAGAGAGAGAGAGATAAAGGTAGAGAGAAAGAGAGAGTGAGAGTATGAGGGGCAGAAAGAGGAAGATAGAGAGAGAGAGAGAGATAAAGGTAGAGAGAGAAAGAGAGAGAGAGAGTATGAGGGGCAGAAAGAGGAAGAGAGAGAGAGAGAGAGAGAGAGAGAGAGAGAGAGAGAGAGAGAGAGAGAGAGAGAGAGAGAGAGCGAGAGAGAGAGAGAGAGAGAGAGAGAGAGCGAGAGAGAGAGAGAGAGCGAGAGAGAGAGAGATAAGGAGAGTGCTCCAGAGTTTTTCCAAAGAGAGAAATTTAGAGAAAACTCTGCAAAAGCTTCATCAAATAAGTATTGCCGACGAGCAGCCACGCACATACACTTGCACATGCACACACTTACACTCAACACACACAAGACAACTCAACCGTGACCAAGAAAGAGAAAATAAAGTGTAAAACGTTCATGAATTTTAAACAAGTGGTCATTAAGGAACTTAGTCTGAACATCATATTTAAGGCAATTTATATGCAAATGTCTGACAAGTGGTGGAGCACAGGGGGATAGGAAAGGGGTTTATTAACTAAAACTTTTCTTGCTGCACAAATACAGCCTCACAGCGACACACCTCCACCATCCTCAGCTACACACAACCACACGCATTCCCTCACACGCACACCGTTCTCCAAATGCTACGTGGTTTACACACAATAATACACACACTCATGACACACACACATCCTTGCCGTCCATTTGTGTAGGAAGATGTCTCCTGAAATGCTGTACCACTAGATGGCAGCAAAGATCTGAACTGTGTTACATACACACACACACACACACACACATATAACACACATACACATAACACCACACACAGCATGAGTGTACACAGGCACTGGAAGCCAAGCCAAAACGGGGAGCGAACGTGATGAGAGACCACAGTAAAAGGCAGACAACCAGACTCAACCACAGAGCACGTAGGGACAGAATTCATACAAATGCACACACTAACACACACACACACACACACATATATATAAGCATAATAATGCTTCTCCCTCCAACAGGCTCGCTACACACCGCAATGTCAAAGTAAGCAGTATCCAAAGAGAAATGAGAAATGCATAAGCGGCCACAAAACTAGGGAGTATATTTTACAAATCAGCACAAGGAGATGAGATCAGCGTTTATTTGTTTATTTAGTTGGAGTGGCTCCCCCCCATGGCCCCTCCCCACTGGCCCCTCCCCGTTGGCCCCTCCCATACCACAAGGAAGAGCCACTTCTATATTTGCATTGATTATAGTATCGCCGATGTTTGTGTGTTGGTGTTGCAGATGTTTGTGTGTTGGTGTTGCAGATGTTTTGGGTTAGTATCAGTGGTGTTTTATGTTGATGTTACGGATGTTTGTGTTGGAGTGTCGCTAGTATGAGGTATGTTTATGCGTTAGTTCGGTGATGTTTGTGTGTGCAGTCACAAGTGTTATTGGTGCATGTGTGTTAGGCTGGCTGATGTTTGAGTGTTCAGTCTTGACGACTTTGGTACGTTAGTGCCACTAATGTTTTTTTCTGTTAATGTTGCTAACATGCGTGCGTGTCGGGGCTGCTAATGGGTGGGCCTGCACCCATTGGTGCTTCTTTGTCTCTGCCATGAAGTGGGGCAGGTAGGACCATTGCAGTGTGGTGCTCTAGGGCTCTACATGTGCCCATGGCTGTAGCTAGCCCAGTGCTGTCATGGAAGGCTGCCTGCTGCAGCTTCTCCTTTTAGATCTAAAAGCAAACATGGAGACGCCGGTCAATTAAAATAACAACTTGATCCCAGGACCGCAAGAGTACAGTGTATCCACTTAGGACCACGTATGCATGCCCACTCACACACAGACGCACCAACGCACGGACAAGCACATGCCAATGCATGCACAAATACACACACCAAGGAGCACAAAACCACACACGTACACAAACACCAAGGCGCCCGCAAACACACATACACAAACACACGCACGCACAAAGACACACGAGCACACACGAGCACAGCAGCGCTCCTGACCACCGAGAGGCGGGCGGAGGCGGAGGCCTGTGGGAGGAGGCGGAGAGGCTGTTCCGCGAGGCATCCATTACACTAGGTGCCTCTTGATAGTACTGACATGTACCCGTGTTCATTCAGCCCCACTTTGCTTTCCCTTCCCCCAACCCCCACCCCCCCCACCCCCACCTCTTTGTAGGGAAGCCCATGCAAAGCATCCATACCACTACCACCACCACCACCACCACCACCATCACCTCCACCACCCCCATCATCATCCACTCCAGGGTAAACAGCCTCACAGAAGATTAAACCACTCCACTCCGCTGTGCGAGGGAGACAGCCACTGGGCCCTCACAACACATCATCAGGACCATGTGGCCCGCAGCCGCCCCCCTCCCTGAAAGAGAGGCCAGAGAGTACAGTAAAGACCCCGCTTGCGGACCCCTCTGCCAGAGCACGGGAACGGCTCACTGGCCCCTGCGTGTTAGCGCCCTGTGCTTTAAATAATAACCAATCATTTTCCATTATCTCGCCTCTGTCTGACCTCTGACCCTTGTCTCCCATCAGACCGTCCCGACTCCCCCAACACACACACACAGACATTCACACCCATGGCACACACACACAAACATTCACACTCACGGCACACACAGACACAGACACACACAGAGTTCAACAAGTCTTCCGAGGACAAGAGAGATAGAGAGAGAGGGGGGGGGGGGGCCTTAGAGAGGTAGGATGATGAAGAGGATGATGACTGCGTGTGATAACCCAGCCCGCTCTCTCACTCGCTCACTCACTCTCTTTGTCTCTCACACTCACTCACTCAACCAATTGGCTCGCTCTAACTCCCCCCGACCCCTTCCTGCTCCTCTCCTCTGGATGAGTCTAGGGGACCTATCTTTATGAGAGAGAGAGAGAGAGAGAGAGAGAGAGAGAGAGAGAGAGAGAGAGAGAGAGAGAGAGAGAGAGGGTGAGTGAGAGACAGAGAGAGCGAGAGCAAGAGAGAGGGAGAGAGAAAGATAGAGAGATAGAGAGAGAGAATGTCAGACAGACAGAGAGAGACAGAGAGTGCCAGAGAGAGACAGACGGCCACCAGGGACAGTCTTAGGCGTCTCCTTCACCTTGGTGTCTCCTGGAAGGTCACGGCTCCCCCTGAATTAGGGTGCTCTGGGTAGCTACGCTGACATGAGAATGGCTTCTGATCCATTCTGTAGAGATCACTATTCCCCAGACACAAGCTGTTCAATGTTCTCTCAACTGTGCAGTGGAGCGAAATAATTAGAGTGTGTGTGTGTGTGTGTGTGTGTGTGTGTGTGTGTGTGTGTGTGTGTGTGTGTGTGTGTGTGTGTGTGTGTGTGTGTGTGTGTGTACATGGATTCTGTGGATTCTGGAATGTGTACTCTGCGTGTCCCCAAAGACCCACACACACATGCACATACATTAAACACACACACACACCTGCATACATGCGCCCAGACCAACGCAAACACACACACAAACTCACAGACTACAGTCCCTGCGGATATACCTGCACTCCTCTCCTGTTCACATGACCAATCAACACTAATCGCAGACAGCTGTGCGCGGAGGTGAATCTCTGGCGAAAGGGAGTCATGTGACGCACAGCCGATGCAGTCATCAGACCCACCGCCCCCGTCTCCTGATCCATTCAAACCACGTCCAGCGCCACATCCTGCGGCACTAAAATGTTTATTTGAAAAATGGTTAAAAAGAGCAGAACATTTCTTTCGTAGCTTTAGTAGATGGTATTCTAATACAAACTCTTTGTGTATGGCTTAATTTTCATACGTATTTTTCTAGTTGGGTTCCAACTAGGGTCCCAGAGTTCATCGAGGAAACGTTGAGGTAAGGGGTGCTTCTATTTAGTACAGGGGACGTGTGGGACGTGGGTGGCAGTGCGTCGCTGGCGCGTCGGCAGGGTTTGTTCAGAGCTGTCAGTCACAGACGTGCCATAGTGGTGACTGACAGCTGCCTGTGGCGCTCGCATGCGTGTCTGCATGAATCTTCCCTGCGCTACCTCTCAAGGCATGCCTCTGATCGCAGTCTCTTTTCATCTCTCTCTCTCTCTCTCTCTCTCTCTCTCTCTCTCTCTCTCTCTCTCCCCCCCTCCCCCCTCCCTCCCTCCCTCTCATCCCCGGAGGCTGTTTAGGTAGGGTGATATTGAGCTGCCGGAGAAATAGTGACTGGTCCTGTGTGTGCGTGTGTGTGTGTGTGTGTGTGTGTGTGTGTGTGTGTGTGTGTGTGTGTGTGTGTGTGTGTGTGTGTGTGTGTGTGTGTGTGTGTGTGTGTGTGTGTGTGTGTGTGTGCATATGTATGCATGTGCGTGCATTACCTTTAGTCTCTGGGGATTGAAGGCCAGCCAGCCGTGTGTAATTAAAAGAGCATAAAGACAGATCAAGCACTCTCTCTCCTGCTCTTTGTCCCTCCTGCTCTCTCTCTCTCTCTCTCTCTCTCTCTCTCTCTCTCTCTCTCTCTCTCTCTCTCTCTCTCTCTCTCTCTCTCTCTCTCTCTCTCTCTCTCTCTCTCTCTCTCTCTCTCCCCTGCTCCCTCTCTATCAAGCTTAGATGGGCAGCGTTCATGTCAACTCTGATGACTCAGATGGACTGCAAGATGTTCCCCATGAAAAACAGCGATTGAAACACTTAATGGAAACAAATTATTTGTAATGACGATGGTGGTGGATTTTCTGTGTAGTTTTATCAAAAAAGGGACTGAAAGAGAAGAAAACTATGGATGGTTTCCAAGAAAAGGAGGGGTTAGTGGATGTGGTATACGTAAAGTCAATTTTTTTAAATCTGGAAGAGCACCATTTGTATTATCATCAGTAATCATGAGGTCTCACATGTGTGTCAATTGAAGGGAACACGATCCGCCCTTCATAATACCAGAGAACAAAATGAGCGCTCGGAAAATTCAATTCGCACCTCCCCTCACCGGCTGGGTTCTCATCACAGCTTTGATTGTCCCCTACCGCCCACCGCTCCAGCACTCGGCACATGGAGAAAGATACATGTACTTAAAACACACACGTACAAAAACACTTTGGGGGAATTTGTTCCCCTCCTGTGGGGAGAAACAGCAGCTGGAACCAGAGAGAGGGACCAAACGCCTTGACCAATCAGCAGCCAGGTGAGAGAGGGAGAGGGAGAGCTAGAGAGAGAGAGAGAGAGAGAGAGAGAGAGAGAGAGAGAGAGAGAGAGAGAGAGAGAGAGAGAGAGAGAGAGAGAGAGAGAGAGAGAGAGAGAGAGACAGAGACAGAGTGACCAAACGCCTCAACCAATCAGCTGCCGGGAGAGAGAGGGAGAGGGAGACCAGCGCCTTGACCAATCAGCATCCGGTAGAGAGAGGGAGAGGGAGAGCGACAGAGAGGGAGAGAGAGAGATAGAGAAAGACAGAGCGAGAGTGACCAAAGGCCTCTACCAATCAGCAGACAAGAGGGAGGTAGAGGGAGAGAGAGAGAGAGCGAGAGCGAGAGCGAGAGAGAGAGAGAGAGAGAGAGAGAGCAAAAAAGAGAGAGGGAACTAGAGAGAGAGAGCGAGAGAAAGAAAAACCAGACGCCGCTACCATTGGAGAGAATGAGAGATGGACAGAGTGATAGTGATAGGGATAGAGAGAGAGAGAGAGAGAGAGAGACAGAGTGATAGGGATAGGGATAGAGAGAGAGAGAGAGAGAGAGAGAGAGAGACAGAGTGATAGGGATAGGGATAGAGAGAGAGAGAGAGAGAGACAGAGTGATAGGGATAGGGATAGAGAGAGAGAGAGCGGGAGAAAGGGAGAGGGAGCAGAGATAAAGAGAAAGAGAGAGAGAGAGAATAACCAGAGAACCTCTGACAAAAGGTCATCCGACTTTCAAGCTCCGAGTCTGCCAAAGACATTGGGTCATCCCACCAAGGACTAACCTCCACACGTTTGCACGAGTTCCTTGTTTCCATAGAGAGGGGAAACATAGGGTGAAAGGTAGGGGATGAGGTCAGCGTTGTGATGCTCTATTGCGTAATAGCGGTGCGCCACAAGTGATGCTGAGTTATACATTTTGCGTTCTGGACACCGCAGAGCTGTCCACAATTCAAAGTGTGGAGGGCCTGTTGAATTAGTATTACTACATAAGACCACAGAAAATATACCGAAATCAAGAAATCAAAAGCCGTCTTTTCTATTAGGTGCTTTGTCATGAAGTGTAACACACAGATGATTTGTTGAGAAGTACTAGGAAATAAATCATAAGATTCCCGGAACCCGGGAGCCATTTGGGGCTGTCTTGGGGCTTATTCAAAAACGACTATTAAACGGTACTATAATTCGAGGTGCACAGCGTAAGCGTCTTGGAAGAATGTCAACTTGTATGGTGAAAATTATCTGCGTACTTTATAGTGAATGCATCACAATAATCAGTGTCCAAATACAAACATGATGCTTAATCAAAGCACACAGAAAGACATTATTATTTATCCCAAAATTATTGTCTGTTCGACAGAAGCTGATTCTTCACGGTAAAAAGAAAAAAGTCCTAACGTTTGTTAGTCAGGACTCCGCCAGGAGTCCTTTTATGACTCCGGGGTAGTTCTCCTAAACCACATCGAGAATGTCTATCCTGGGATGTTAAATCAATGTATATTTATGAGCGTAAGGCGACAGCCATTTAAAGTGATCAATAGGTACGACCGTACTGATAGCAATGGCAGCAAACCCCTGCCCTTAAGCTTCTACGGGCAGCCGAGCGCATCACGCATCTACGTCATCATCATCATCGAAAGACCAACGTCCCCAAACATTCCTATGAGCACGTATCGTAACACAGGAGCACATGGTACGCACGGGTGAAGACCACACAACCACACATAATTATCTATTGATAAAATGTTTATGTCTCGGAGCATATTAGTATGCACACACAGACACACACACACACACAGACACACACACACAAAGACCTGCACATTTAAACACACACACACAAACACACACACAAACCTGTACCTTTGCACACACAAAAACAGACACAAATACACATGCACACACACCTGGAGCTTTAAACGCACACACAAACACACACACACACCTGTACCTTTAAACACACACACACACACACACACACAAACCTGTACCTTTTCACACACACACACACACACACACACACACACACACACACACACACACACACACACACACACACACACACACACACACACACACACACACACACACACACACACACACACAGACACTTGAGTCTGACAGGCCCTCCAGGTCAAAGACCCCATTACGGTGACAGATTCCAATCTTGTCAGTCGCCCGCCCGGGGCGGGCCCACAGACAACACTCAGCCGTGGGGCGACACCCTCCCAACAGTGACCATTTACATCCAGCAGACTGCGGGGATGGGGGACAGGTTTGAGATGCATGGCAGGGTGTGGAGAAAGTGTGTTTGCACTGGGTGGTATCACCGGCTCGGCACACAAGAGAGAGAGAGAGAGGGGGGGAACCGACAAGGAAGGGTTTTCAATCAGGGGTCCATGCTGAGCAAATCCACCCAGCCAGGCCTGTGTTTGACTGAACGGAGAACGTGTGCCCGATACGGGGATCAACACAGGGCTGTTCTGATCGCCTCAGAGTCATGGGGAAGGTGTGTCTGGTCGCATTCAGTCCTCTCTCCCTCTCTCTCTCTACGTCTCTATTCGTCACACCTCCACACACAACTTAACAACTGTAAGCAGACACACACATACGAGCAACACACACACACACACACAGACATACTTACACAAACCCACACACACACACACACACACTCTTTACATACAACTACACACACATACATCACCCACAAACCCACACACAACTTTACATACAACTACCGTATTTTCCGGACTATACGTCGCTCCCGAGTATTAGTCGCATCAGTCAAAAAATGCTCCATGACGAGGAAAAAAACATATATACGTCGCATCGGTGTATAAGTCGCATTTATTTTTAAACATTTAAACAAGAACGTTTAGTCTGGAGAGACTGAATAAAATTGCAATTGCAATATAGGTGTGTCGGTCCCACTCGTAGTTCTGAGAGTATACCGAATTCAGTGACACCGGGATTCCACCGGACGCGTATGCGCCGCGGTCCTAAACCTGAGCGCACGATCGGGAGGTGGAAGTTGCGCTTTAGATGCCTTCACAAGTCCAGCGGAGGGCTCCAGTTTTCGCCGGCCAAGTCATGCGCTGTGATATGTGTGACAGCTATGTTGCACAACATTGCAGCTAAGGCTGGGGTAGCTTTGGTTGAACCGGAGGACATTGAGGACGATGACGACGAGAATATAATTTATTCGGTGGTGCAGTAGGCTTGCAGCATTCAGTTGTAGGCCTAATGAATGACGGTGCCATCTTGCCGCCGAAGATTATGTACGCACAATTTTGGCATATAAGTCGCTTCGAAATATAAGTCGCAGGGCAAGCCAAACTACAAAAAAACCGCGACTTATAGTCCGGAAAATACGGTATATGCACTAACACATATGGGCAACAGACAATCAGACACACACACCCACAAATAGTGGTCAACACAATCACTGTGTTGAGACTTTGCAGAACTTAGAGAGAGACGGCTACTTTTTCTTCTTTAAAGATCCACATCTCCTGTCTCCCACCAGCGTCGTTCTCCTCGGCTGCCTTTAATTACAGATAGAGGTATAATCGAAAAGAACACGAAATAACACAACGGACAAAGAGGTTGGGCGTGGAGAGAGAAAGAGAGAGAGAGAGAGAGAGAGAGAGAGAGAGAGAGAGAGAGAGAGAGAACAAGAGAAAGAGAGAGTGAGTGAGTGAGTGAGTGAGTGAGTGAGTGAGTGAGTGAGTGCAAGAGCAAGAGAGGGAGAGGGAGAGGGAGAGGGAGAGCGAGAGCGAGAGCGAGAGAGAGAGAGAGAGAGAGAGAGAGAGAGAGAGATGGGGAAATGGATCACCCAAGGTGGAACAAAGGAGGGAAAAAAGGGGGCTAAGGAGGGTCCTAAAGGGGTTGAAGAGGGGGCCAAGGAAGGGCCTATAAGGGAAAAAGAGGGGGACAAGGAGGAACCAAGGGGGGGGCAAGGAGGAACCAGGAGGGGGCCAAGGAGGAACCAGGAGGGGGCCAAGGAGGAACCAGGAGGGGGCCAAGGAGGAACCAAAGGAGGGGGGGCTAGAGGGGGCCAAGGAGGAACCGGGGGGGGGGGCCAAGGAGGAACCAAGGGGGGGCCTAGAGGGGCATGGAGTGTGGCTCTACAGCGCTGGCTACAAAGAATGAGGGATGAGGTTCCCCTAACGGCGGAGACCTCTGCTCAACCCCAATTCACGGAGAGGACGCGCCGGGGGACCTAATTGCCATTGTGAGCGTCTTAATAACCAGCCCCCCCGCTAATACCTCCATCGCTGAGCCACCCACCACCGCGGCCTCCCTCGGCCGCCTCTCTGCTCCTCTCTGACCTCCTGAGGCTCATTGAGGAGAAATAATGCTATCGCACCGTGGCTGGTGTGTCGTCCCGTTATTGTTGTTTTATTCTTTGGTCCTCTCTTCTTCTCGTCCCGCCCTCGTGGGGCTGTTCCACCGGGCGCCCTCCAGCGAGCCACTAGCCCAGAAATTCCAATTAATAAAGATTAGCTTAGCTTTCTCGCAGACCTCATTCTCCCGCTTAATTAAAAGCAGCAGATAAAATAGGAATTGGCGGGCTGAGACTATCAGGAAATATCCCCAGGAATTGTAACACGAGCCCCCCCCCGGCTCGGCACCCACATGAAAGGCGGCGGAGGATGCATATTTAATGCTGATGGGAAGCAGCTCTGATCCGTTCCTTAAAGCAGGATGATTTTAAATATATTCCATACGGCCAACGCGGCTAGAACCTCGGTCTGCAGGCCTTATGAAGGGTTGCACCGCTCAGCGTCTATAGGTGGATATAGGGGGGGGAGGAGGGGTGTGTGTGTGTGTACGTGTGTGTGCGGGAGAGTATGCAGGAGGGTGTGTGAGACAGTGTATGCGTGAGAGAATGTGTGTGTGTGTGTGTGTGTGTGTGTGTGTGTGTGTGTGTGTGTGTGTGTGTGTGTGTGTGTGTGTGTGTGTGTGAGAGAGTATGTGGGAGAATGTGTGCGAGAATGTGTGTGCGGGTGTGTGCGAGAATGTGTGTGCGTAATGGGGTCTTAAGTGAATTCAGAGTTTGGCTGAACAATTACTTATACTTATAATCATAGGAAAATGATTATATTAAAAACTAATGAACCAAACTGAATAAAACTGATATTATGCTGATACTTTATAGGACACAATGGCTAACATAATCTATATTTAGCCATCCATTTAACGTTCCTGCTGCATTTCTCGCAATATTTAAGTACATCTCTGTGGATTTAAGCTTCTGTTGCACCCATTTTAATTTGCTCTCTCCCTCACTTTCTTTTTTTTGTACCTTCATTGACCTGATTCGCATTTTCTTCCCCCACCCCCCCCCCCCTCCTCCCCTTTTGTCCATTTTTTCTTTTCAGTTTCTGTCACTTAATCCCTCTCCCCTTTTTTGACAAGCCGGTTGCTATGACAACCGGAGCCTATGAAGCGAATCTGCAAAGCCAAACGAGAGAGATCGGAGGAGTGGGGGGGACGAAGCCTCCCCATCCCTCTCTTCTCCGCTGTAGGATTAGACTGGATGTTACCCTGCAGGGAGAGTGTTGGCCTGTGCGTCGGAGGAAAAACCAGACAAACATCGCACACACTCACACACACACACACACACACAAAATCATCAATTCTGATGAGGTCTCATTCCGTTCAGCATACGATCACACAAATGTATGCCTGTGCTCGTGTGTGAATGTGTGTGTGAGGGACGCATGTGTGTGTGTGTGATTACGTACTTGCATCTGTGTGTGCGTGCGTGCGTGCGCGGGCGTGTGTACGCGCGTGTGCCGCGCACAAGGGTTCTCAATGGGCTGAACGGAATGAAAACCTCATCAAAAATGGATAATCACGTCGACCTGCTTCTGCGTCCACAGCCGCCGCCGTCTGATCCTCTCTGATGGGTGCAGTAAACATGATGTCAGCCGGGCGGGTGTGAGATCTAAGTGTGTGGGAGCAGATGGAGTGTTGTCGCTGGTGCGGTCCAGGGTGCACCTGTGCCAAGCGGAGGAGGCTGCGTTGGCAGGTGGCTCTTCATTCCTTCCCCCTGGGCCAGTTGGGCCAACTAGTGATCAAGTAGCAGATCCACATCTGGTGCATGTTGCTGTGTAGAGTGTGTGCGCGTGTGAGCGTGTGTGTGTGTGTGTGTGTGTGTGTGTGGATAACAGACATTCAGTCCTGTTTCCAACTTTACGGGTTTAAGGGTATGCGTGCACACATGCATGTACGCAAACGCACATTCGCACACGTACACACACATTCAGGTTCACGTACACATATACAAAGGCAAACGCTCACACACAAGTACACTGTTCACACATACACGTTCACGTATGCATACACACAGATAAACACACACACATACACTAAAGTATTGAAATATAGAAAAAAACTAGTGGCCTTAAAGCCTGCTAACCGATCTTGTGCGTACCAGGCAGGGTGATGTGTCGCTCAGAGACAACACACGGTTTCCTACACTACGCAAACAGTGGCAGAGGATTGCACTGGGGCACAATTCCCACCCCCAATCCCTCTAATTCCATTTTAATTATTCAAAAATAGAAACTCGTTAGTAAAGTAAATATGATGACCTAATTCCATTCATGTTGAATCGTGTAGTGAGTGTGTGTGAACATGAATGTGTAACAGCGTGAGTGGGAAAGTGTGCATATGTGTGTATGAGTATGTATTATGTACGTATGTGGGCTTGTGTGTGCATGCGTGTGCGTGTGTGCGCGCATGCGTGCATGTGTGTGTGTGTGTGTGTCTGCATGCTTACGTGCGTGCGTGTGTGCGTGTGAGGGCGATAATGATGGGGTGTACATTGCTGGGCTCTCCGCAGGGCTTTGCTGCTTCTGGATATGCTGCATTGATCTCCTCCAGCACCACTAGAGACAACTGGAGGCTGGATAATGATGAGTCTATCTACAGCTCTCCTAGAGCAGGTCTGCGGGTGTGTGCTGGGTGTGTGTGTGTGTGTATCTATGTGTGTTTGTGGGTGTGTCTGTTTCGTTCTCTCTCTCACCCTCTCCAACCTCTCTCTCTCTCTCTCTCTCTCTCTCTCTCTCCAACCTCCCTCTCTCTTCAACCCCTCTCTCTTTTCAACCCGTCTCTCCCTCTCTTTCCCTCTCCCTTCCGAACTTTTTCTCTCTCTCTATCTCCAACCTCTCTCTTTCTCTCTCCAACTTCTCTCTCTCTCTCTGCCTCCATCGTCCAACAATGCCCTCTCTCACCACCCTCTCAATAAGTTATTTTAGTTATCCAATACAACAGTTAAAAAATGGATTGTACTTGTGCAGTCTCTCTATCTAGCTATCTCTCTGTCTTTTCGAATGGAAAACTATTTCTGTGTGTGTGAGTGTGTGTGTGTGTGCGTGCACACACAGGCACAATCTAAAAAGGATAAAGCTTGTAAGGAAGAGCCAGGAAAATATTCAGCGGATAATAGAATATGATGAAGGCTGTTAATTATTCAAATGGTTTAATGGATTATCATTTCATGATTTTTCTCTTTGTATTACTTTGACATTTCTGTCGCCGTGGTAGTAAATCTGAGCTTACTGAATCACAGATTCATGTTACTGCCTTCAAAAGCACCAGACTGCTTTCATGTTGCCATGAAACACACCACTAACAAGCCTTTCATGTCCAAGAAGTATTAAGGAAAAACCCATCCTTACACACATTTTAACGTGCTTATTTTCTCCATAAAACACACACATATTGAACAAATTACCCAAACCCACACTGGGGAAACGCAGTCAGGTACACAAAAACACATTTAATAAAAACATTAGGCTCTAAAGATGACAGAAAATAAAACAACACATGAATAAGCCACAGGAGCATTTCTAAGTGACATAAGTAGACCCAAGGTGATGTCTCGTGTCTATTTTAATCATTTAAATGAGACGCTCTCACTTCTATCAGTGATATGCTTCCCTTTGTTGCCTTGGTGGGTGGGGGGCTTATATTCTGAACCCCCGAACTACCTGGAGCTAATGGGCCCATGTCCCATGTTCCTGTCTGTAGAGCTGGCACAGCAGAGAGAGAGAGAGAGAGAGAGAGAGAGAGAGAGAGAGAGAGAGAGAGAGAGAGAGAGAGAGAGAGAGAGAGAGAGAGAGACTGTAGTATGAGCATCTGCTGACTGACACTACCATCACTCATAAACGTGTGTGTACACACACATGCACATGTATGGTCACATATGAACACACCCATGAACACACATATGCAAGCACACATAAACACACACACAAATGCAGAACCTTGATGTCACATTGAGGATGAAATTGATCACAAACCCAAGGTGAGGAATCCATAAATCCATTGACAGATTTGCCCTCCTAATAAATCAATTCAGACCTTGAATTCAGGAGAAAAACTTCAACAAGTACAGCATTAAAAGTCACTTCATCTTTAAAAAAGGAATACAGTCCTATTGACTTCCAATAGGCTCCACAGCCTACAGAGAGGCCACACACACACACACAC
>NC_079432.1:12620340-12740340 GCF_026213295.1 Gadus chalcogrammus | reverse complement strand
AAATGAATATATCACGTATACGAGCGTTGTACCGACCTGGATGAGACCATCTCTACTTTATCCCTATTCAACCCCCATCCCTGTCACACACACATACAGGAGAGCACACACACAGACACACACAAACACTGCCGCACACATTCATACACACACACACACCAACACACACTCACACCAAAGGACCTCGGCAATTACCCCTGAAATAACCTCCTTGATTGATATCTCAATTACTCTATGCCATTCTTCTGCCTTATCTAGTCTCTCACACACACTCTCAGACTCGCAGCCACAACCGCACACACACACAAACTCTTGGTTCGTCCCCATTCTAAACGGTTCAATAGAAACTGAATGGAGGGATGGGGTGACCTTGTCTCTTCTTCCCTCTCCATAGTTCTCTCTCCGGGCTTTGTCTCTTTGTGTCGCAGGGTCTCCGTGATGGTGTGCACAATTCAGCAACATATCTTAGTTTCTTTCGGCTATTCCCGGTTATGTGTTAACAGCAAAGTGCATACATACACACTCAAAGAGACACAGACACACACACACACAGACACATACACATATAGATACAGTTTTAACAAGCAAAGCAAATGTGTGTGTACTGTATGTGTGTGTAAAATGGGTTACAGAGTCAGAGCACAATGACAAAAATGCAATTGTGTCCAAAAGTATGAAAGAGAATAACACTGGGATGTGTGTGTGTGTGCGTGTGCGTGTGTGTGTGTGTGACACACACACACACACCTGAGAGAGACAGACTTCTCAGCGCTAGAACAATCAAATGAGCACCTGAAGAGGACAAAGCAGTGCTTGAAGAGCGAAGAGGCTATTAGTTAGTTCTCCTTACCTGAGGACAATGGAAGCAGAGGGCCAGGCGGAGAGAGGAGATGATTCAGGGG
Organism: Gadus chalcogrammus; assembly: GCF_026213295.1. NCBI lineage: Eukaryota > Metazoa > Chordata > Actinopteri > Gadiformes > Gadidae > Gadus > Gadus chalcogrammus. Next base: position 12,739,438 of record NC_079432.1, on the reverse strand, counting down.
ACAGGGCAGCACAGGGTCAGGAAGAAGGAGACATAGAGAGAGAGAGAGAGAGAGAGAGAGAGAGAGAGAGAGAGAGAGAGAGAGAGAGAGAGAGAGAGAGAGAGAGAGAGAGAGAGAGAGAGAGAGGCAAAGAGACAAAGAGAGAGAGAGAGGGACAGAGAGATTAACATCAGAGATAGGTGGTAAAACCTTGAAGTTACTCCTTCCAAACCTCAGGCAAATCCCTCTGTTAAGACAATTAACCCATCGTTAGAGTAAGCGTTAACAATTAGGGGTGTGATTTCGCCCCGTTGTTGGTGTGGCGTGTGTGAAGTGGAGGCGGCTAACGCGCCCGCGATCGCTAATTGATTCGACTTAATTGCAGCAATTACTCTTTGGAGAGCCCTGTCGATAGCTATAGGATAGCATTGTATGTGTAGCCCACTGGTTGTGTGTGTGTGTGTGTGTGAGCGTGAGTGTGAGTGTGTGTGTGTGTATGTGTGTGTGCAAGTGTGAGTGTGTGTGTCTGTGTGCGTGTTTGTGTGTGCATGCACACATGGTTTTGTGTATTGCCTATAGTCCTCAGCAACACCATATATGTGAGTATATGTATATAGATGCATGCATTATTATATGTTCAGCAACTCTGAGAATGGGTTCAATTCTCCTCTGATCAGGTCATATCTGAACATAGAAAATAACAAAATGGAATACTTCATAAACGTTTAAAGCAAATAAATGTGAGGCTGCATAGCAGTGCTGGAGACGTACATGTGGTACATGTCATCGTACATGATTGATCACGCCATATTGGTGGTGTGTGTTCAGTGACCAAAAATAACCCAAATCCACTCACGATATAGCGCGAACGACAACAACTAAAGGTTATACAACCTGTCCAGCCATATCTTGGTAGTAGAAGAGAAATTAAAGGCCAAACAGGCTTGCACACTCGCATTTAATCCAGCACAGGTACCTTGCCTGCAGCTGCGTTGTTTCTTTTCACTAGTACATGTAACAATTACATTCTGTCCGTACAGGCTGCCTTTCGAAGGGGAAAAAAACAAGAGACCTTCTATTTAATTGCTTCTTTATTGTGTGCCACACTGTACACCAACTAGCTATCACACCGCTACGCTTACATGTTTGGTTAATGCTTTGTGCACTGAAATGTCTCCTGGAAGCCTTCGGTCTGTGGTACATGATGGATGGCTGGGGCACTCTGTATTTCAGTCCGTCTGGCTGTGGGTCTGTCTGTCTCTGTCTTCCTGTCCGCCTGGTTGTCTGACAATGTGTCTGTAGGTCTATCTGTCTGTCTGGCTTTGTCTTCCACTGCACTCCTGGTTGTGAGTATCTGTCTCGGACTCACTGGCTGCAGTTCTGTCTGTCTACCTGCACTATTTGTGGATAGTACTGGCTGTTGCTTTGACAGAAATACCTCCCTGCTGACTTAAACATTATCCCTACAAATTAAAGCCACATTTAGTCCAAGTAAGTGATTTGTAGCTACAGCGTTAATGACATGATGAAGGGAATCAATTCAAAGGTTAGGACTTATTGAGCTCTCAGGTTCTCTGTGGTGCTTTACACTGGGGCCAATGATGCAAACTATCTGAGGAAGCTGACACTCACACACACACACACACACACACACACATGCGCACACACACACACACACACACACACACACACACATGCACGCACAAACACATGCGCACACGCACGCACACGCGCATGCATGCACACAAGCACACACACACACACACACACACACATAGACATCCCACAGACACACTGTCTTTGAGACCTGGACTCTCCGTCCCCGTTCCCCCTTCAGGATGATTTGCTGCAGCCGGGCGCGACCAGAAGTGAGAGTAGAATAAATGTATCACCCCTGTCATCCTGCCGCGCTGTGGAAACGCCTATAAATCGCGGTGCAAGTATGGTGGTCCTCCAGGCCCACTGCGGCTGCTCATAAAGTCTCTGGCATTAACATAAAGATCAGGCCAGGAGGTCAACACACACACACACACACACACACACACACACAGGCACAAACACATGTTTATACAGATCCATATATATATATACATACATACATAATATATATTATGTACTCCAACAAATATGTATGCACATGCACATACACACACACACACACACACACACACACACACACACACAGACACATATATATATGCACACAACCACAGACACACACACAAAATGACACACTCACAGACACACAGAGAGGCAGACACACACACACACACACACACACACACACACACACACACACACACACACACACACACACACACACACACACATACACACGCACACACACACACACACACACACTCTTGACACCACTGTCTGTCATTACTATAATAGTCCTATTTAAATGCATGGACCGCTACTGTCCTACAGGCCCTTGTGCCAAGCAGAGTCTCCATTTGGACAGATGTGGAGGGGTCGCTTTCTCTTGCGTCGCATAACTTACACACAGGTCACCAGGGCGACCGTCTAAGAGGATTTTCACAGATAAGAATGCATGACCTCTTCGTATATATCTGTTCACTAATAGGATTTCAATGTGTTTTGTGATTTTCTTCTTCCCATGGATCTTTTCTTTTGCCATCTGGGGAAGCCATTGTTAGTTATTCATTATTTCAATCTATAGGACAAGAAATTTTTAGGGCTGAAATGCTACATGATTTGACACCTGAAATAGAGAAAGAGAGAGCGAGAGTGAGCGAGAGAAAGCTAGAGAGAGAGAAAGAAAGATCGAGAGAGAGTGAGAGAAAACTAGAGAGAGAGGAAAGAGAGAGAGGGGGAGAGAGAGAGAGAGAGAGAGAGAGAGAGAGAGAGAGAGAGAGAGAGAGAGAGAAGAGAGAGAGAGAGAGCACACTCCTGCCGTCTCTCTCTCCCTCTATAGGTGCAAGCGGGCTTCAGGCAGCACACCTCCACATTGTATTTCAAGTTCAAGGCTGATATCTGCCGCACTTCCTTCAATGGCTTCTGCAGTGGCAGACGGCTCTGTGACAGCCCTGGTATGGCCCTCAGCAGCCACTAAGGAACAAAGCTGGGAACTTGGAGCGTGGAAGCGCGGGGAACGACAGCCACTCGACACAAGCTTTCAACCATTCCTGTGACAGAGGAGCGCAGACTCCAAGGTGTAAATATTTGTTTAACGCACCATTTTATGCTCAAGCGCAGAACTTTAGAGGAAGCGGGAAACAGCTTGCATAATCTCAGTGTAAACTGTTGTGGAGTGGAGATGTTGGTTAGTATCCGTGGTTTGAATCTGTGTTCACCTGTCCATTATTAATTATTAATGTTTGCCGAAGAGGTAACCGGGTCGCAATGAGATAATGAGACAATGTACTGATGGATCTCTTAAACAACTATTCTTTTGTTAAGTGTGGTGTATGTGATTAATGGTCCATCTGTAAAAAAAAAACTAAAACTAAAAAAATTTATCTAAGATAAATTGAATCTATTTATTGCCAGCATTTCAACTTAAATGCTTTTGCTGTTGTTCTTGTTGTTTATTAGTCATTAGTCTTTAGGCTTTTTATTCAAAACCACAATGAAGTAAGATACAAGTTACGTATTTCTGCCTACAGGTAGACTGCGGAAATTGGTGATCGAACCAAGTACCTTTGAACTGAGACCTTAAACGCACTATTCACCTGACGATCCTTTCACTGTCCCAGTGGTTACACGTTTCCGTTATGGAGCCGATGTAACACGTGTACGGCAATAAAAAGCAACATGATTTGAGTGTTTTTTTGGGGTTATCAACAACAGCATGTATCCTCTCCTCTGCTGGCTTTCACAAATCGGCTTTGTCTGTCTCCACAGGGCATCCCGGGACAGCGCTAATCTCTCCCAGAGAGAGGAAACAGGTAGTGGGAGCTCTGCACAGGAAGCCTCCTGTACGCTTCCCTGCACCCGCTAGTCCTCCTCACTCACGGGGGGGGGGAAATTGCATAGATGTAATTGATTGGTGCGTGATGGAAAAACAACACAGTCACAAAAGCATAAATAGTAATCCCACCAGTCACTGACGGTAGTACGTGGCTCCAACAGCAGCGACACAATAGTACTTGGCTGACAAAGCAGGCACAAGAAAACTCACAATAACAATGTTTCCTTACTAATATTGTTCCTCATAATCAACCGAGCACTTCGAACATACTTAACAGTCTACACGCACAGGATAGAACCAACAATATACACTGCAACTTCCAAACACCCTGCACTATTTCCACCTTTTGGAAACATAAAAGAACGACTCCCAAGATTTAAAACACAATCTAAATGTTCCGTTGCCCGTGGAGCTCTACTGGTCCACCCCCCCCCCCCCCCCACACACACTAACCTTTGACCCCTGTGTTTGACAGTGGGTGCCAAGACATATGGTCCACCTGGCAGAAGCTGCTGAGGAGGGTTAAGTGCAACCAAGCACGCCGCCTATCATACCTAGAGGCCCCCCCTCCCTCTGCCCGGGCAGGCACCCGTGGCGGGGGGGAGGGGTGGAGAGGGGGCGACCGGGCCTGGTCAGTGAGGAACCGCCACTGGACTTTGGCACTGAGGGAGGAGCTCACCGTGGTGGTGGTGGGGGTGGTGGCGGTGGTGGTGACCTTCACACCTCACACACTGTTAGACGCTTGCTTATCTCCAGGGGACCAATAGTAATTACCATGGTGATTTCAATCCAGGCATGGATTGGATGGAGGCAAAGGTGAAAATGGACCAAAAGGACTGTATATACCTCCAATTATATAAGCTATTTCTTTTCTTGAACTCGCTGTTGTGATTCTCATCATGCGGTTGGTTGGGCCGTCTGTTTTCTCTGAGAATGTTGGGTCGACCCGTGCTATAAATAAAGGGGTCGTTTGCACGCCTGACACTCCTCAAGGCACACTGAGACCGGCCGTTCACCTCGCGGTCTGAAGAAACAAGCGTGAGGCCGGGTTCAACAACTCCCCATGCACTAATCATACAGGATGCACGCGTTAACACGCACAAGCGTGCACACACACACGCACACACACACACACACACGCACACACACACACACACACACACACACACACACACACACACACACACACACACACTTCCTCTCTGTGACTCTAGTCTCTGTGAAAACATCTTTACATCTATCCCTCCCTCCCTCCCTCCCTCCCTCCCTCCATCCATCCCTACGTCACCCTCTAACACTAGCTTCGTGCTGACAAGTGATGGATGGCCAGGCGTGTGGGTTGGCGGGGGCAACCAAGTGTGATTGGGATGGCGTGTTCGTGTTTGTGCGTATGGAACTAAGTGAATCATATACATCAGTATTCACATATGTGTCGGTGGCGTGTGTGTGTTTGTTCGGATTGTGTGTATTTGTATGGATGCAGGTTGACTAGTTGACAGTGTGGCTATATGTTATATATGTTATTTAACATTTAAACATGTTAGAGTGCACCATTGTCTTGTATGTTAATTAACCTATACGACCGTGTTCCGCCTCTGCTTTCCCCGATGTATCCCAAATAACGAAATTGACTGTAAAATATCATTATATAGGTGCACACATCGCTGCCGAGGTCATCGCTAATGACCACCTGTGTTAGACCTAGCCCTAAGCTCCTCTGACAGCACACAGCGGCTGTCGGGAGGAGGGGGGTCTTCTGTCTGCCTACGACAGAACTACGTTTCCAAACTGAATCCATTTGGCAGAGAGGCAGCGTGGACAAGCGAGATGCGGCGCGATAACGGGCCGCGGCCCAGCGGCGAGCTGGGGGCCCCATCATCATGTTCAGGTTCTGTAACAGCGGCGACATCAAACGAGCTGGCGCGGGGCCAGAAAAGCTCAAGCACACACTGTCGGAAGGTATCTCACGCTGTAGCGTCGACGGCAGCCGCCCCGGCCAAGATACGCGTTGCTGATATTATACACAATCTTTGGCACATGAAAGAGTGAGCTCATTGACAAGGAGCGTTCACGCCCCTGCATATGTATTGGAATGATTCGTGGCAAGCTACGCAAAGACAAATAGAGGCTGGATATTTAAGGTCAACATGCATCAGATGTGTTATTGTCATTATTGCATAATATGGTATAGTGTTCAAATATTGGTTCTCCTTCAGCGACAGCTGTGCCATGCATGGATGCATGCTGAGGTGGTAGGTTATCAAACATGATGGCTTAATAGGTCAATTAACGGGGAGGGAACCTGTCCTTCAGGCAAACAAGTCAGCACAATGACGGATGTCGCTGGCGGGCTCAGACACTCTCCAAACTCCTTGTGAATCACAGATCCCTTTGAAAGAGTCCATTGCTGATTCAACCACGCTGATCAATGGCCTGCCCTGCTGGAACGCCGCCCAAAGCATTCACCCAATGCACCAAGAAGCAGCCCATAAACCCCTGTGCACAGAGGCAGGGGCGGTGGGGTCGTCTCAGCATAAAGAAAAGAACCAGAGCAGGGCTGATCACCAGGCAGAGAACAAAAAAAGAAAGCAAGCTTTGACGAAAGTGAACTGATGCATCGTTGGACTCGTCTTGGACTAAAAAGCAGGCAGACTGCCATGCAGCTGTACACCGCTGTTAAACCGAGGGGTCTGTTTAAACAAGCTCGGAGGACCTGTCATCCCCTCTGTGACGTCGGGGGGGCGGGGGGGGGGGGGGGGGGGGGGGGGGGGGGGGGGGGGGCGGGGGGGAATGAGTCGGCAAGCGGCCCAGCTCTGCCTTTCAGGTCAGCTCTGGCGTCAACAGAGGAGACACAAGGAGAAACCGAACGAGAAGGGGACAGCTGAGAGCGCTCTAGGGAACGGGTCGGCCACCAAACGGATTCTCCTGCATTTGTTTTTCCACCGAGAGATCACACACATGCACACAAACAATGACCACACAAGCTCCTCCTGAAGTAAAACGATCTAAAATGAAGCCCAGAACTGTTTTTTTGTGGCTCAGAACGGCTGGATCTGGTGTCATGTGTGGAGGACTGTGTTCATTCCTGCAGTGACTTGTGGGCTGTGGTGCTCGTGTACAACAAAGAAATGGTTCTGCTCTATTTAGAGGCTTGGGTATTGATCCAACGTGCCTTCACCACTCAGCTTCATTCACCGCTTTACGGCGGAGACGTTTCAACCCTTTTAACGGCTTTATAATAAGTAAGTGGAACAATAGCAATGTAACAATCATGTGGCACGACATGACGAATGGGATCCCTGATCGTTTATCACCGTTATTCTATCCATCGTATGTGGACTGGGATAGCAGAAGCAAATTGGATGCACAGTATACACAGAGCACAAAGAGAAAACTCTAGTGGCTTCCAGTGTAGAACTTAGTTCATTAGTATGCATGGATCAAATTAAGAATGCTGAATACACACAGATGCTTAATTAAAGCCACCTAGCTTCGAGTCTGTATGCGTTGGCACACACAAGATGCAGAGCAGATTAAAAGGAATGCAATGCATTAAAACAGTTTGAACTTTACAGGCACTCAATGGCGTTGATGGTCGGTCGATGCACATTTCACTCAGCGTTTGACGGTGAGAGCTCTGTCTGTTGGCTGCTTCGCAAGTGTTACCTGACAACAGAGAGATCTATAATCTATACCTAATCATAATTCTGTCTCTTCAGCCGATTGACAAAACAATTGTTATCGCCGTCTAGTGTTAGGTATAGATGAACTTGTTTTAAATAGGACTCGAAAGAGAGGCAGCAAGACCTTGGCAAGGCCAAGAGAGTGATCAGAGTTATTCCAAGGCAGAGAGAGTGATCGGAGTGAATCCAAGGCAGAGAGAGCATTAGCATTAGCGTTAGCGAGAGCAAGACCCGGAACGAGAGCGAGAGCGAGAACCGAGAGCGAGAGAGCAAGAGGGAGAGACAGGGTTGTGGTTGACACAGAGGGCAGCCTCAATCTGAAGGCGCAGGACCTTAATGCCTCTAGTGAGAGGACACCGCCGGTCGACATTACCACTTATTAAGGGTCGGTTCCGGCTGTCAAAAGCAGAGCAGGAGTGCATTGTGGGACGGCGGCTGAGGTTCATGCCGGGCGGAGTGAGAAGCCAAAGAAGCGTCACAGAAACCAACAGCTTAGTGTTAATCGATACAATGCCCATTTCGATGCTAAATGAGTACAAAGAATGCAAGTGCTCCCAGGACGAGTCGTAACAAGAGCTCAACCAACTGCACATCTGTAGAAAATAATGACCTTATGTCATGTACGATTATGTTTTTGGTATTGTTTTGGTCATTTGCATTTAAATTAGATATCTTTATCTGTAATCAAGCGGCGTTGACATTACTCAGCGTCCTATTCATAGTGACAGACGTGTTTTTAAAACTGCGGTTTCTTCTTGTCTTTCGGATAGCCTTGCCAAAGATTCCTGCAAGTGCATGCAAGGTTTGGTTCAAAGCCAAATGAGCTGGCTGCTGCTTTAACCACCTGTGACTTTGTGTACAGCTCACTATACTGGCATCCATAGTAGCATTAAATATGAGTACCTGTTGGACTACTCATCTACGTACATATCTCAGTCCGTAAGTGTATGTTTTGGGATGATTCGAGAACATAGAGAGCGGGGGTGGGGGGGAGATGAAAGTGTGATTCAAAGTGTTTCGTGAACACAGCTTTGCTGAAAGATAAGGCCTCCAATCCAACGCATGCCCCCGGAGCATTTGGTGAGCTGCAAAAGTAATATTTTATAATGTTTTTGACAAAATTTCCCTAAACAGCCAATCTCTCTAAAACGACAGTGTTTGGTGAATATTCAATCACCCTTAAACATACCACATTCTCTGTGGTTTGCCAGAGTCAAAATTAAGGGTGTTCTGCACTGCAAAGCAAAGAGCGCCAGTTTTATATTGAACACAACACTGAACAAAGAGAATGGCTGATCACAAAGAATGACAAATGGATTTCGGTCTTAACTAAGTTGCCGGTGGGGTTTTTGTGGCAATGGTATTACCTTAAAGATGCGGTTTGGTTTGAACGTATGGATGGGTAAGGATATTAAAACGATACGGCCAAACCCAAGTATTTCTAAATAGGATCTTGTTGTTGTCTATAGAACCAGAAGCTAGATCAGACAGTGTGTGTAGGAGAAGGCACGCACACATCTTAATTATTAAAGGAGGATGAAACAGACTCGCAAAACGCTTCTCTCATGCCCTGCTCTACATCCTTGGTAGGAAACAAACTTGAGGCTGGGAGAGAGCCGGGGAAATGAATTAAGATGTAATACTTTCAAAGTCTTAGCATGACCACAAGTTTAAGACCGGGAACGTGTGCAGTACATTGAAGATCACGTCAAGTATGGATGTTTAACAGTACAGGACTGTCAGAAACTCAACTTGATTGATCGACAGCAAAAATCATTGGATCAGTGCAGGGTTTCATCCCCTATTTAATAATTTACCTCTCAACTTCACAACAGCTCAAGACATGATCAGTTTTATGCGTTATGAGCAGGGGACTGGTGTTATTTGATAACGCTCATGATGAACTGCATGGCTGGAGGCTTATCATCCATGAGAAAATAAAAGAGGAATTACCTCTAAGGCATTGTCGGAACAAGTAGGATTGCTTTTCCTTTTTTGAAATCCTGCAGCGTCTTTTTTGATCTTAAACTGAATTAGGAGGGGGTGGGGGGAACATTCCCGGGTGGTTCAGGAGGATTCCTCATACATTCCTAACTGAAGACCCAGCCTGCCACTCCTCTTGGCAAGTCTCACGGAATAAAGAAACAGGTCTTGTCTGGGCCGCGTGGCAATTATCCTGATAGCGATAATAACCACAATCTAACAGATGATGTACGAGATATTGTAACGTCGATAGGTGTGAAGTGAAGAGATAAAGAGCTGGGGCGTGGCGGTGTTGAACATAAGGGAGCATATCTAAGGATAGAAAAAGTACAAATAGAAAAAGCTAAATGAAAGTCGACGAAAGGAGGAGAGAGAAAGACAAAAGAGCAATGTTCCTTTCTCTTTCTGCAGTGCTCGTTCTGGGCATCCGTCCACATCAGAAACCCTCTTCCAGGATCTGCCAGCGCCTCACACCTCCCCGGCGCTTCCAGGGAACAGAACGCTCCGCTTCCCCGCCGAAATCCAAGCTTGGATTTCACCCACCCGGTTTGTCGACCTAAAAAAACTCCACTTTCCAATTTCGCAGCTAAAAAAAACCCCAAAAACGAATTAAATCAATAGTCAAACAGATGGGCTTTGAGCGATGACGCCCGTGCAGTGACAACCAGGTGAGCTAAAGTAAACCGAACGTACTGCAATGAATGAAAAATGTCCCGAGAAATGTCATGCAAAAAAAGAAGTGGTTGCGTAAACCAAGTGTGACGGGATGACACCGCCGAACAATCCTCGTATTAGTTCGGAGAAACTGACAGATCCGAGAGCCAGCCGTCGAGTCGGGTCAGGTTAAGTCACGTCGACTCAAGTGGATTTATGTCTGAATTACACTCCCCTCTTTTTATTCTCCCAGAGTGGAGCTTCATGTTGGGGGTGGGGGGTTGTTGGTACTTGTTCAGGGGTTGTCCTTTGGACCTCCATGAAACTCCCTGGAGAGCTGCAGGGAACAGAGACTGTACAGGTGGGTGGTATGGTGGGTGGTATGAGGGCATCCTTGTCCAGGCCACCCGTATGCAGGTTTATGTACAGCGTCATGCCATTAATAGGTGTTTCCCCACTACCGTGTGGGAAATTATCACACATCATTGTGTGCGTGATTAAAAGAACGGTTGATTCTGCAGAACTTTTCTTTTTGTCGTTTAAACAGACCCAATTGTGTGTGGAAATAAGTGTGTGTGTGTGTGTGTGTGTGTGTGTGTGTGTGTGTGTGTGTGTGTGTGTGTGTGTGTGTGTGTGTGTGTGTGTCATTGTGTGTTTGCATGTAAGTAATCTCGGATCCAGAAGTTCGACAATGCTAGGTTAGCCAAACAGTGTTTCCAGTTTGGTCAAGATAAACTGTTTGGAGGATCTACTCATCAAAAGTGCAAGTGGCGGTTTCCGAAGACGATTTGTAGTTTATATCTAGAAGGGACAGATTCCACGTAACACACATCTACAGAACCAAAGCCCCAGCCACATGATTGGTTGAAATAGATTTGAAGCAAAATATAATGAAGGACCCATTTTTGAGCTAGTCTGCCCTCAGACTTGAGCTAGTCTTTGATCAGATGGTCTACAATCAGCCGTGAGAGCAGCATATGCATAATTTTGTGCGTGTTGAAATGAGCATGTTTGTTAAGTTAATCACCGAAGGAACCATATCGATTTCATTTTTATTTCTTCTCAATATTTTGCTCTGTTTTGGCTATGGTATATTTTTTAGGCCTTATTTATATCGTCCTTGTGCCCAGAAAGTAAAGTGCAGTCAATGTTTTATTTCATTCTCTAGGGGAGCCATTATCTTTGATGCTAAAGAGCCATGAAGCAGAATTTATTTCTTTTCTTTTTTTTACTTATATTTTCAGCTTTTGTGTGTGGGTGTGTAGTGTATATATGCATATGTGTGTGTGTGTGTGTGTGTGTGTGTGTGTGTGTGTGTGTGTGTGTGTGTGTGTGTGTGTGTGTGTGTGTGTGTGTGTGTTTGTGTATGTGTGTGTGTGGGAGGGGTGATTATGATGGAATAAAATAGGCGGTCAAGGCTCTTAGGATTTAGGGACCCCTCCCCCCCATACAGCCCCCCTGTCCTCCAGAGGCCAGTGCTGCCCGACCAAGCGAGACCATCTCCAGAGAGATAATGGATGTTGGAGGAGGATGGATGTCCTGAGAGAGGCCTCTTCAGCGGGCCAGAGCCACCAGCAGGCTGAGTACTGGAAGCTCATAACACTGACTAATGCCATCGTTTCTGCTTGCAAAGAAAAAAACACTGCACAGACTTAACTGGAGAGTTATGCTGGATTCATAAACACACATGCACAAGCATCCTTGTGTGTGTGCCTTCATGCACAGACACACGTGCACACACATACAAGGACATGCATACACATGCGTTTGTGTGCATACACATACATGGACGTTTGAACAATCATACAGACACACACAGAAGCCCTGCAGAGGCTATACCTGACGTGAATCTTATTGATTTGAGTTGTCAAAAAGAGAAAACTGCAGCCCAAGGTAGACAGTGTTGTATATCTCCATCAGTCCATGTTTCAATACTCGATTCCACTGCGCGCCATGGTCCAACAGAGACCTAACACCTACTTTCCGCCACAGAGAAGAAATACCAACGAAAGAAGAAAATTGTAGGGTCCCATGGCCATTCTTCTTGTTTTGTTTTAATACCTTGCAACGGGGGCTGCCAGCAGCCTATAAAGTGCCTGGCATATCAAACCAAGCAGCGCTACCCAAGTATCTGTCACAAGGGAGAAGATCTCCCATATCGGATTAATGAGGGCAACTATTACCCTGTAATTTGTTATGTCCTCATATGCCATTCCAGTCCCCCCCCCCCCCCCCCGTCCACAGAGCTGTGTGTAAAACAAGCCCCTGCCAGTTCTCACTGTACGCCGACGATCTGACGCTGCACCCCTCTGATCTCCCTCTGCTAATGGCGTCCGGGCAAAGTTTCAGTGGTTCTTCCCAAGCATCCACAGTGTCTTTCCAGGGGTGGGAGCCCGTCTGGATACAAAGGTGCTGTGGGTGGATTGATCGGTAGGCCATCGTCCCTTCCACCCTCCATCCGTTATGCAGGTTTGTGACTCTCTTTGTGCGCATCATGCATTCTTGTGCTACTTTATGAGTTAAGTCTCTCCGTTTCCAATTTATTTGTGTGCGTGCGTCAGTGTTGGTGTGTTTCTCGGCTGCTCGATACTTTTAAATATTTTATTCCCAACAAGTAGACAAGGACACACCGGCCTGAGTGTGAGCCGGTGCTGGAACACGTTGTCTAGTAGCTACTGGCGAGCGCTGTGGACGACTTTAAGAAAAGGCACAGGTGGCTCTCTATCAGGAGACATGCTGTCCAGGTGACAGTGCCATCTGCCGTGCCAAGCCCCCGCGCCAGGAAGACATTCTCGCACATTCGCAGATGGAATCGGATGGAACTATTAAAAAAAGAAACCAAGAAAAAAACACGGAAATTATGTGAATGTTTTTCTGTCCGTGTTGATATGCATGCATGCAAATGAGCAGTAGCAGTTCTGATGCATTCGTTTCGCGGGTAAGGAATGTAGCTTCTTATAGCACTTTGGAAACAAACAACGCAACGGTCTCTTCAGCGAACGCAACACACACACACACACACACACACACACACACACACACACACACACACACACACACGCACACACACAAACACACAACACAATGGAACCCAGCAGGACCAAACGGGGGGGGGTTTGTTTCATGAATTTGCATTTGCACCGAGCGATATTGACGCACGGTAAAAGCACTTAACACCTAGGCTTTCAACCCCTAATTCACCCGTCCTCTCCGACGAGACAGCGACGGTGGGAGGGGGCGAAAAAGGGAAAACAAATAAATACATCCATAAAGGAATTCCATGAATACATAAATCTATTCGTTTCATGTTATTCTTTCACCTAGGACCGGCAGACGTGTTTGTGTAGACATCTGTGTCGGGGGCGACAGTGTGCCCCCGTAGCGGCTTAAGGGGACGGCGGTACAAGGACAAGGTCAGGGCTCTGTAGGGGGGGGCCGGGGGGGGGGGGGGGGGGCTCGGTGTCGCGTCCGGAGCGAAGAGCTACCTGGAGAACAAAGGCTCTCTGCCTTTTATATTCTGTTTAATACGGCGGCTCACTGAAGGCCGAGCCCAACGTCTGCCAAACAGTTTCAGTTCAAACACAGACTGCAAGGTCTTGTTTCAGCTGTGTGTGCGTGCGTGTATGTGCGCGCGCGTGTGTGTGTGTGTGTGTGTGAGGGAACATATGGGTTTGAATTCATTAATCAAACTTGTTTCTCTTACAATCGAGAAGACAGACCCAGCGTAAGAAAGCTATCTAAAAAAGCGATACACAGCCAGGATTGCGCAGAGCCCATGAATAGCAAGCAGGAGAGGAGCGGTTTGGCGCGCGCCACGGATGGCTGCCAAACTCATTAAAATAATAATAATAATCCTTGTTACTGTATCGCCTCTATTCCTATGGGACGCTACACAAAAAGAGAGAAAAAAGATTACGGATCTGGATCACACAAAACACATTCAGCAGCTTTTGGTTTAGTTTAAGTTCAACATTTTATTGAGTCTATGTGAATCTCTAAACACCTTTTTCTCAACTTTTCCGTAATGCATATTGGTTAATTCAATGTATGTACTCGAATGGTGTCTGTCGACATGTTTTCAGTATGTTTCAGTTGTCTCCACTACTCTTCTACTTCTGTTTTTTATGTGGCGTCCGCATTTCCCATCTGCAATCATCGGAGCAGCATCTCGTCCTGGCATAAGGTTTACATTGATTGCGGTCTACACCAGAACAAAAGGCAACGTTCCACACATAGCTGAGGATTTGGGCGCTGCTTTGCCTCTGGGGCACCGGTGCAAATGATACTCATGTGTACGTGTGTGTGTGTGTGTGTGTGTGTGTGTGTGTGTGTGTGTGTGTGTGTGTGTGTGTGTGTGTGTGTGTGTGTGTGTGTGTGTGTGTGTGAGCTGGCAAGCGCCAAGACTTAGGGTTTGCCCTAGATTCCCGCTCCCCCCTGGGCACCGGCGCCCCACCCGTCCCCCCCCCCCCGTCCCCCCCGCCGCGCCCCCCCATAGGGCTTCATCAGCTACAATTAGCACGGCTCCGTCGCCCAGGAAGAGGGCAGACGACATGTCAGCAGAAGGAGCAGACAGAGGGAGAGAACGAGAGAGAGAGAGAGAGAGAGAGAGAGAGAGAGAGAGAGAGAGAGGTGGAGAGAGAGAGAGAGAGAGAGAGAGAGAGAGAGGTGGAGAGAGAGAGAGAGAGAGGTGGAGAGAGAGAGAGAGAGAGGGAAAGAGAGAGAGAGAGAGAGGTGGAGAGAGAGAGAGAGAGAGAGAGAGGTGGAGAGTGAGAGAGAGAGAGAGAGAGAGAGAGAGAGAGAGAGAGAGAGAGAGAGGTGGAGGGAGACAGAGCAGGATAATTAATATAAATGGCAGAGCTGAAGAGTGAAAGAAAGACATGAAGAGAGTGCAAGTACAAGAGGCTCAGAGAGAGAGATTAAGATAGAGAGAGAGAGAGAGAGAGAGAGAGAGAGAGAGAGAGAGAGAGAGAGAGAGAGAGAGAGAGAGAGAGAGAGAGAGAGAGACATAAAGAGGCTCAGACTAGACGGACAGAGAAAACGAGAGAGAAACAGAGAGAGAGCGGGGGAGACATGCAGAGTGGGACAGAAAGGTCCACCCAACTCTCGAAAAACTGTTGTATCTGCCCCGCTGTCGCACGCCATGAAAGACATGAGGGGGACCAGAGGAGGAGGGCTGGAGGGGAGAAGGGCTGGGGTGAGGAGGGCTGGGGGGGAGGAGGGCTGGGGGGGGAGGAGGGCTGGGGGGAGGAGGGCTGGGGAGAAAGGGCCACTGCGCCCTCAACTGTTCTGCCTTCACACATCCAAACGCAGACCAGAGGCTAATCGCTGCTCTCAAAGGCCATGTAGGACCAATCAAGCAGCCATTCAAGGAGGTATTCGTGTGTCTGTGTGTGGTTGTGTTTTTGTGTGTGTGTGTGTGTGTGTGTGTGTGTGTGTGTGTGTGTGTGTGTGTGTGTGTGTGTGTGTGTGTGTGTGTGTGTGTGTGTTTCTGCATGCCTGTGTGTTTGTGACTGTCTTTGTTTCTGTGTGTGTGCGTGAGGGTGTATGTGTGAGAGTCGGAATGCAAAAGGAGTCTGCATCCCTCCGCAGAATTAAACTCTTTGGAGAAAAATCCTTGGAGGACCCTTCAGCTTAGGAGACTCTCTTGTGATGGCTCACACAGAAAAGGCGTCCGTGCACACGCATGCGGAAGCACGCACGTAGTCAGGCATTCATATTCACACACTCGCAGAAACAAACACACACACACACACACGTACACACACACACACACACACACACACACACCATATTACTGTCATTCATATCAAACCTTCAATTATATTGTTTTGAATATAAAAAGATGACAGAGCACAATGCAAATGCTCAAACTTATGCAAAGTGTGTTGTGTTGAGTCGTGTTGTGTTGTTTGCTTTTCTCAGTGGTGGCCCAGTGGAGAGAGAGAGACGTGGAACTAAACCCCTTCCTATTTGTCCCTCGCAGCACTGGGATATGACCCTGAAAAATACCACACACACATCCACACAATCCCCCCCCCCCCCCCCCCTGACCCTGACCCCCCCCCCCCCAACACTCAGACACACATACCGAACGAGGCATGCTAAATGGGCCCCCACATAAGCAAACACACACACATAAAGACAAAGATGCAACATGTTTACGGGTAATGCATGTTTTCCGGACAACAAAAACATAAACACACATGCGCACACAAACAAACCACACATAGGCACACGTGGCACATAGATGCACACACACATAGCATGTTATAGCAACACAAACACACGCATTATAAATAATAAACACAAACACACCTCCTCTAACCGTCCCCGGCGGAAGCGGCGGCAATTAGCGGAGCACAGACGAGGCATCTCATTGATTCAGACGACTTTAGAATCACACTGAACAACACGCGGCCGATCAATCCAGGGAGGGTTAATTGTTGAGGAGGGGGGGAAATGACAAGATGCATGAATAGAGGGGAAAGAGAGAGAGAGAGAGAGAGAGAGAGAGAGAGAGAGAGAGAGAGAGAGAGAGAGAGAGAGAGGGGGAGAGAGTGAGAGAGAGAGAGAGAGAGGGGAGAGAGTGAGAGAGAGAGAGAGAGAGAGAGAGAGTGAGAGAGAGAGAGAGAGAGAGAAAAGAGACGCATAGAGAGAGAGAGAGAGAGAGAGAGAGAGAGAGAGAGAGAGAGAGAGAGAGAGAGACACAGAGAGAGAGAGGCGGGGGGCTTGGGGGTTGATATCCGTTCATGGATGTGGGGGGTTTGGGGGGGGTTCCCATGTGACCTATTGACTGCTGTGTTGTCTTTCCCCGCGCTTGCAAGCGCTACCATTTTTGTTTCCAGTGTAATTACAGCGTTGTTGTTGGTAGGGCCTGGTTGGGGGGGGGGTGCCACCATCGACCCGGGCCGCCTTCCGAACAAACAAGTCCCCGGAGCCCTCCATGAGATGGGTCGCGTCACACACACACACACACACGCACACACATGCACAAAGAGAGGGTTGGGGGGGTGCATGTGTGTGTGCACGCTGAACTTAATTTCCTGCCACCCCCCATTCACTGCCAAGATTGAAGTTGAAGTTGGATAAAAGTCCACAGACGACTGCACGGCCTGCATCGGCTTCATCGTCTTCTTCCTTATCCACACACATCTCCGAGGACTGCCTCTCCGATTTGACTTATTGAAACGAGCTCGCTCACTCAGGAGCGGGAGTGAGATGTTGTCCGATTTGTTATTGCAGCGGTTTCTAGAACAAGGTCCGCAGAGTTCCACCAAACTGGCTTCCAGGCAAAACCTCAGCAGACGGCACTACGCAGAATGCTCAGCCACATAGAAGCTGTACCGGGCCCAAAACGGAATTAGAACCAACCCTCCCGTCGATATCCTGCCAGATGTGTTCGTCTGCAGTTTCGACAAGCGAGACGGGCTCTTCAGCTGGAATCACCAGGCTGATGGTTCTGACCAGCAGTTGTGAAACCGTTTTCCGCTTCTTATTTCGCCTTCAAAACACGTTCCACGTCTGCTTGTCCAACCCGTTCGCTGATGCCTTGTCCGAATAGCAAAGCGTATGTGTTTATGCACACACACACACACACACACACACACACACACACACACACACACACACACACACACAGACACACACACACACACCGCCTTCGCGCACACACAGACACACACACACGAACAGACACTTGCACACACAAATCATTCTCCCAATTCAATTAACTTCAGCCCCCTCTCCGTTTCCCATCTCTTCACCTCTCCATCTCACTCTGTCCACTGCCCCTGCCCCTCTCTCTCCTCCTCCTCCTCCTCCTCCTCCTCCTCCCTCCTCCCTCACCCTCCACTCTCCTCACTCTATTGATCTCTGGCTCGCTCGATATTTCACCGTGAGTGTGGCTTTGCAGAGCAGACGGCAGCAAGACAATATCTACATGAGGAAATGCCAGTGAGGTCAGCTCGGGCCTACAGCGATATAGGGAGCTGGGGACCCGTGCGATAGATCCTACATTTTACAAGTTCAGTTTTAATCACATAGAGGGAGGGAGAGGGAGCGGGAGACACAGAAAACATAGGAGAAAGTGCTGAGCAGGGAAGCGAAACCATGCCCATACGCAAAGGAGGGCTTATTAAGCTCAAACTCAGTCTACCAGCCAGTCCCTTCTGGTCCATATGTATATGGGTAACATGGCTCCATGCAGACATGTAGAATGACATGTTTATTGTTGGATTGGGTGTTTCTGTGTGCCATTTGCTTCACCAAAAAAACAACAACATACAAACCACATGCAAAACCAGATTTTCTCCTCCCATGAACCGCATGTTAAACATAGTCCAATTACTATCTGTCAATTTGTCATGGGGCTCTCCAACCTGTTTTCGTGCTGCAATACTATAGGATTATCTCTCGGTCTCTCGCCCCCCCCACCCACACACACACACACACACACACACACACACCCCCACCCCCACACCCCCACCCACACACACACACACACACACACACACACACACACACACAATGTTTTTAGCCAGCCAAGTCTGTTCCTGTCTTTGGCGGGGTGGAACATCTTACCACGGCGGTGGGGAATCTGACAGCGCACCTTACAGTGCTCCACTAATGAGCTGGGTTCAGAGCAGCTTGGCATCACCCTCTCTCTCTCTCTCTCTCTCTCTCCCACTCTCTCTCTCTCTCTCTCTCTCTCTCTCTCTCTCTCTCACTCTCTCTCTCTCTCCAGCTCTCTCTCCCACTCTGTCAGCAGGTACGCAAAAGGAGGGAGCACAGCTGACAGCACAGAGCTACACAATTCTATATCCCCTTCCAATCCCCTCGCACTCCTTTCAGGAAACCTAGGGCACATGGGCCCCGGCGGAGCCGTTGGTGAAATGCCCAGAAAAAAGCTCATTTTATTTATTGTGAAAGTACGGGCCAAACAGATGTATTCCAAACAACGTACAGCCAGGGATACGCAGTTTTGAAAGTTACATGCAAATACACACAAAGTAATGCAAGCGCAAACCCCTGTAGGAATAGAAGGTAAAATTAGGTTTGCGCGGGTTGACATTTTCAAGCCGCAAACTTGTGTTTAAAATTAAAAAACATGAGCATGTAAACACGCTGGAGGCGGGCACTGTGAAATGACAGAGTAGGAAACGGTTGCGGTGAGGGGGATATGCGAGGCAGTCTGACAAGTCCCCTCCTCCATTCTACAGCTAGAGATACTGGCGCCCCTGCAGCCATGGGGTGTAATGAAAGAGCAGGTTAAGATTCCCAGGAAACCATCTTGAGGAACAAGTCACTTCGACTCCCAACGGGATTTTGTTTCATTACTAAAGGTATTCTACAACATATATAGCCTCTTATAAATACACCAGACGAGAGGAAACATCGAGTTTATAGTTGAATAGAGTTTGTGCATTTAAAAGGAAAAGGAACTGAAGAGAGCTTAGCCCAGTGCCCACTTGTTGCCATTCTTTCGGTTTACAGCCAAACTATGTGCTCCTCTTTCCAGCCGAATGCACATACACAGACGTACAATAACACACACACACATACACACACACACACACACACACACACACACACACACACACACACACACACACACACACACACACACACACACACACACACACACACACACACACACACACAACGAATACCTGAATAAAATAATTAAGAATGAATGAATGAAGTAGTGAGACACTATTGTGAATCGTTTCCATTATGGGCCATTTGCTGTGCTTTTGAATGGGTCTGACAAGAGTTCCTGGACCGATTCATTGTCTTCACGAGTGCCCCAGTGAAAGGCCTCCCATCTCCGGGAGCTCAAATGAATGTCTGGGTCAGCACAATGTGAGGGAAGGGGAAAAGAAAGAAGGACAGAAAAGCGAATTTCCAAGAAAGTCGACGACAGGATTCAGAAAAAAAAAAACGTCTTGTTGTGCCTTGTTGCAAGTTTCTCCCGAACACACGATCACTATCTGTGTCCTTGTCTGGAAAAGTTGGCTCCCACACCTCAGTAAATTCAATCTTTCTTCTGTTACAAATCACTCTGAGCAAGGGAGGGAGGGAGGGAGGGAGGGAGGGAGAGAGAGCGGGAGAGACGGATGCAGCGATGGAGAGGGTGAGCAAAGAGAGCGAGATGGGGAGAGAAAACCAGAAAGAGAGCGAGCGAGGGAGCGAGAGAGAACCACATAATAACACAGCTCCTCATCATCATGCCCGCCACTGTCTGGACCGGGCAGATGTCGTCACTGGCAGAACATTCCCGAGAGCCACCGCCGGCACATCTGGGACGCGTTACCACGGTGACCGCATGGCATATTAGGACTTTGTGCCTCGTCAATTCGCCTCCTTTGGTCTCTCCACCTCTGGGCCAGTGCCTCACACTGTACTGTCTAGTCCATGGCTGCTCACTGTGCTGTCAATGAACTAACTAGGACATCTATACATACAGTATATATATATGTATATGTATCATTATCATTAATTCATCAATAAACAATAAATGCTGATAATACTAAATATAACAATAATATCTATGTACATTTTTCCTCCGCTAACTGCAAACACAAGCGCCATTGACACGGGCGTAAAAGCAGCCTTTATAACTAAACAGGTCGCAGCAACGTGGGTGTTAAGGCTCTCCTACGCAGGAGAATAAAGAGAGGGTCGGTTTATGGCTGCCGTGAAGCGGATGAGACGTCTGGGGGTAGGGAGCGGCTGGGAGCGGGGGGAGAGGGGGGAGGGGGGCTGGTGGGGAAGGGGACAGTGGTGCTGATGTGACAGCGGCAGGACTGGGGAGATGGGGATCTCTGGCTGGGAGAAACATGACTTCAAAGCAGTCGGGATCAATGATGCTGTTTGCCTATTGATCTCTCTCTCTCTCTCTCTCTCTGGCTCGCTCGCTCGCCCTCTCCAAGGAGAGAGATGCATCAATCGAAGAGCTCCGCTTGAGGGCTACAGGGAGAGAGAGAGAGGGGGGGGGGAGAGAGAGAGGAAGACAGAGAGAGAGATAGAGCTATTTGTGTGCTAATCTACAACTTAAACTAAATTGAGACATAACCACTTTGGGGAATGAATAACTTTGCTTAGCAGTAGGTATAGTATTCATGGAGAAGATTCCGGGGGAATTCCCTGCACATTCTTTCGCAGTGATTTAATCTTCTTTTTGGATTACTTCCAGGGATGTTATTTCATGTTTCCATAGTGGGTGAAATCCAAATATGGGACTTAAATAAATCAACACGATACTGGAAAAAATTTGAATACATAATGTACTTGATTATGTTAAATCAAAATTACATGAGCGAATCAAATGTTGGGTTAAAAAATTGTAATTCCAGTCGACGCCCCGCGGGCCATAGCAGCTCAGTGGGCTCCTGACTTCAGAGGGTCTGGTACGGTGGGCTCCTGACTTCAGAGGGTCTGGTACGGTGGGCTCCTGACTTCAGAGGGTCTGGTACGGTGGGCTCCTGACTTCAGAGGGTCTGGTACGGTGGGCTCCTGACTTCAGAGGGTCTGGTACGGTGGGCTGCTGACTTAAAGCGGTCCGGTCCAAGCAGAATCCTTACAGAGAGCTGGTACAGCAGGCTCCTGACTTAATAGGGTCTGGCGGCAGACGAATCCTCACAGCGACCTGGTACAGCGACCTGGTACAGAGACCTGGTACAGAGACCTGGTACAGAGACCTGGTACAGAGACCTGGTACAGAGACCTGGTACAGCGACCTGGTACAGCGACCTGGTACAGAGACCTGGTACAGCGACCTGGTACAGAGACCTGGTACAGAGACCTGGTACAGCGACCTGGTACAGAGACCTGGTACAGCGACCTGGTACAGAGACCTGGTACAGAGACCTGGTACAGCGACCTGGTACAGAGACCTGGTACAGAGACCTGGTACAGAGACCCGGTACAGAGACCCGGTACAGAGACCTGGTACAGAGACCTGGTACAGCGACCTGGTACAGAGACCTGGTACAGAGACCTGGTACAGTGGGCTCCTTTGAAAAGTCGCTCTTTCCTCTTACTCTACAGAACCACTCTGACACAAAATTTGTAATGTGTCACCCCCGAAAGAAAAGAACCCTCTTAGCGACACTTCTGGGACCTCCTCGTCCCCGGGCTCCACACCCCGAGGTAAGGCAGCCGCTCCCACCTCAGCTCGGGCCAACGGAGGACAGATATCCTAGCGTTTTGCCGCGCGCCCCGCATGTTATTATTTTTTATCTTTCGCCTCCTGAGCCTGAAAGTCCTCCATTTAAACGACGGCCCCTTGGGTAATTGCAGGGCTCTCTTTGTCCGAGACATCTCTCTCTCCCTCCCTCCCTCTCCCTTCTCCCTCCTTGCCCTGGGTGAACCGTGGGATTCTGGATTATGTAACGTTTTTAAAAAGGCGACCAGGCAACATAGCGTTTGTCAGACACACAATATGCCTGGTGTCCGCTCTGTTTTCCACTGACAATGTGTGTTTTTATTTTTTCCCCTTGTTGTGTTTTCCCTCTCTCTGTGCAGTAGCTCCAGTTGGCCGGCCATCTGCTGCTCATCAGGCCCTTCAATGAGCACGGCTTCCTCTGTACATCGCTGCTGGAGCTTCCCTGGCTACCGCCACCACCCAAATGGATGCATATGTTGCGGATTACAATGGAAGTGGCAGCTGTTTCCGCAAAATCCTGTCTTTGTGTGTGTGTGTGTGTGTATGTGTGTGTGTGTGTTGGCAATGCTGAAAACGTGACTGTATGTTAGAGAGTGCTTTTTTTTCATTGCTCAGCCGAGGGATCGTACCAGCTTCAGCCGGAAGAGGGAGTGGCAGCCGTCCTCCGACGGTAAGACTAATCAACAAAACAAGGCAGTAGTAAAAACAATTTCCAACGATTTGTGGACAAATTATGAATTTGAGATTCAGCGGTTGATAACAATCAATCGTGCAATCCTTGAGCAAGGAAAAAAACAACAACATCAACCACAAAAAAAGAGAATAGTTGTATTTTTTGGTTAGTTAAGGCTGATAATCGTGGCTCTGCTTGTGGGTCGGCCCAGCGTTGCATGGGAGCACCAGACCACGGGGGGGATGGTGTGTGTGTCGCCATGGGGCCGGGGCGGACGGGACTCCTTAATACCCTAATAGCAGTTATCAGGGGGGGTGGATGGCGGCCCGCCGTCTTCAGCCGTCTCCCTATCGATCACACTGGGACTGAGTCTGTGTGTGTGTGTGTGTGTGTGTGTGTGTGTGTGTGTGTGTGTGTGTGTGTGTGTGTGTGTGTGTGTGTGTGTGTGTGTGTGTGTGTGTGTGTGTGTGTGTGTGTGTGTGTGTGTGTGTGTGTGTGTGTATTAGTGCGGTTAAGTACGCGGGATTGTTTGTGTTTGTGTGTGTGTGTGTGTGTGTGTGTGTATGCGTCAGTGTGTGAGTGTAAGTGTGTGATAGTGTGTGTGTGATTGTGTGCGTGTGCTTGTGGGTGTGACTGGAGAGAACTGTTGCGGTCTATATCCACAGGGTTAAGTTATTAGCGTTCACTGGCCCCCCTGCTGCGTCTAGGGGCCTCAGGCGTGGAGAGGAGGACTACTGTAATGGAACACACACACACACACACACACACACACACACACACACACACACACACACACACACACACACACACACACACACACACACACACACACACACACACACACACGCACACACACACACACACACTATAATGGTGGTTGCGGTTGTGTTGGTGGCCTGTTCTTTAGTTATTTTTTAGTTATCCCCTGTATGATTGGACTATTTTTTATTTTGAGGTTAATACTGTGTAGGAAATTTAATTTCCTGCTTCCTCTTTATCATCAAAAACCCAGAGAGTAGACACGTGAAGTAGAGCAGGAGGCACTGCTGTACTGCTTTGGTGTGCCTCTGGATACTTGTATTTATAACTTCATTTGAAGGCCAGGCTTTGACGTGCAGCACAATCACACCCCCTTGGGTCCTGGGAAATGCTTTTCTCTCCACATCAACGAAAATAAACAAGGAAATAAATAATGAAGTCTTTTGTTTCGTTTTCAGAAATGTACGA
Source organism: Gadus chalcogrammus (assembly GCF_026213295.1). Lineage (NCBI taxonomy): Eukaryota > Metazoa > Chordata > Actinopteri > Gadiformes > Gadidae > Gadus > Gadus chalcogrammus. The sequence goes on along the minus strand of NC_079432.1, from coordinate 12,715,139 downwards.
AATCAGGTGCGAACCAATAGACAGCGGCGTTGCAACACAAGTGTGCGGCAAACTCGGTAGCATCATAGCTCATATCACACAATCGCGGTGCGCGCGCACACACACACACACACACACACAGACACACACACCTTTCCAAATATAGATTTCACAAAATGGATCCCTAGAGTCAACGCTACACGGAGTAACACACGCTCTAACCTGCGGTCTCGCGTGCAGCTGTGGAGCAGTGATATCTGACTTTGCAGACAGGGGTAATTAAGTAAACACACACACACATGGCAGAGGACATGCCTGCTTGTCGAACATACACAAAGAGTGTTGAACCTCCCAATCCTCCCCCTGAGATTAACCGATGACATCCAATGGACCTGGGCGTGTAAATATAGCACAGACCCAATTACTTAACGCGCTATATAATTGAATACCCATTTTATGAACCCCCCCTCCCTTCTCTCCATCCCAACACCACCCCCCTGCTCAAAATTCAGGCTAAATTCAGAAATATCATTTAGTGACGGAGAATCCGAGTCTAAGTGAATGTGATACGGGTCGCTTTTCTCATCGAGATATTCAGCGGGGCTCAAAAGCCCATTTTGTAGACAGCCACATCTCTCCCTCGCATCCTCTGTCAGCCTGTCTATCCCTCTCTCCCTCTCTCTACACTCAAAAAAATGATTTTTTGCCATAATAAACTTTAAGCTTAACATTTAAATTAAACCTGTTTAAAGTAAATACATCATATATTATATTCATCCATATTCATTAAATACAACATAAACCAGTTCAATAGGAAATTAAATCTGATTTATTCACATTAAGTCTATTTAATTGTTTCACTGGAATTCATTGGATCCACCTGAAGCACGCGGGCACACCACTCTTTCATTCCCGAATAGACCTCGTGCTGATGAATGGACCGAGTTTGGTAAGCTTTTTATCCGTTTAAGTTAACTAGAAACCGATTATTTATTAGATGTCCACATGTTTAATGGGGAACATTAGAATAGATGTTCTGTTACTGAATATAAGCGTTTCTTTATTCATTTAGGCGAGTTATCTAGCACTGTAACTAGCACTAGCTAACTATTTAGCTAACTAGCTGGGTAACCTGGCTAGGAAAATAGTCATGAAACACCATAAATATGCTATTGCTTTCACAATGGTATCGCAAATCCCTTGGCTTATGTTGTGCAACGGCTTGTGCCCTTAGCATTTAGGCATGGTTTACGTCAGGTGGCTAGCACTACGACATTGGGTCTGCCAAAGCATTTAGCTAGCTATCGTATTTCGCATGTCCCCGCGATTGACTGGCTCCTGGCCGTTAAGGTGGAATCGAGGGAGTGGTTGCCGACCGTACACGTCCAGCCGTTGCGTAGGGAGTGAGAGCCTGTTGTCGGGAGTGTACTGGTAATCTATGAAAACGTGGTTGTTTTGATAAAACACAGTTCGAATATATGCTATACTTTGCCATCTCCAAATGTATTAAAACGTCCAAAGATGCCATATTACCACAGTTTTGGACGAGAGTTGGTAATGACGGCTGTTGGGGGGGGGGGGGGGGGGGGCATGCCCATGGACTTACATTTATCGTCTCGTGTGAATTGTCACTTATAGCCTACTTTTCCTCAATTTTCATATTCAGGTATTCTCTCTTTGGATTTACTTTGTGAAAACCAGGGCAACCTCTTAATAGTAAGTATTAGTGGCATTTTTGTTGGGTTTTCTCTACTAAAATATTGATCAGCTAATCTGTCCCTTCCACCCTTTATTTTTTTTCTGCAGGTTTGATGATGACGACCTAATTTGAGCTCAGCGTTATTCTTGTAATTTAGTGCTCTTCAGATCACACTAACAGTTGCCTCTGGATCAATCTCCTAATCTACTAATGTGTACAACTGTCAATAATGTATTTGTTTTTTATTTCTTTTCCAAATTCCTTTCCAGGCTCCTTGTTCTCGTAATAAATATGGATAATTGCTCTAATGTATGTCCTACCTTCTTATTTCTTCGCAAAATGATATTTAACTTGTGTTTTGTAAACAGTGATAGCTGAATTTCAGCAGAATACGAAAACTGAGGTACAGTGAAGACTATTTAAGCCCAAAAGTTAAAATGTATGCATTTCAATTACATGACAATTTTCCATCTATTTTGATCACATAACTCCAATGTAAAAAATGACATTTCAATCCATCTTTATTAATCATGTTCATGTAATCTAACCAAATACATTGGGTTTATGCATAATACCTGAGTAAGTCCAATTTAATTGATAAATGTTGAGTTTATCTATTTTATTCATGTTGAATGAACATGATTAATAAACATGGATTGAAATGTCATTTTTTACATTGGAGTTATGTGATCAAAATAGATGGAAAATTGTCATGTAATTGAAATGCATAAATTTTAACTTTTGGGCTTAAATATTTTTTTGAGTGTACACTCTCGTCTCTCGTTCAGTCTCCTTTCAACCAGGCTGGTGAAATTAGTCCATAAAAAGAAGAGAAAAATCAGTTTCAGGGCCCGTTGGCTCTCTCGTCGGCTTCCATCTTTTTATAGCCTATCCAGCTGCCAGCCGCTGATAACAAAAGCCATTGGCTGCTGAAGAGCCCTCTCCACCGGCACAGCCAATAGCTGTCATCGAACGCGCCTTCAGATGATTAGCATAACAAAAGCTTGTTTATCTGCACAATTTCTTCATCAAATTACAAAAATGCTCCTTTCTCTGCAATGTCTCGCGGTCCTCAAGACCCTCCCTGAATCCGTATTAACATTCCCATAGTGCGCTCTCGCTCTCTTTCATCCCCACCAACGTGTCAGTTTGGACAGCCTAGGACAGGGAAGTAGGTAACGTCTGGGGAAGGCCGGCTTGGACTGGAAAGTAATATCAAATGCTCCTTTGTTCCCATGTGTCTTGAGAATGGATGATTACCCTGTTATATTTAGACCCGCTACTGTAAGGTACTTTGAAGTCTGTTTTTCTGTGCCGTCAAGGCGACACTATGTTTGCAATCGTAGCTCGCAGCTAGTGGATGTGTAAGTTGCTTGAAAAAACAAAACACTGTTTCTATTGAGCACACCCTGGATCGAAATAAATAAATGGACTGTGAATCGTTGGTGCAATCACAGCTTCACAATTGCCGGTAGTTAGTGACTACCACCATGAAGATGAGTTGGCAAGGTCTTTCTGCTGTCCACCAGTGTGTGTGTGTGTGTGTGTGTGTGTGTGTGTGTGTGTGTGTGTCTGTGTGTGTGTGAGGTTTAACACCATCACAGTTCCCCAGTTTAAAGCAAATCGGCCTGGACGTTTGCTGGTTGCCAGAGCAAATCTAAGCCATCTGTGGGTAAAGTGAATCGTTTTCGCATGGAGCACACACACACACACACACACACACACACACACACACACACACACACACACACACACACACACACATTTATCAACACACACAAAGACACACACACACACAAACACACATATACGATATGAGAGAATCCGATAGAAAGAGACAGATGCACACACAGTCGCACAGTGATAGATGCAAACACACAAACACACACAAAGACACATATCCAGACACACACTCATACACACAAAGACATAAATACAGACACACACACACCCATACAAACACCCATACACAATTACAAAGAAACACCTACACCCACCCCCCCCCCCCCCCCCCCCCCCCCCCACCCACCCACCCACCCACCCACCCCCCCACCCACCCACCCACACACACCACACACACACACACACACACACACACACACACACACACACACACACACACACACACACACACACACACACACACACACACACAATCATTCACTTCTGTCTTTCAGTCAATTTCTGATAAAGCGACAGGTTCAACACAATGAGCATTTATCATCAGAGCCTGAGGAAAAGCTTACGACATCCAAACCTAGCCTGGAAACTCTGCTCTATCCGTCCCCCTGCTCTCTCTCCCTCTCCCTCACTTTATTTATCTCCCCCCCCCCCTGACAACCTCCTCCTAGCAGACATTCCGGAGACACTTTTGAACACAACATTTTCTCCGATGTGTCCCTTGCCAATACATATCTCCCCAAAGCCCCCCCCCCTTCCCCTACCTCAGCCCCTCTCTGATGCTGCTTTGATGTGTCCCTCGCACACACAGACACACATACACACAGACACACTCACAGGTGAAACTCACTGTAGATGGAAAAATGCCTTTCCATCTTCCCTTCACCTCACCTTCCCTCCTTCCCTCCCTCCCCTTCTTCCTGTATAGAACCGGCCATGTATTTAATAAATGCAGGTGCTGTGGGCAGCCGGGGATGGCTTCAAGGTGATCCGGAGGTCTATTGGGACATCATTACACGTGATATCCCTCCTCAAATATACCCTCTCTTCGGTTCATTTAGCCCACTCTAGCGTTCTCTGGCAGTCTTTACGAGGCTGTAGTCCGTAACCCACAGGCGCATTGCTTCAAAAAGGTCTATATAATTTGGAAGGAGTATATTTGAGAAATTTGACCTCAAGGCAGATGTATTCCACCTCCATGTTAATAAATCTGAAACCTAACGCTAGGGAATGCAATTTGGAGGGACCAGCCGGAGTAAGCAACATTTTGAAGGTATCCAACTGTAAAGAATCCCACCCTTCCCTTCAGGCCTCCCGCCAAAGCCACTCCCCCAGAACACACCACTAGCTCGTTAGCTTTAGCAACGGGTCTGACAAGCCTTGTGCAAGAGACCGGTCATCTGCAATGATGGCATGGGCAGAGTGCGCTGAGCAACCTGGATAGGTAGATAGACAGGCAGGCAGGCCATCCAATCATTGTAATGGACCCAAAGACAGCCTCAGATACCGAATTATTTTCATTTTTTTGTGTGCATTCGGATTGCTGATGGTATTTTAAGAGGGTTTCAGTTTCTTCTGGATCATAGGGGCAGAACAGGGGGGGACTTAAGAGGCTTAAGTATACTTAGCCGTCATGTCAGCGACAGGCCATCAAGACAGTAGCACACAAATTCACACATACACACACACATACACACACACACACACACACACACACACACACACACACACACACACACACACACACACACACACACACACACACACACACACACACACACACACACACACACACACACACACACTCACGCAAGTGTGCTAACACACGCACTGACACACTCTTGTTGAGATTCTCATAGCTGTGTTGTTGTCACACACGTGGCTTGTTCCTATATCAAATCTGGGCTATTACGTTTTCCCCGTGAGAAGATCTTTGAATTGCGTACACCAGTGATTAAATCTTTCAATTGTTTCTGAATGAAGTTAGCTGCTGTGCTGTCGCTGATTGAATTGAAGGGAACGGGAACAATTAGTAAAACACTGCACGCAAGAAACAGGCTGATGTTTTTCTTATTAAAATTTGGTTGTTTACACCATGTTTGGTTTGGGTAAGGAGAACAAATTTGGCGCATTTGAAACACCTGCATGTGCATGTGTGTCCTCATTATGTGGTTATGGGATGTTTCTCAGTTCAGATGGCAGTTTGTCTTCAAGGTTTAATGGCGCACACGTGGCCCCGTGGCACCACTTTCCCACTCTCAGGGGGGCTTTGGTTCCCCTGACTCGCAGTCGTCCAGCTGCACGTAGCTCGGCCATATCACGTGTGCGTGCGTGCGTGCGTGCGTGCGTGCGTGCGTGCGTGCGTGCGTGCGTGCGTGCGTGCGTGCGTGCGTGCGTGCGTGCGTGCGTGCGTGCGTGCGTGCGTGCGTGCGTGCGTGCGTGCGTGCGTGCGTGCGTGCGTGCGTGCGTGCGTGCGTGCGTGCGTGCGTGCGTGCGTGCGTGCGTGCGTGCGTGCGTGCGTGCGTGCGTGCGTGCGTGCGTGCGTGCGTGCGTGCGTGCGTGCGTGCGTGCGTGCGTGCGTGCGTGCGTGCGTGCGTGCGTGCGTGCGTGCGTGCGTGCGTGCGTGCGTGCGTGCGTGCGTGCGTGCGTGCGTGCGTGCGTGCGTGCGTGCGTGCGTGCGTGCGTGCGTGCGTGCGTGCGTGCGTGCGTGCGTGCGTGCGTGCGTGCGTGCGTGCGTGCGTGCGTGCGTGCGTGCGTGCGTGCGTGCGTGCGTGCGTGCGTGCGTGCGTGCGTGCGTGCGTGCGTGCGTGCGTGCGTGCGTGCGTGCGTGCGTGCGTGCGTGCGTGCGTGCGTGCGTGCGTGCGTGCGTGCGTGCGTGCGTGCGTGCGTGAGTGCGTGCGTGCGTGCGTGCGTGCGTGAGTGAAGGTGTGGGTTTTCGACAGTAAACTCGATTACTAAAAGGGGATGGTTGAGGAGCTATTTTAAGGTTTCTCTCAGGGATGATTTGAGAGAGGGTAAGAGTAAGAGTAAGGATGAGAGAGGGAGAGAAGACGTTCAAACATTTGGCAGCTATTTTCGAAATGCGGGTTTACACTACAGAAGAATGAAGTTCCCTGATTTGTGAGGAACTTAAGGTGATCTCAGGCCTTCCCATGTGATGGAATGACTCCACAGCATCTGGTTTCTTGTGAACCGTGGCCTGTCCAGAAAGACACGTATCTCAACTTACAAGAAAACAAATTGATCCTATTAGAAATTATTCTTCTGCAGTCTGAGGAAAACATTTCCATGAAAAAAAGGCTATAAAATCTCAAGTCAGGAGAAAGTCTGTAGTCCATCTCATCATTCCTCTATTCAAATTCCATCCTCAAAGGGCGTCACTGATCACATTAAGCGCCGGCGATCACAACACCTTCTAACCCTCATCCCACTGGAGGAAAATGAAAGCATGAAAACAACAACAGATATAAATACTTCCATAGAGGAGCAATATCGACCTCCTCCTCCGGGGTCATTAGGCATGCAGGCGCTGAACCGACCGTCCAATCCGTGAAGCAGATTTAAATATGCAAATCAATCCCTGTGAAGGTTAATTGTTTTGCTAAACACGGTGGTATTTGACAGCACCTGCGCAAAAGGAGGAGGAGGAATCAATCCACAAAAGGTCAGGGACCATAATGAAACAATACCCCCCCCCCATTCACTCACATTAAAATGGCAAACGTTCCTTCAATTAAAATATAAAACAAAACCGAAAAAACACAAAAGCAATTATTTCCGGTTCATTTCCCCCGGAAAAAAAATGACACCTCACCCCCCTGGCACAGTTGTTTGGCTATGTCGAAGAGTAACAGTCCAAAACAACATCATGCAAAATGCATGGATACGACTCCAGCTGTTGCAAACGTTGCTGTATTATTTATTGATGACAGATCCATCTTACGAAGGGAAGGGGAGTGATGTGTGTTAAATATTAACTAAAGTTCACTGCATTTGTTATGTCTTGATCACCACAACCCCCCCCCCCCCCCCCCCCAACACACACACACACACAACCACAAACACACACACACACACACACACACACACACACACACACACACACACACACACACACACTGCCAAGTTGTTGGTAGGTCAATATGATAATCATAGGAGTGGAAGAAAGCAGCGGGCCGTGAGGACTTAGTGCATGTGCCGACACAGCTGGACTACAAGGCATTCCCTAGCTCATAGGTATTACAGTAAGCAGCAGCGAGATCAGAGGGTGATGTATCACTACAGATATATATAGACATACAACAGACTATGGTCTGTCTCCTACCTCTTTCCAGTACGTGTTCTAATAATGTTTCATTGAAGTGTATCTTCATGCCTGCATGAAATGTCACATTCGTGGATATGAAAGCATTTCTTTGTATGTACGGACTCTCCTTCCCTGCGTCTATGTGTGTTTTTGTGTTTTTTCCGTAACGCTTCTCCTGACACAGACATCTCCTGCAACCAGACGTTTCTGGATGAAAGCCGTAACCTTTGACTAGGCTCTGTTTTACTAAGAGGGGATGTGCAAAGCAACAGCTCATGTACCGGCAGCAACGTGCCAAAGAACGGACAAAGAATGGTTGGCAAAGACATGTTGGGGCACTGTGGCTACAGACCCAAATAAATGCGCCCAGATTCACAATGCTGTGATGCTATCTTAGCTTTCATCACGTCCTTCAGGAATGGACTTCGTTAAAACCTGTTTCCCCAGAACATGTTCTCAGTGCTACCTTTCTGCGTGCACGCTTTCAACCGTCATTCATCAGTGAAGTAACTCATCTTGCTCAAGGATGCCTAAGGCTGGGCTGCCGACACTGGGGACGTGTGTGTAAGAAGATGGGAGGAGAGGACGGGAGAGGTCAGGTAGCCGGCTGGGGGTAAGAGATGCCAGGCACCACACATGCAGTCAGCTGCCCCCAATGTGACCTGCTCAAATGTATAAGACATCATGTGTGTGTGTGTGTGTGTGTGTGTGTGTGTGTGTGTGCTTGTTTTTTCCAGCTCACACTGATTGACAGTGTGAAAGAACAGTGAGAGAACCGTGATCAGCACAGTGAGACATAGTTCTCTCTACAGATAAGTATCAAGGATCAATCGCAATCATAGCTAGCTTTAAACCTAGGTCAATTGTATCAAATAACCTACTTTCTTAGGAACTAGCTGGCAGGATGTCCACATATTAATCATTATTCATGTTTAGACTGTACAGGCAGCTCGGTAATAGCCATTAGAGCAACGATCGAAAAAGCCAAGAGGATCGCAGCGCATCCTTCCCCAGGCTAGTATGGTAGCCAACCTGTGCTAGCACGTTCAAACCGGTGGGACTGTAGCAACGCTCACTAAGTTGACCCCACTTCAAACTTGGCACAGAAAACTCAGTCGTTCTAGAATCTTCCGCTTCCCTAGCTTCGTTTTGTTTTTGTATATTTTAATACACTCCGACTTCGATGGTTGTGCATGATGGGAATTCAAGACAAAGATAGCAGCCTTCCGATCAATGCTATTGACGATTAGAAGAAGCCATAACGTCTTAGTATTATATCGATCGAAGGAGCTCAGAGAAGCGCACGTTGAATAGTTCACCTTTTCCCCTGGAGACACACACATATAAGGATACACATCCATATAAGGATACACATCCATATAAGGACACACATCAGTATATTTATATAAGGAGGGCTATTGATGGTATTTAAAAAGCGTCCTCAAACATCGTGCAGCAGCATCACTCCCTCTCGTGTGTGTGTGTGTGTGTGTGTGTGTGTTGGAAGGGGGAGCCGTGTGACTGGTCGTGTTGTTGAAAAATGATTCCGGTGTTCAAAAATGATTCCACACTCACCACCCCCACCCGCCTCGCAGATCCCTCGCGGCAAAACACATCCACTTACCTAGGAGAAAGGGGAGAGAGACAAGAAAATCAATGACCACACACTCAATTATATCACAACTTAGCCAACAAGTAGCTGCCTCCCCAAGGCCGCCCATGCCCCCCGTCCCCCATCGGGTTCCTTATTGTCTTGTTTTTCCATTTTATAAGAGCACAATAGCCTCACAATACATAGGACGAATGTACAGCTTCATAATACACAACTAGAGCTTCACAATACATAGCGAGAATTCACAGTACACAACTAGAGCTTCAAAATACACAACTAGAGCTTCACAATACATAGCAAGAATTCACAATACACAACTAGAGCTTCAAAATACGCAACTATAGCTACACCGTACACAACTAGAGTTCACTATACACAACCAGAGCTTCACTATACACTAGTGTTCACAATGCAAAACTAGAGCGATCTAGAGATCAACACCGTCATTCTCCGCTCTGTGTGTGTGTGTGTGTGTGTGTGTGTGTGTGTGTGTGTGTGTGTGTGTGTGTGTGTGTGTGTGTGTGTGTGTGCGTGCGTGCGTGCGTGCGTGCGTGCGTGCGTGCGTGCGTACGTGCGCGCGCGCGTGCGCGCGCGCGTGCGCTGCGCGTGCATGTGTGTGTCTACGTCCCCATCACTTACTAATATTGATTTCCTAGGATGGGGACATGATATTAATGCTCGTGGTCTCTATGAGGGATTTGGTCTGCAGCCCCCTTACACAGCAGTGTAGGGGGTTGGGGGGGGGGGGCACACAACAAAAGAAGAAGAAGAACAAAGCCCTCTAGCAGACAGCGGCGGCGGCTGGATGCAGTGGATCCATCATTGCTCAACCTCGCGTCGTGTCGGTCTGACCCCCTCGAAATGGAAAGCTAATGGAGCCTAAGACCCAGGCCTGGTGCTGCTAGTCAGGACACGCATGTACACAGACAAACTAAACATACATGTGCAACACAAAGGGCATTTAAATTCAGTGTGGAAGGTAACAACAACATTCATGGGGAATGGTCAGAATGCTCTGCTCACACACACACACACACACACACACACACACACACACACACACACACACACACACACACACACACACACACACACACACACACACACACACACACACACACACACACACACACAGAAACATGTCGCTATGAAATCTGAAGGAGAAGAAGAATTGTTGGCTGCTGACCACAGGCTAACTAGTGGATTATACTGCACTTGTTCCATCATAATCAATAGCCCATGCTGGCTGTTGGTGCAATGTCCCTTTCGAAGGATGGCAATGAATATTAGTCTTCTTTCTCTTTCGCCCACATAAAAGACCCACGAGAGAGTACACCATTGTTAGACAAAGGCTTTATGGCTATCGGTGCCGATTAGGAAATGTTCCTTTATTTATTTTCCTCACAAGAGAAAACTGCATTTATGTATCTCCAGAGACAGAGAGGGAATTCACGGGTATGGGAAAAAGCTAACTAAAGTCACGGTTGATATATGACTAAAGCAACCTAATAGTTGAATGGGAATGATAACAATACTTCAAAGAGAACTTTCTTCTTTCCTGGTAAATGTTTCTTTTTTATTATTATTATTTTAGTGTTCATCATTGCTACCGACCCACCGGTGTGGAGCAGCTAAGCGTTAACACTGTGTCGGAGGTAAATAAAAGTGGCTCTCTGAATTAGCCAGGCAGCCCCCATAGCAAATGTGACATTCACAGCAATTAGAGAGCTGATAAACAGCATGCTAGTCTCTTTGCAGTGCAGCATGCTGTTTATCAGACAGAGAGAGGGAGAGAGGGAGAGAGGGAGAGAGGGAGAGAGAGATAGTAAGAGAGAGTGAGAGAAATATTAAAACATGTGTTTGTATTCTCAGCCTTTGAAATGCAAATGAACATAGTTGTCTATAGTGTTTGCTGTAGACAAACTAGTAGTCTGAGCAAACAATAATAAACTGTTTACTGTAGGAGGGTTCTTTGATATATCCTGTTGTTCATCGGATGTTCATTGATGCTCATGTGCGTCTGCATGCGTTCATCTTTGAGGGTGTGCTATTGTGTTTGTGTGTGCATGTTAGTCTGTTAGTGTGTGTTTGACTCTGTGTGCGACTGTGCGTGCATGTACGTTTGACTGTGTTCGATTATGTGTGTGTGTGTGTGTGTGTGTGTGTGTGTGTGTGTGTGTGTGTGTCGTAGCCCAGCAGGTGCAGAGTGTTAAGCGTCTGAGTCCCAGTGTGAGCTCCTTCGCTAGGTCTCCCTGAGTGACTTTATCTCTGCTTAGATGATCAATAATTAACCACGGGACACACACACACACACACACACCTACACCACTAATGAGGACGATAACACACCGGGAGTAAGATCGCGCTTGCAGGACCACCTCTCACTCAGCGTCACTCATCGCTGCCTCATCATCTGTCACTGTGGTGCTCAGACTGTCTCACTATCACTGTTCTTATTGGTTACAGCACCTGCCACTCCACCATCACATCTTTTCCAGGAAAAGCTATTGTTTTGAAGGTGGTGGTAGTTATTTAATGTATAGTGTTAATAGTGTTTGCCTCTGATGTTGACAGGACGGGAGTGGCGGACTGGAAGTTTCAATCAAATTAAAAATTGCTCATCTGTGTGGAACTCAACCAAAGAGGCAACAACAAAATAGCTAATTTAACTTTATTTACACAACAACTAGTTACGTTTACACTTTGAAGTAAATCTGGAGAAGCAAGAGAAAAAAAGTCGCTTGGTCTGTGCTTAAGTAAGCAAAGTCAAAGTTATACAATTGAGTCTCTCCTGGTCTTAGGGCTTGGAGACATGGAGCTGCCTTGAGACAAAGTATGACTTAGGTTGCTTCAGCCCTGAGACCAGGAGACACTTAAATGTCTTATAAGTAAAAGTAGGACTTGGGTTACTTAAGCACTGATCAAGCATAACCGTTTGAGAAATAGCCATCAACGTCTGGCTGTCTTTGTCTCCTCCCTGTACACTGCACTGCTCCCCTCCCGGCCCGCCTGCCTGCTCTGCTGGGCCTCCTCCGTGTGCAGACCCGGGGTTGAGGGCCCATCCATACACCTCCAGATGCTGGGCGACACGTACGGTAAGGGCCATTTCAGACGCCATCCATCAGGAGCGGTGGAGGAGGGGGAGGGAGGGAGGGAGGGAGGGAGGGAGGGGAGAAGAAGGAGGAGTAAGGGGGGGAGGTGGGGGGCACTCACACTTGTCAACCCCAAACTCCACCCTTCCCCTCCACTCCCTTCTGTCCTCCCCCCTCCTCCTCCATCACGTCTCTCGCGGCGTCTAGCCGACGGAGTGTAATAGGGCCTATTAATCAGCGGAGCATGTCTCGCAAAAGGCCAGACGGTAATTCATCCAGGAGGAGAGCCCCTGATCCCCGAGGACGTCTGAGTCTCGGGGGCCAATGAGGGTGTGGGGGGAGGGAGGGGGGAGGGAGGGAGGGAGGGAGGGAGCTGCACCTATCAACATGTGCACCAGCACTGGGAGAGACATCGGGTCCTCGCGCACTACAATGGTACCCTGATGTGTAATACAATTAATACATACAAAAACGAGTCTTTTGTCTCTCATTGGTATGTTTGATAGATTGGATGTGATATTATGTGGGCTGTATTGCTATGATAACGTGTATGATATACTGTATATAATTAGATACAATGTACGGGAATAGATATAATAAAGTGTATGATATATAGGATGAGATACAATGTATAGTGTTCTACATTCGGACTTCAACAAGGCCTGGTGATGAATGTGGCGTCGATGGCTACTTTAATGATGTCAAGCAGAAGGCAGGTACTGATAAGCGAATCAGGCTGGTCCCTGTGGGGGGGGTGTGGGGGTGTGTGGGTTTGAGTGTGGGTGTGTGTGTGTCTGTGCTGTCCGTCTTTGACTAGTAACCCTCTGAGGACCCATTAGAAGATAGGACAGAGAAAGATGGCACCTCGATGTGGCTCAGGCACTAACAAGCTACGTTTTGAAGTGCGTGAGTGCGTATGTGTTTGTGTGCCAAAGATAAACACACACACACACAAACGCAAACACACACACATACAAACAAGGCCTTGGACATTATATTGATGCTGGAAAGTCGGTAAGGATGACGAATCCTCAGATCTGTGCACATCACTATCATCTAATACACACGTTACCTCTGCCAACACAAGCAAACCCATACAGTGACTCTGCTGAAAAGCATACACTCAAAAGAATCTCACACACACACACACACACACACACACACACACACACACACACACACACACACACACACACACACACACACACACACACACACACACACACACACACACACACACACACGCCAGAGTTCAAGTTGAGTGAAACCCATCCCCTCCTCTATCTGGATGAAGAGGAGCTGGCTCCTCTGAAGCCACCTCAGGCGTCCTCTTCCTCTGCTCTTTCTCCTAGCAACCATCTGCTCCGCCCTGCTACCTCCTCTCCGTCAGGCTGACCGGGGGCCGCTTGGCAAGCGGTCCGAGGACGGCAAGACGTCCCCGGCACACAGGACTGGCAGCGGTACAAGGCAGAGACGGACGCCTGCCAAGTTACCCAACCAAGGCCTATTTCTAACACTCAGCGCAGTGGCACAGAGAAACAGAGATCAGTCTCTTTTTTGTTTCAGGGCTGGAAAATACACACCGTATCATTAGGCATGTGATGTTCCCAGGTACGATCGAAACAACAAACGAGACTGTGCCAGGGTTCGGGGTGAATTTTACGACTGCATTAGGCATACCTAGGGGGGCCTTGTCTTGTCTGGATGACTGAGGGTCTATTTTACCTTTATCCGCCCCAAATAATAGATTTATATTAGACCTTAAAACAGGCAACGGTGCGGCAGCGAGCGGCGCCAAAGAAAACCATTATGAGGGAAAAAAGGTGCCTTTTCTCTCTCCATGTTTCACCCTGATGTACATGCGCTCCCCGCTGTCATCGGTCTTCATGCAGCACGCTGTATTGAATCAAGCCACAACAGGGGCAATGAAAAGAGAAAAAACTCATTTTAGAGGCTGTCACTTCCAAACAAAATAGTGTTATTATATGGCTGAGTGGTATGTCCAATCACCGAACCAAACCAGGCGGGCGGGTGTCCTTATTGTGCCGAACAACCAGGTAAAAAAGCACTGTCCATGCATCCTAATTCCCAAAGGGGGGCCTCCTAACGACAGCCGGTTAGCCCATCAATAATTAAAACAGATGTAATTCCCATTAGCTGAGAGATTGAACACATAAATGGTTAATGCACTTTCTTGTCCCCCCCCCCCACTCTCGTATTTCCTTTCCTCCGTCCTCCGTCATTTCTCTACTCTCATCTTTCATCCTTCTTCCTCTCTTACCCTCCTCTTCATCCTTCCTACGGTTTTCCTTCCCTCCTGTCCTCTCGCTCACTTCTTTCTTTAAGCACTTTCTTTAACCGCAGCCGAAATTACCTATCCTTCAGGGAACAGTGTGTGTGTGTGTGTGTGTGTGTGTTTGTGTGTGTGTGTGTGTATGTCTTTGTGAGTCACCCACACCATTCGACTGTGCTGATGGTCCTACTGTTACTGGAGGTCGGTGGGGCTTAAGGAAGGGAATCGATGGAAGTATGGCAGGCAGAGACCCCGTCAAACTAAAAAGGACAGTCCTGTTATCAACCCGTATCAAAACAACTGCCTCTATACATTTGCATGGACCGAAACAATCGAAACACAGCACCACCCACTTCATACTGCCTTACATTGCACTGTGAAAGATAATCTAAATGCCATTTCATGGTCTGGCCAGCCAATCGAAAGAGTTTGACTTGGAATGTAAGGCTAATTTCTCAATTAATTTGAGCATCTGCTTTTTGTTTGAATGGTCCACTCAAGGCAGCTCAATAGGTCACATAAGTAGATGTCTCCGTATCTGCCTGATGACGGATGGCATACAGGGCATAGAGAGTGAGAGCGAGAGAGAGGGAGAGAGAGGGACAGACTGAAATTGAAACAGCCCTCTTCCGATGTCGCTCCATCAGTCACTGGGAGCACCTCATTAATCCAACCTCCCCTCCTCTCTCTCCCCAACCACCCTCCACTCTGTTGGAGCGGATGCCTGTGAGACTAGCCGCGGCTACAGCGCCACCGCCACCATCACTAGCAGTGCCAGTCACAGCATCCATCCATCTCGTGGATGAAGAGAGGCTGCACACTGTCAGGGCTACCCAGACGGGCCTGGGGGCAATGGGCAAGAGAGGAGGAAAGATGACTGCTGCTGGTGCTGCTGAATCCAGCCGTCGGACCAATTGCAATCGACAACCACTGCAGGTTTCACCAAAGGCAGGGGCTTTGTCTTAGAAGGCAAAATAATAGAGACTCGACTAAGTCTGTCGACAACTGCAGAGCTGTGCGTGTACAAGAACACACGCACAAACACACACACATAAAAACACACACACACACACACACGTAAAAACACACACACGTAAACACACACACACACACACACACACACACTATTTACTTATGATCTTCAGTACCACCAAGCCCAAACAGCAGTTGGTGTAGGCTGGTTGCATTAGGCTTCATTGCACAGCCAGCTGTGCCTCTAAGTGCCATTGTGGTGTGAGAGCGCATTTAATTTGTACGGCCGCCGCGGCCGACAGCAGGAGCACACCAATGCATGTCGGTGGACTTTATTAATCAGCCAGGCGACACACCGGGGGGGGGGGGGGGCATTTGCGCCTGAGACAGGAGGGGAGCTATCCTTGAATCCTAATCTCCAATCCCGTTGCTTACCGGTTTGCATGCACCGAGCACACACTGAAAGACAAGCACACACACACACACACACACACACACACACACACACACACACACACACTACACTAACAGGTAATGCTGGGATAATCGGGGACCTCCGGGGATGTGACGGGTAGGCTATCACAATGAGAGAGCAGGGGGTAAAAAAAAGAGTGGCAAGCATTAGGAAGGGCATGTTTGACAAAAAGCAGACGGGAAGTGGCCGATGTAGGGGGGGGGGGAACCAGCTAGCTAGCTCGTACCCAAATCATATTAAAGGCTTTGCCGAATAGGTACAGTTTAGTGTTATTAAAAACACATGGAAGGCGCCTCAGAGGAATCAACGAAGATAAAAAAAAGGAAAGCATGGATTAGAGGAAATGCAACCCCCCCCCCCCCCCCCTCCCCTCTCACCCCACCGCCTTAAAAACATGGAGCGGGATCCAGATAAAACATGGAGTGGCATCCAGATAAAACATGGGTTGGGATCCAGATAAAACATGGAGTGGCATCCAGATAAAACATGGAGTGGCATCCAGATAAAACAGGGATAAGATGAGGGGTTCCAGATAAAACAGGGATAAGATGAGGGGATCCAGATAAAACAGGGATAAGATGAGGGGTTCCAGATAAAACAGGGATAAGGTGAGGGAGAGGCTGAGGGATGGTACTTGGGTTCACCCGGTGGACGAGGGCCAGCATCGCCCACACACGCGCTATTCTCGCCGGGATATCTTTGTGTCTATCTGGCAGCGATCAATCCCAGGGAGCAGCGTGGGTGGGTGTATAGCACCGCAACAACACGCTGCATGCACGAGCACGCACACAAACACACACATGCACATGTACACATGCACATGTACACACACACTCTCTCTCTCTCCGTTTGTTCAGAAGTTGCATTCAGAAATGAGGTGGGTGATATGAACGCCCGACGGAACACTGAATCATCATGTGAATCCGATGAGAGGACTGGGAGAATGGGACAAAAGAGCAGAAGGGCAATTTTCTAATCGTAAGTACAATTATTTCAGCGTAATTAATCGGTGCCCGCAAATCTGTATCGTACCCCAAACGATTTGAGACTGTATATGGCCATATTAGAAATATGCTGATCCTCTCTCTCTCTCTCCCTCTCTCTCTCCCTCTCTCTGTCTCTCTCTCTCCCTCCCTCTCTCTCCCTCAAGCCATTGACCGGGCTGAGAGAGCGCATTGAGCGTTGCGGCGAGAGATCAGACAGACTTCAATGAGCAGGGAAGGCATTGAGGGTCGAGGTCCTGGGATTAGCGGTTCAATGGACCAATACTGGCCCCAGTGGAAAGAGACGGGTTGGGTTGGGGCGGGGGGGGCGTGCGACCGGGAGCCCGATGGTCTGATACGTGGCCCCCTGGATATCTGAGATCTGCCAGGTATCACTCACTCAGCATTCCTCTCTCATTAGGCACAGCATTAGCGTCTCCCAACTCCTGCACGCATTGAGGAGTGAGCTGAGCCTTAGGGTTGAATAGGTTTGGGGTGGAGGTATCGAGGGGGAGGGTGGAGGGTGGAGGGGGGGGGGGGGAGGGGGGGGGCAGTGAACTGAGACTGATCTGCTGTCGGAGAGAGATCCAGAGAGCTCGACGCCTCTTCGCCCTCATCCTCCAGCGCCGCCGTCTGCCTGACAGGTGCTGCTGACAGCGGACGGAGAGGACGCCTTTTATCTGCAGCGCACGCCGCATGTTTTACACCAGCGCCAGGCATGGTGGACCGCCTCAGACAAGAGCTCAGCCAGAATGAGACTTCTGTTCTGTTTTTTAGGTGTATTTACGGAACAATAGTGATTGGAACAACACTGCTTTGGGACGAAAAGTGGTGGGCGTTGTGTAAAAGGCGATGGTGAACGGTGGTTATATCCCTGCAGTTATGCTAACACACATTTACCTTTGCGTTGAAGTGGGATTCCAGACCAAGCTTAATCCATCCAACACTTGAGTCATTCCTATTCAAAGAACCACCTCCAACAGCTTGGCCAATGGGATGGTTTTCAATAGCGTGCTCAAAAGATTCTTAATCTGATCGATGTGATTGGTTGTGGTTTTTCACGACTCATTTTTTCTCTTCCTTTCTGCCGTCTGTCGCTCTATCGACTTCAACCATCACTTCGAGTGCTACTTCCACTGTTCCTATCGGCCACCTCAGGGTGATAGTCCTGACATGCCAGCCTGGGCCACAGCTTCCCCCCAGCAGAGTGCACTGTGGAGAGGAGAGAAGAGCCGCCACTTCTTTTTGCAGTGGTGAAAGATTCCAAGATAACGTCGCTTTGCTGTGTCACTTAAGTTCTCGTCCTGTCTCGTACAAATAAACGAGAGCGGATGGGTGAAGTGCAGTGGTAAAGCTAGGGCAGGCAGTTTGGAAAAACCAGCCAGACTAAGCTCGATTTCGAAGTATCTACCTCAAAAGATCCCATCCTTTCAGTCCTCCCTCGAAAGGGACTCCCCCAGACTCACAGAATGAGATGATTGGACAGGCTTATTGCATTCCTGTGACAGCCATATATACCCAATCAGAGCCCTGGATATATTGACTGATGTCAGTAGATAAACATCGTTTCAACAAATATGAATACAATAAATATAAATACTATAATACTACTAATACTATAGTAGTATAAATATATATAAAAAATACGCTTTACTATAAATAAATACACATAAAAAAAATACTCTAGCTTTAAGACGAATGTGGAGAATCTCGTTGCATGCAGAGGGTGTTTGATTAGAGGTGGAGATGAACTCACGGAAAGAGACATATTGTTATAATAACCAAGTGATTTAAAACAGTAGACCGAATTAATTATTCTTATGCTTGTCTTCACCATCACCTCTATCATCATTTCAAATGAACCTTTGAATATGTGCTGCGGAGAAGTGACAGCTGCGATGAAGAACTGGTCTAGAAAGATTGAAAAAAAAAATACTAAAAACGAGTGAAGCCAGAGCTCCCTCCATCAGGCAGCAGTGGCTCGTCCGCGAGGCGTCCTCGCGGGACGTTTCCCATCAGGTAAAGGGCTGCATTGTCTGGCAGTTATCTGCTCCTCTCGGAGGAAATCCACTCCTGGCTGTACTCAATAACCCCCAGTCCTTCTTTAAGCCCGGCTGTCGAGCTGTCAGATGAGGTAGAGTCCACGTAAAGGATGGATTGTGCAACGTGTGTGTGTGTGTGTGTGTGTGTGTGTGTGTGTGTGTGTGTGTGTGTGTGTGTGTGTGTGTGTGTGTGTGTGTGTGTGTGTGTGTGTGTGTGTGTGTGTGTTCGTGTGTGTGTGTGTGTGTGTGTTCGTGTGTGTGTGTGTGTGTGTGTGTGTGTGTGTGTGTGTGTGTGTGTGTGTGTGTGTGTGTGTGTGTGTGTGTGTGTGTGTGTGTGTGTGTGTGTGTGTTCGTGTGTGAGGCTTCCTAGGGTTTAGTAACAGTGTCGGAACGGGGCATCTCAGGCCAGGCCGATTCGCCGAGCTCCAGTAAGACAGAGAGCCCCGGTTTCACCCGACTCGACCCGAGCCCAAGTCCTGTGACCAAAGCCATTAGCCCGCTATCGGCTTACATAGCCCACAATGCCCCGCACGTATCGGGTAGTGTGGTGGTCACTATCGGTAAGGATGGAATCACAAGGACGTCAGCGGTGTGTGTGTGTGTGTGTGTGTGTGTGTGTGTGTGTGTGTGTGTGTGTGTGTGTGTGTGTGATAGATTGTGAAGGACATCATTTAAGTGCGATCCTCCAGAGTTTCATGCATTACTCCCTCTCTGTTGGGGCCGGGGGGGGGGAGCGAGAAATAGCAGAGATTCTCATTTCCCTTAACCCTTGGCTGCACCCTGCCCCCCCCCCTCAACCCCCCAGCCAGCGGATCGATTACAGCTTTGCATTAGGATGCCGGAATTAAAAGGCGGTAGTGCAGAAGCTCCACCTCCAAATCTTTAACTTCCAAACCCCCACCCCCAATCCCCCATCACAGCTACATCTTTCACCTCCTCTCCTCCTTAACCTCCCCCGCCCCACCCACCACCCTGCTGTGAATGCCCGCTGACAGTTGCATCTCTCTCTTGCCACAAATGATTCCTTTTTTAGGCGAGACCACTTCACGTGAGCTCTCGTTTCCCATCGCTCCCCCGTGTCCATCTCTTTAAGAGCCCCGGCCCGCAGTGATGAGGGATGGTTTCTTTGTCTTCCTTCCCTAAGAGGCAGCGATAAGCCACGAGTTCATCACACTGGGCCGACACAATGCTCCGAGGGGATGGCCAGTGAATGAAACCAGAATAATGGTTCTCACACCACAGATCATCCAGAGTCACACCAGGACTCCCATGAAGACACATGCGCTTCTGTGCACATGCACACACACAGTGAGCATTCATTTGAAACTAATTGCTATTAAAAAGTGCCAGCCTGTCATTTTCTCCAAACACAACCCATTAATAAGCATCCATTTCTTGGTGCAACAGCCTTGTTGTTTCCTGCCTCACTTCGATTTAGCCATTTAAAATAAAAAACACTCCATCATAATAACTTTTACATCCGCCAGCTCAGCCTCCAGCAGAAGAACAAATTCAATGTAGTTGTGGTTGCTAATCCAATGACATCACCCCAGAAAATAAAACTTGTTACCGGGCAACATTCAATGAATGTGTGTGGTTCTCTAATCTACCATCCCTGTGGGTATACCCCGGCCTCTTAGGCGTGTGTGTGCGTGCACGTGTGTGTGTACACATGTGTGTTTGTGTGTGTGTGTGTGTGATCCAGAGGATCAGCAGTATTGTTTATTTGGAACAGAGGTAGGGGCTTATAGATGAGTATGAGGCCCTCAGGTCAACATTAAACACGGCTGTCCACGGATCTGCCTGGAGGGACCTCTCCGAATGGATTTGGTTAAAGATATAGCAAATACAGCATGTCATCAGGATTGGATTTTGTCAGCACACCACCCCCTGCTTGGTTTGACATCCAAACGACACACTGAATTTCTGACTCGGCTTGCTCGACGGATGGGCGCATGTTGCTTTGGACTAATCTTCGGAAAAGCGAGTTGTCGGGCGTGGCTGAATTCATGGCATTCCCCCTTCTCGTCTGACTCAGCAAACCCAGCTCCAGGAACCGTACAACTAGGGGTGTGTGCTGCGATTAACAGGGTCATAAAGACACAGCCTTCGCTGAGCACTGAACACATTCATTAGCTCGATTTAATTAGAGACTTTAACCTATTTAAGCCTTGGGAAAAGGCCCCTGCAGTAGCGTGTTCAACCACATGCATTTTACATGAAACATGAAGCCAAGATCCAATATACTGCGCTCAACTTGACTGTTAATGGTATCAATCGATGGCTCTGCTTGGGAGCAGGATCCCGTCTCAACCTAGCGACTGCGTAGATGTATGATGCATGTCGCCCTGTCAATCACAACACAATACGACTGTCACCACCGGTGGGAGAGACGGCATATTAACGCCACCCTGACACGAGCGCTGTTACCATAGTTCCACAGGGGTGAGCAATTGAGCATCCATCTAGTTTATAGGACCTGTGGACCATTAGTGCACAGATTCCTCACAGCCCATACACATCATAGCCTAAGGTGGCCACTGACATTTGGCGGCCCCGCACCATTCATCTTACGCCAGCGAAAGGTCATGAATCGTAGCCGGCTCCTATTAATGAGTCATGTGTGGGACGGACCAAAGTTCACACCGATAGCAGAAAGGTCAGCCGACAGGCCATGTTATCCTCCAGGCCGTTGGTGGCAAGTCACTCATCGATACACACACAAACACACACACACACACAATGGCAACACTATTGACGGGCGGCCGTTTTAACACATGCACGTGTTGGGCACTCAATATACAATCAATGAAAGATCAGAATTATCCACACCTTTCCACTGTGCATCGGCTTGTGGCGGGCTCTCCTTCTTGTGTGACGTTGAGAGTGGCACTGCAGACAAGAGGTAACACCGGTTGGTCTCCCGACGAGTGGACGCCCTAACATGCTAGCTCGGCGGGCGTGACGCATACAGCGTGATGTATCAAACCTCTTGAACCTGTTTCAGTGTGTTGACACGCGCTGGGCACGGCCTTCAAACCCTGACGCATTTTAATGCCGCTTGTCATTATGAACACTTTATGGCGGCCTTCGTTTTTGCCAAGGTCTTGAGTCTGCTGACAGTGACGTGCTCTGAGCTGCGCTGGGCTGTGGACGCACCCACAGCTCCCATCGCTCACCGGTACAGTACCAGGGTGGTCGTCTACACAGATACCCTCCGCCCCTTGCATGCTATCAGGCTAGTGACGAGTGTGTTAGCAGAGTGGCTCTTTGTGGAAGAGAGAGATAAAGCGCAGACCCTTCTGGTTTGGGGAGGTCTCCATGGCGATAAGCAGCGCTGGAAGGCCCCAGCGTGGGCTTCCTGCCAGATCCCAGCTCACTCTAGGCCCACAAAAAAATAATGATCGCCCCTCACAGAGTCATTTGCGAAGGGAGAAAGACTCCATTTGAAAAGGCCCGCTTAAAGTGGCAGTGGAAGACATGGAGCAGACTACTTTCATTTAAGGAAATGAAGTCATGGCGTCTGCGCTTTACGGCGGTCGTCTTCCTAGCTTTGGGGTTGCTGGTTCGAGACCCCACCTGAGAAACGTCATGCGTCTGAGGATCAGCGCTACACCATTAAAAGGAGCAACCATCCCCTTACA
Organism: Gadus chalcogrammus; assembly: GCF_026213295.1. Lineage (NCBI taxonomy): Eukaryota > Metazoa > Chordata > Actinopteri > Gadiformes > Gadidae > Gadus > Gadus chalcogrammus. The sequence goes on along the minus strand of NC_079432.1, from coordinate 12,692,362 downwards.
ACATACATCGCCCCTTGGCCAGTAGACCTATGTTCTGCGGGCAAGAGTCAGGCCACCAGGGAGTTGCGTGGTGAAGATCTGCCACGGGACTCTGTCTCAGCAGCAGTCAAACGGTCCAGCATCGCCTGACACCAAAGTCAAGCAGTGTCTGTTTGAAGCCCCCCCACCACCTGAGATGTAGCCCCCTGTACCGGGGCCACACTCAAAACACAGCCATGCGGAACGGCACTGAAATAGGAGGGGGGGGGGGATGACAAGGAGAGAGAGAGGGTGTGTGTGTGTGTGTGTGTGTGTGTGTGTGTATGTGTGTGTGTGTGGCAAGGGAGCTTGAAGTTATATTCTACAGTATCTCAGAGGGGGAGGGAGGAAGGGTGTAGGATTCAAGGGAGGGAGATGCACGAATAATATCCAACTATACTATTCCATAGCAAAGTGAAAAAGCCTGCAAAAGCCTGAGCTCGTTAAATGGCCTCGTTACAGTTCATTAATCAAACCCATGTGATTAAAACAAATCCAACAGGAAACAGAGACAATTTCTTTATTTATTTTACTAAACTACAATCTATTCCCTGACTGCGGTGGCAGCAGCTGTCGGTGGGTAAACCTCCTCGGAAACCAGTGATTGCTTGAACGTGATTGGTGGAGGAAAATTGTCTCTCTGCGATTTAACAGCAGGCTATCCGTCAGAGGGGTTTGTCTGCGACTGTGCGCTTGTCTGTGCGGGTGCAGGGCAAGGCGGCAGAGAAAATTGGCACATATGTGTACGAGCTTCATGTCATGGTCCCAAAAATAATGGTTAAAAACCCTTTTCTTTACGTTTGAGTAATTGATGGGACCTTTCGATCCAAACCCACTTACATTTTATGAACAGCGTCAAATGTTGTTAGCTAATTAGAATTGGTAACAAACACCTCCTCAGTTTTACATCACACCTAACCTGTGTGCTCTGCAACACTAGCAAAAGGAGCCAAGCTACACAGCCATGGTAGGCATTACATATATTAGCATTACATGAGTCTTTTTATTTTCTTATCTGCATTCCTACCTGCTGAACAACCCTTCATACAAAAAGGTTATTGTTAGGGGAGAAGTATTTTGCATTGCATTGTATTATGTACTAATGATGCACCACTATGTCTAGAATAGATAAACAAAGTACAGTGTAAGCGTTAACATCCTTATAACCAAGATTGGAAATACTGGTAATAATTGGTTATTTTGCTGGTATTCACCCTCATACAACTCCACTGCCGAAATATACTTGACGATCCCTTGTGGTTAGCTCCTAATGAAGCCCCACATGGCCTGAGATGGCTGTGCATTCATCCATTACGTCCTCAAAGGAGACATCAGCTGCCCCTCCATCAGCACCTACCTCACCCCCATCCCCAACCCCGTCCCCGTACCCCGTAGCCCCCTCCTCCTCCCTCCCCTCCTCTTCAGCCAAAACTCCCACTCCATCCCTCTGCATCTCACTATCTCCTTCTATCTCTCCAAACCAAAGGGGCAGCAGTAGCCTAATGCTAGCTCCCCCCCGCCCTCTCCATTCACACCACAGTTTCTCTGTTCTATCAGACTCATCAGCCCGGGACTCCAGACATGTAGAAGAGGATTACAGGAGAGAGAGACGGGGGGAGGGGGGTGTGGCTGATACTGGCCACACACGGGGCCCCCTCTGACTGCAGGTCTGCTCTTTGTCTCACACAGCTCGGAGGAATGGAGATAAAAAACATACATTTCTGTTGACCCAAACTGAGAAAAAAACACCCGCCGTACTGTACTGTTATAGCCCTGTTCACTTCAAGCAGCGCCGGTGGTTACGTACACGTGTCAAGTTATTTTATTTTTTGTTTTGTGTCCCCCTCTCAGGGTGTCTCTGTCGCTGGACCCTGGCCTTGAGGGGGGAGGGGGGACGGGCGTATCTAACTGCTGTTCCCCAGAGCGATGATGAGCGTGCGAGGAGGCCATTCGTCTTGGTCAGGTGTTGGTCGGGGCGTCAGGGTCGTGCGCTCCCCCCGCTCACATCACGTATCACACCACCCTGGGAGGCCAGGTGGTGACCAGACGTCACAAGGTCAGCCCCCAAAGGTCAAAGGCCGCCGAGGGAGCCCGGCACTGATGGAGCGACGGTGCCACACACATACACACACACACACACACACACACACACACACACACACACACACACACACACACACACACACACACACACACACACACACACACACACACACTCTCTAACACACACAAACGCAAGCACACACACACACACACACACAGACACACACACACAAACAAGCATAAACCAACACATATGCATACACAAATACATACACAGATATCCACACACACACCCAAACACGCGCGCATACACCAACACATATGCATTCACAAATATCCACACACACATAAACTAATTCATACACTCACACACGTGCATACACAAATATACAACAGAATATATATATGCAATTCTTGCTCGCTAAATCTAGTAAAATTAACAAAGCGAAAAAAACCTACATTGGGAAAGGGACACAACTGTGAACCACAGAGATGTTTTGGATTCTCTGAAAACAATATATTCAATCAATCAAATTGCTCTAAACACTTATTATGGAAGGAGTTTAATTTTTTTTTAAAATATGTCTGCAAAACGTTGTCAGCGCAGCACGGCCCTATTGTATCACGCTTCAGGCGTAAGTAGGGAAGAGGAAACGAGGAGGCGGCCTTGTTCTGGGATTAAAGCGGCAATGCATTGATGCTGAAGCCAAATCGCACACCTCCTGTGTATTCCATGAGATAGCTCGGCTGACACAATACCCAAAAGGCACAGGGTACCCTATATGACTGTACTGAAAGAGACACATACACACACACACACACATGCTTTTACTCACTGATAAGCGCAGCAGGTTTAGCACTCCTTGGTTCTCACATGATTAGTGGGGAGGGGTTGGAGGGAAATCAGTGAGACTGATCCTCAAACACCAACCTGGTTCTGTCTACTTTTCACAGGGTTCATAATTCTCTATTTTTTTTGCTAATAACGTAGCTTAGCACTGAGCTCTGCAGCTACTCTGGCAGAGAAGTAATCCTAAATTGAACTCTGAGTCAACTCCAACATAGCCACGGGGAAACAGCACTCCTTAAGGGGGAAGGCAAAGCCCAGTGTGCCAGGGTAGCACTTTGAGCCAATCAGGGGACTGGAATTCACCGTGGAGAAGCAGTGTCTTCTGGGAGGACTCAGAGAGAAGAGATAGTGCCAATAGGCAATTGAGTCTCTCTCTCTCTCTCTCTCTCTCTCTCTCTCTCTCTCTCTCTCTCTCTCTCTCTCTCTCTCTCTCTCTCTCATCTCTCTCTCTCTCTCTCTCGTCCATCTCCATCTCCTCTCATCTCATCCCTCTCTCTCTCGATCTCCTCCCTCTCTCCTCTCTCATCATCTCGCTCTCATTCTCTCTCTCTCTCTCTCTCTCTCTCTCTCTCTCTCTCTCTCTCTCTCTGCTCATGAAAAAACAATTAGATATTTCACTTCAGTGATTTTATGCATTGTGTCTCTTATGCAAATGATTGACTTTATTGATGTATTTCTAATGAAACATTGATATATGAGCCTTATTATCTCAGTGTGATACTCAGTTAAACAGAAATTTAACGGAAGACCTCACGGAAATACAACCAAATGAAATACAACTCAGGGTTAAATAGTAAATATAGCGGTTCACACACACACACACACACCCACACACACACACACACACACACACACACACACCCACAAGCACACACACACACACACACACACACACACACACACACACACACACACACAGTGGAATTTGACTATTTGTAATGAAAGGGTTGAATGCATTAATAAATCCTCCACGTTGAATTTGATCAAAATGCAAGGCTGAGAAATAAGCGAAAAGACCACGGGAGCAATTCAAAATACGTCAACAACGACTGGAATTGAGCAACTTGAAAGTATCTTGTGTTGTTGACACTTGAATACACATCCTCTTATCAGACGCGCCGCAGTAGACTTGTTGCTATTCCTCGCTGAAACCTCCAGCGCTCGGTGATAGAAAAGACAGCTCACTGGCCCCTAAGAAGACCACCTGTTTCCACGCGCTCTGCATGCTAACGAGACAGACATGTGAGGACCAGCATACCCAATCCGCCCGCCCCCCCCCCCTCCCCCCAACGCGCTAGCCACTCTCCTCCAGCAGCGCCGCAGACAAGCTTCTACCAAATCGCTGGAAAGAGAAACGGTGGGCTGGTCGACAGAAGGACGCCCGAATGAGGAATCTTCCTTCCATTTTCCGTCTGTACTTTAGGTGTTTAATCTCGCTTGGACGCATCTTCAGTTTATCTATTTCTTGACTTTCTTCAGGGCTTCTTTAGCTTCTTCCTGGATTTCACCCTTCTCTTTCCATTGGGAACGGTGCCATGGGCCTTCCCCTGCAGATTATCTATACCTTCAAGGCACTCAATCAGATTAGACTCAGCCTCGCGACCTTTGACCCATCCACTTGACTGTAATGGATCGGCGGTGGTGCCTAAGCGAGTTACCCACCGCACCACAACCACCGCAGTAATGATCATATTGGCATTGTCAACAATGCATACTGTATATATATAATATATATAGATAATTTTTTTACATTTTATTACAGATGTGCCCATTCTACAGTTGAAGCGTTTAAGGTTTTTTTCTTTCATTTCAAACAATTATCTAATGACCGCAAGTGAATCTAATTCTATGGAATTTACCCATAGAATTTAACGATAAAGAGAGCATAAGAAAGAACCCATTTATTTCCCTCTCGCTTAATATAATCTGATTAACCTCCTTTGATCCTGAACACCACTACACACAGTTTCTATCTATCCGCGCAAATGATTCAAATTAAAACATCCACACCCGACATCAACAACCAATTAATGACCCGACAGATTTTACTAATCTCGAAATGGAAACACGGCCCTACATCATTATTTTAGTTTCTTCTTTGGCCGTCTTTATAGCAATCCATGAGTGGAAGCAAGCCGCTGCTGGGATCCAACACAGGGTCGTGGACGCCATTTAACAACATAAATCCCGGGCTCAATTCCTTTATTCACGCTCCGCTTGGCGGCAGCTGTACTTGGGAGTCGCTGCGATCCGGCCAGCCTCCGCAGACGCCGCGTGGCGCCAGTGAACCGTGCTGCAGCAACAGCCTCTGCTGCCTGCTTGTTTAAGGCCCGCCAGATCAACACGCAACGCCTCTTGTGTCGGCCACCATGGTGAGATGTTTGGAGGTGTATTTCCATTTGTAACATTTTGTAAATGGTTACTTTAGTTTTTTATCGAATGGTCATGGTGATCCTGAATAGATACACACACGTGTTTTTAGAAGCTCCTGGGAAACATGGGGACAGAACAGGTGAGACACAATGACACGGTTTTCATCTCTCAGAACCCAGCACAATTTAAATTTGCCGCTGCACCGCAAATTCAATTGTAATCCATCGATTTTATTCCTGGTCATGCCTGAAACATTTCAGGATTTAACATCCTAATACCGGCGTATTCCTTTTTCTTGAGCCAATGTTTTACAAATGATGAAGCTGAATCTTTTGTGCATGTTTATGCGCGTGTGTGCATGAGTGTGTGTCTGTGTGAGTGTTTGTGTGTTTGTGTGCTTGTGTGGGTGTGTATGTCTGTGTGCTGGATGTGTTTGTGTGTGTGTTTGGGAATTTGTTCGCATGCACATGTGTGTACGTGTGTATGTGTTCCGCTTGTGTGTGCGTGCATGCGTGCGTGCGTGTTTGATTGACCACTCGGCGGCCCGCTGGTCAGTACAGGGGCTCTGTTCATCAAGAGGTGTTAGGTGAGAATGACAGGTGTGTGGACAACGCCTGGCCCCCACAGAGAGACAACAGGAGACCGCCCCCAGGTGGATGAAATGCAAGAAATGTATGAAAGGATTTTTGCCCTCTCTCCGTGCCATTCAATATGGCGCCATTTTCAGAAGATGGTATTGTGTGAGCGACAAGCGGCATCTATTAAGTTTCTATCTGGTTTGAGTACAGCTTTCAGAACAGGACAAATTAGCGCTCGCTGGTGATCACCTACCAAAGAGGCTGTGGCTGTCTGAGAGGTAGGCAGACTTTGCGGCGTTGAGGGAGTCTTTGTAGGTAGTAAGGTTTGTAGGCTTGGTGGTGGACTGTGGGAGAGGTTTTCTTAGAGAGTGTTTCGAGTTGGCGGCCGGTCAGTTTCATTTTGCAAGTGCAGGTGTGAACGAGGGTGCGGAGGTATTGAAGGAGACAGTTTTGGTTTTTGAGGGGGGCCAGAGTGTTTAGGAAGGTAAACAGGCTGGAGAAGAGAAGGATTGTGAGATCATCAGGTGAGGTGAGAGTCCCCCTGTGAGTGCAGGGGGAGAGTTGGGGAGAGCAGGTCAGAGAGATGATTGGGATCGATGGATTTTAGATTACGGAAGGTGATTTTTCTCAGGAGACGGGGGCGGGAGGTGGGAGAGAGGATGGCGCACCGTATGAGGTTTGTGATCAGAGAGGGGAAAGGGGCATGGGTGGAGGTCAAACACAGAGAGATTGATGGAGCAGATATGGTCGAGGATGTGTCCTTTGTCGCGGGCGGGGAAGGTGAAATGTTGGGTGAGGGTGAAATTGACAAGTAAAGTATTCTGATTGCAGCTTGCAGGTGGGGGAATCCATGTGGATATTAATGTCACAAAGTATCAGCAGGCATGGAGAGAGGGTTGAGGCTAGTGTGAGGGGTTCAGTGAAGTCGCAGAGGAAGGAGGGATTAGGTTTAGGTGGCAGGTAGATGAGGATAACTGTCATGGAGGAGGGGGCTCTGAATGCGAGGAATTCAAAGGATGATACTGAGGGGTGGGTGAGTTCTGTGATCTGGTAATTCTGGTGGTGTATGACGGTGAGGCCATCTCCACGGCGGGAGGGGCAGGGTTTTGGAGATGTAACAGAAACCGGGGGGGGCGGGGGGGGCTGGTTGAGAGAGAAAAAGTCATTGGGTTGTTGGCAAGTTTTGTTGAAAAGAAGGAGGTCCAGGTTATTGTCGAGGATGAGTTTGTGGATGGCGGGGGTTTTATCGTGAGGTATCGGGTGTCGAGGAGGGCAAACCTGGCAAACTAGGAGGGAGATGGGATGGAGGCAGGCTGGGGAGGTCTGAGGTTAACCGGGTAAACTGTGCAAACCGAGATTACCCACGGCACGGCAGGCGATGGACCAGGAGAAGAGACCGACCGAGGGGAGACCATGTGGAGTGAGGAGGACGGAGGCGACCAGGCCTGGCCGATGGAGCAGCTAGCGCCAGCCGCCACTCGACAACCGAACGGAGGGCGATGGAGGGCGACTCGCCAGCAGCCAGTCGAGGACGCGACGGTGCGGTCAAAGAGACCAGGCGGCTTCGGGAAGCAGCCGAGGCGGGCGAGACAAGCGGCGACGGTCAGCAGACGCCCGGTGGTGGGCCCGGTTGGCCTGTGTTGGACGACAGCAGCGGCAGGTACGGTGGAAATATCCACGATGGCGGTGTCAAGCTGGTGGTGTCAGGCTATGTGTAACAGGGGGGGGAGAAGCGGCGAACACACAGCGCCAGCGTCCTCTCCCTTCCCGTTCCCAGTCGGTCATCTAGTCATTAGTCATGTGTTTGTGCCACTCTGCCTCAATTGCCCTAGCATGGGGGCTCGGGGTATCTGGGCCTTGCGGTTGTTACCCTGAGGAGACTACAGCCTCTAACCTTAGAGCATGCATAAAAACAAACACACAGACCTTTAAGTTACTCATGTTATATTTAACATCTGTTATTCATCATTCTATTATCCTTTGTCAGCAAACTAGGCTTTTTCCAAATGAAATATATCTGTCCTACCCCGTTGCTTAGTTATTCAGTTTCTCAAACAAATGCAAGTCAAATGTTCTCCGCTCAATCTCGTGTTGCATATTGATCACGATTCCATATTGATCTACTTGATGACAATGACAAAGTATGGGGGGTGCCATCGTCAATTTCAGGCAATTTTCGGGCAATCTTCTGGCAGGTCTTTCAGGCCTTATGTGTTAGCGGAGCTAGTTTAATTTGAATGAATAGCAGCTATTATAGCATGCTGTATTCAGTTAATCCAATAGAGGCTCTCTGCCACCAGCCTGTTGAATACCCCTCGGGGGAGAAGGGACCATAAACACAAGCCTCCTCTCGACATTGGCTCCTAAAGTGTACTTGTTCAATTCATCTTTAACCATCTACTACTTGTATTTCAATCTCTTTAGGTAGAATCCCAGGATGCATCCTATAGTTAACAAATACGAGATAACCATTGACTCAGTACAGTTTGGTTCTTTCATGCAAGTAGTATAGGGAATGAATCTCAGTGCAGAGTAAAGGGTAGAAATGAAACCGAAAAACAAGAATTACTTCCAGCCCTCCGTATTTACTAAACTGGTAGCGGTCGTTGGTGTGGAACCGTCACACACTGGAGTCAAAACAAGGATTGTAACAAAAGGTTAACACCTCTTTCTGACTAGATTACCTAAACCAACGGAGTTGTGTCTGAGGTGTGCGACTCCACCAGAAGTTGATTCAGAAGCTTAAGTTAGGTGAAGGTCATCTCTGGTCTCACTCACTCATTCAAGCTCCGTCTTTGTGTCTTTGTGTCTTTGTGTCTTGTGTGAGTGTGTGTGTGTGTGTCTGTGGGTCTATGTGTCTATGTGTCTGCGTGTTTTTGAGTGTGCAGCAACAGCCATTTGTCAAATGGTTTTTGGTTAAATCAAAGGCTGTGAGACGACAACACACAAACACACACACACACACACACACACACACACACACACACACACACACACACACACACACACACACACACACACACACACACACACACACACACACACACACACACACACACTGTTGGTCTATTGTTTTTTCCTTTATTCAGAATTCTGCCACACAAGCACAAATGTATAGAGGAGGCCGATCAATTGCGACCCCCCGTGTTAGCGCTCCGGAGCGGGCGGTGTCTGAGAGGCGTCGCCCGGGAATCATTCTGGACAGCGGCACTATTGCCTCGCAGATCCGGGGGGGGATAACTCGCTCGTAAATCTGACAGACCAGGATTTCGGTGCTCCAGTGCTTCGCCTGTCACAATATTGATTTAGAAATAATTACCCGGGCTGCTTAGTGATTCTCCCCGTGTTTTCTTCAGGATGCAGTCGGCATGCCAGCCATCCATTCCTCCAACCCCCACCCCCAACCCCACACACACACACACACTCTCCCCTCTTGGTTCATTTAGAGACTGATTATAAACTGCACCAAATATAACCTGCCAGAGAGCTGTCTGTCTCGTAACACATGTGGCGCCCCCCCCCCCCCCACACAAGCACCACCACCACCTCCACCTCCACCCCCTGCCGTGAACGCTAAAGGGGGATGGCTGGCAAGTAATTATTATCAATGCTGCTGGGTTATCAAACAGAGTATGAGTGGCATCTATAAGCCACCCACCACCTCTACGTGAACTCTGTTCCCTACAGTCGACAAAATAACATCCTCACCACACCTGGAATGCCACAGGTGATGTTTTTGGGGTCTTTTCTTCTACTCCCACATTGCTCAATGTGTTCAAATGTCTCCTTCCTCTGGCTCTAGTCTGTGTCTGTGACTAGAAAAGTGAATGGCACTGACTTCATAGCTGTGAGCCTCTGTGCACGATGCAGATGGAGCACCTTCATGTAGACCAGCCCTTCGAGGCAACTGATAAGGTGAATCATTTCAACATTGCATTGAGCTTCTTTGCAACCACAGCACAGTTGTACGTCCAATATGGCCTCCTGGTGTCACTAATGTCAAAGGAGCCATTTGCATACATGGCTTCCATAGCAACTGGCTGTAACTGAACCAATGTTACTTCCAACGGAAGCAACTGGCTGAGTGAAGTAGCAATGTTACGTTTGATTGTGTTCTACCGTCGAGATGTTATCAAGTTGAAATGCAACCCATCTATCAAGTTAGCACTAATATCGGCTAGGATCTGTGGAGTCTGTGCTGCATTTAAGAGCTTTAATAACGTTCAGAGGATATGACCCATTGCTATATCGCCGTGGTACACTAATGGATTCGGACATAATGGCTCTGTGCTTCACAGAGGGGCAGCGACCAAACACACAGCCTATCTATCTGTGCTGCTTGGTCCACGTCAGAGCGACGCTGCCCTGATAAAAGATAGACCCAGTGATTGCCTTCAAACAAACAAGAGACAGGAGAGAGCCGGAGAGGGCAGACAGCAATTTTGTTGTGTAGTTAGTTGGTGCACCATGAGTGAAGCACAACAAGGGCTGTGAGAGAGGGGGAACAAAGAGCTGCTACACATAGAGGGTTTTCAAATGATGGGCAGAATGGTGGTTTTTTTTATCACTGAGGTGATATCAGGTATTACAGTAACTTTGTACCTTTGTTCACCGCTGCTCCTTAACAAGTATTCTAACATGTTTGAACATCTCCACCAATCGAATTAATATTATTTTGGATAGTCAATAAAAGTAAATTGATGTTGAAAGTATGAATATTGAAGAATGTATTTATACAGAACAGTACACCGGTACATGGCCTTTAACACAGGCTGAATGGACTGAATGGTGTTTCTACACTCATCCAATCATTATGTAATTGGTTAAATGGCTCTGCCTGGCTATTTTCTCCAAGCTATTTATGGTTTACCGGTTCAATCCATACCCGTCTGATCGCCTAATGTTAGGTGAATGTCCTCCACCTCCTGAATATCGTCAAAAAAGCTTAAATGTAAACCGATCAACCTGAATTGGACTTTATATAACAGACAAAAGGTTTATGGTAAACTAAACTGAAGTAATGAGTAAAATAGATCGTAGCCAAGAATAACATTTATTGGTGTGTTGTTTGACAGAAACTTCTACATTCCAGATGTTTCCCAACAATCAGAAAGTCGTTTCGGAATGCAAAACACACGGCTTAAATTAAAATGGCTAAATAAATCAAAGTAAGTAGAAGAAATATTAATTTGCATTCATTTTACAAAGCCCTGTGAACATTTCTCCCCGGCCATGGATGAACAATGACATAGGGCTTAACAAGTGTGGGGCAGAATTAATTGTCTAGGTTATGCAAATTAATGTGATCAATGGTGAAGCGGTAAATGTGGTCCAATGCAGTGTAACCAAAATAAAACTTTGATAACTGTTTTCGCTCCGATGCTTTAAATCATATTTTACAATATTTTGTGATAATAATCATTGTACCATGTTTTGTGTATTTACTCATTTGCAGGGGCTGCATACCTTGGCTCCTCAGCCTTGTCTGAAATTAGGAATTATTACATTCTATCTAACATACCGGGCCCCCACAAAAGTCGTATGTGATTCAGCCAGGCCTGTTGAGAACAACAATAGCTGCTGTTTAACCTCTGCCAATTTGGCAAGGCTGAGTGAGACCCAGTACCCTCCAGTGTATTATAATCAAATCGGCATGCATCCTACCAGAATATTACTCTCTCCATTGCTCTCCTCTCTCTCTCTACACCAGCTCTCCGGACGAGGCTAGAATGACTGAATGAATGATATCTTGTTTGCCTTCACTAAGCCATGCATTGGAGCGGCGCAGTCTTCGCTGCCCCAGCAACTCACCCCTGCTATGATGATCCTCACAGCATGGGTAAACACACATAGATACATCATTGTCTCTGCTGGCTACCACAGAAACCCTCTTTTCCACTGGGTTCCAGCACTAAACCCTGAACCCTTCCCCTTAGTGTGGTAATGACACTTGGCTAGCTAGCTTGTGGGCTGTGCTTGGACCGCTAAAACTTGCGGTGTGCGGCGAAACCGATGGGGGCCCGATCCGCTGTTTGGCGCATAAATCACAGTAGCCATGGTAAAGTACAGGCCCCTCCGGCGCAATCATCTGGGATTGGCTTTAAAATCCATTCATTACCCAGACAGGTGATTACCACTAGAGCTCCCTCCAATGGAGAGTTATGGCTTCCATACCAGAACACCAGCCAGGAGCCCCATAAGCACCGTTCTCCCCTGATTAATGGCAATCAATACTCAATTATTGGCTATGGAATAGCATTTTGCCATGTCATTGGCCTTGCCTAGCCCTGGGGTAATATGGCAGTCCCCCACAGTTTGTCCTTGAAGGTTAGGATTGCGGTTCCCCTAATCTACGGTTAACGACTGCAGAGTTGGCTTTAATGTCATGAGGGACGAGCCACTGGGGTATGGGGGGGCTACATGGGGTCACCACACAAGTGGGTGTGGAAATATTCTTATCCAAGGCCTACCTTCTTTACCCTCGCCTGTTCCTCATGACCTCCATGAGCTGACTACTGTCTCAAAGCCAGTTGACCTTAGCTTCTTTCTCTCATTAGAGCTCAAGTCCAATTCCTACGGGGTGAATATGCTAATGTTGATTCAGCTTCTGGAAACACTCCCATCTGTAAGGTTGTAGAAAAATGTAACACTTAACGGAAAGCACTTCTTGAGTGTTCGTCTCAAACTGGAGGTCGAGGCAAGCCAGTCCAAGGTGCACAGGCTGGGGGAGAGGAAGGTAGGAAGGTAGATGCTCCGTTCCAAAATCCATGTTCACAAATTCATGTTATCTCAAATGCAACAATTTGGAAATCTATTTTGATTGAATACAAAATTATTTTTGGAGAAAAAGTCGGAGGTGCTTCACCCCAATGGTAGAAAATAGCACTCAACCTCGGCACCGATAGCACTGCTGCTCGTCCATTAGTATCCCCGCTCATTATGGGCTATGCTGATCCCCAGCCAAATCCAAATGGACAGGAAGCTATAAATCAGAAGCCAATTAGGTACATGCTAATGCGAGCGTTTGAGCATTTTGCTGATATTGTCACAAAGGAAGCATTAGTTAACATTCGCCAGAGAGCAGATAAGGACAAGCAATCTTGGGGCAGGGGTGAACCATTTACACCAGATAATGGGCTGTTGTTGTGGTTAGATATGATTAGCCATGGATGTGGGGGGAAATCGATGGTTCATAGTTCAGTAAACATTGAGTGAGCTGCCGGACTTCAGCTTGAATAAAGAAAACACTTTCTCCCAGCGTTGCCATTACAGCGTTTACTGTGGCACATCTTCAGAAAGCCTTAAAAGCTCAATTCAATACCAACCCCGATTATATAAATCAGACATTACGGTTATTTCTTTTGATGAACACACTTAACGACCATGTGCTAGCGGTTTCCCTTCCTTATCTCAGAGCAAACTGCCAACACGGTTCTGGCAACATGGTGTCGTTAAATAGAGAAGGAAGCGGCAAAGCCTTAAACGCTTAGAGTCAAGGATTAGGGTTTCTTTGGGGAAGGCAGAGAATACACTGAGCCAAGTTTCGGTTTTTTGGGGCATACTTTCAAATTGCCCTACTGTGACATTAAAACCTTATCTGCATTCCCTATTACACAGGTCTTACATTACCTCACATGTTAGCCAAAAAGTATTAATAATAATAACTCTTGGAAACGGGTGTAAGTCCTGAAACACAGATGGTGTTGAAGTATGGAAATTATTTAACTGGGTTTAGATCAAACCGGTAACAGGCAAGATGAATACGTTTAATATCAAAAGTCTTTCAGAAACAAGAATAGGTCTCTGTATAAAGTGCCATTATGAACGAGAATGAGTTTTAAACGTGATACAGCAAACTAAGCGGATCCACCTTGAACACCTTGAAATGTCAATTCCTCACTCAAACATTCACGGCCGTAGTTGAAAGGGGATCCTTTACCTTCGGTGTCATTGCAGCACCGTTTGAAGTTGCATTCAACCCATAAGCAGGTGAATGCTGCAATCAGCAGTATGGCTGTAGCTCCTCCATTACATCCCTATTCTATTACATCTAATGGCATTGTTCAATTCGAACAACGGGGGAGGATATAAATCCTTCTCGCATTATCCGTAGAGCTCGCTTCTCGACAGGCTTAATCTTACTCACTCTACTCTCAATGGCCGGGAGACGATTGCAACGAATTTAGCTGTTGGACGATGAAATCATTTCGAATTCATGAGCACAGAAGGAAAATGTATGGCAGTAAACAAACACATTTCCTATACTAGCTTGGCAGGGATGAAGGGCAAAAAGAAAAAGAACAAAAGTTCAGACACAAAAAGATGAATGTGAAGGGGGTGCAGAATGACATTCGGCAAGGTAATGAAATGTTATGTTCCAGTTTGTTCTCCTGTATTGAGCATTCAAGAAATACTGCCTTGTGGTCTGCTAATAAACAAAAAGCCAGGCCTAAATCCTTCCTCTCACAGACTCTTTTATTAGGAGCTTGTTTACTTTCTACCGCACCTGCTGAGTGGCGAGAGCGAATTCCTTGAGTTGGACAGGCACGCACACACACACGCACACACAGACACACAGACACACACACACACACACACACACACACACACACACACACACACACACACACACACACACACACGGGGGGGGGGGGGGGCAGCCACAGAAGCACACAAGCCTGCCCGGGTCTTTGCTGCTCTCCTCTGCATATGTTTGACACCTCTGTTGTCAGCTGGTTGCAGCATGGAGGCGTCCCCCTGCAGATGCCCTCGGCTGAATGCATTTGCATTCACTCACCCCAGGAACACCCACCTATCCCCACACCAGGTCCGCAGCAAAATCCATACCATGCTTCCACGACCCCTGGCTCGATTGCACCAGCGATGACAACACACACACGAGCTCCCACCTGCTTGACCGGTTGGTCGAGGTAACCCCCCAAGAACACAACATCAACCACACAACTCAAGAACACAACATCAACCACACAACTCAAGAACACAACATCAACCACACAACTAAAGAACACAACTCAAGAACACAGCATCAACCACACAACTCAAGATCACAACATCGCACACAGGCAAAGCCGATTCAGGATGAGAGAAAGGAGATGGTGCCGTGACTGATGTGGACCGGAGGAGACGCGGTCAGTGGAGTGCGATTTGTGGCCGACCACAACACACAGGTCTTGTTTACAGCGACCTGCAGCTGTGTGTGTCTGCCTGTGTGTTTGAGTGATGGAATCCTTCTCTCAACTCTAAGAGCCGGGAGATTAGGAGGAGTGTGATGGCACATCAGGATTGCGGGTGTCGGGGGTGTGATGGGGGGGTTGGGTGAGAAGAACCACAGCAAAGAAAAATAGCCCGGAGGAGATAGCTCTGAAGTGACCACAGAAAGCGATGTGTTTTATTAACACCAACTGTCACAGTAGGAACGAGACCAGAACTGAACAGGGGTTGTATCTTGTTAAGGGTGTTGAAGCCTTCCATGATGTCCCCTAGGTTTGGACCTCAGTGAAAAAAGAAAAAATAAATGTATATATATATACACACCGTGTATCAGTTTTCTTACCAATTGTAGAAACCAAAAACATCTACGTTCCCTACCAGAAACTGATCCCGGGTTGACAACTTGTCTGCCTGGCAACCGTAATAACCCATACTTTACATAGCAATGCCAATGAATATTGGCAATTTGGCATTGCTATGAGCTGCAACTCAAGCTAGTCTAGCTTGAGTTGCAGCTAGCTATCTAACTAACTAACATGCAAACACACTAGTTAACAAGGCAAAGAGACTAGACAAGTCATGCTGAGAGTTGGTTTGCTCAAATTTCCTGTCTTCAAATTGCAGTTATAAAAACCAGCATAGAGTCAATTAAGGATATTTTAAATATGATAAACAAAATTAAAAACATTCAAGAAGGTGACTCAGGTTATTTCATCTGAATATGAATAACAGGCCTAGTACATTATGGAAGATAGAATTATGATTTGAAAGGGAGCATCCCCCTCTAACTGGTGTTGGATCTATCTCAAACTGTGTTAAAGCGGAGCTTTTACACAACATTATTAACTAAACAATCTTCCAGTTGAAAATCCCCCCTGAACCTCTCTCCATTGGTCATTTCTTACAATGGTTTGTGATCTACCCTATGCTAGACTGCCAGGCAGTAAATCAGACGGTTTGTCATCCATAAATGCAGTAAAAAATAAAAAATCTTGATTTCTAAACCCTTTCTACGGCCCTGGTTGGGGGCATGACTCATGACGTGTGCTGGGAAACATTGAGCAAATTAAGCCAAGAACGGTGACGAGCAGAATGACCTTGCAACGCAGAGAAAAAATGCTTCAAAATCTCTGTATCCCTCTTTCCTCCTGCCTTTCTGCCTGTCAGTCTTTCTTTGTCGAGTGCGTTACGAAACCTAACACTTACGTCACAACCACAATTGTATAAGACCGCATATACAAATGTTGTTGGACTGAGTTGATTTCCGGTTTTGGATTAACAGCCCATTGTGGATGATGTCAACGTCTAATATGGACAGCGGACACACATCTGGGGGTCGTCCAGAGACAATGATCGCTGAAAAGGCAGGCCCACTTGAGACACAGCTTTTCCAGGTGGGCTATTGTAAGGGTTTTAAAGAGTTCCATTGTTATGTTAACATGACATAATTAGATTGATTCATTTGTGAATAATGTGATGGCAGAAATAAAGGATTTGTTGACCTTGCCTGTCTTGAATACACAATAAACCGGAATTCTACACAAACCGACATCAAGACTGGTTCATTGAGCCGCACCAACATCTTAAATGGCTCTCAATGGGTTCCTCAGACCACATGCATCAGACGATCCCGTCTGCTTACAAAACGACATTAGAGTCGCTTAACGGTGCATTATGTTCATTAACCAAATAGCCCTTTAGTTTCACCGCCTCGTCTGAATTCCCAAGAAAAAGTCAACCTTTATGGTTAAAAAAATAAATGTCTACGCTTGCACTTTTCCCACATCGAGAGAGAAAGCTTCTTTCTCTCGTTTCGAGGACATTACGGTGGAATTAGTCCCGTAGGCCCTTTAACCTCATTACACGTGGAAAAAAAACAAAAAATCAACAGCGTTGGGGAAACCTCCCTGCTTCACACAAAAACAGAGCCTGCATATGAACAAAACATGCTTCTGTCAGCCGTGTAAGCCCCGGAACCAACAGACAAACGACACTAGGAAATGACACGCAGCGACGGACGGCTGGGCCAACGACCGAGGTCAACCTCCTAAAACCACGAAGCCCCACGGTCTTAACACACAACCCAAAAATCACACGCCATGGTTTGTGTTGCCAAAACAGCAACAGCCCTGGAGTGGAAGGTGTCAGCATTGCGATACGGGTGGGGGTCATGGGTTAAGGTCACGGGTGGATTTAAGCACCAACATGCGAGTGACCTCTTCTCCATAGGAGCCCCATGTAAACCAGTCTGTCAACATGACCTCCGCATATCTCCCTCCCCTCTCTGGTATCTTTCTGTTGACAAAGAACCTCTTCCAGAGTTTTTTTATTTTTTCCGCTCCGCACTTACAGAGGAGCCGTCGAGCAAGAGAGAGCGAGAGAGAGAGGATAAATCCATATGTATATATATATTTATTTATTTTAACCTGGCTGCAATATGACGGAAAAAATAAAAAGAGACAAGTAAACCCAGTTATTACCATAGACAATAACTGAAGATAAGTCCACCACACAACCAAGAAGGGCGTAAATAATTTAAATCATAGAGCTGGGACATTTTGCTGGGGATGACGCAGCACTGCATGATTTGCGATTTACCAAGAAACCGAGGGTGATAACTAAAGCAGCGTTATCGTCTTTGGAGGAGAGGCCTTTGTGGCTAAGCTTCCAGATGATTCCTTCAAATGTGTGTATGGTGCGGATGGGAGTGTTTGTATTTACTGAGAGAAGAAGAGCGGAAAAGAGAGCAGGAGGAGGAGGATTCAGGCAGGGAATGGGCCTCCCACTGCCATCACATCGCAGTTGTGTACTGAGGGGCTTTTCCTCTGATGGTACACGCAGAAGGAGGGAGTGGAAGCAGACAAAGAGACAGACAGAGAGGGACTTGTGCGTCAACAGAGTCGTGTTTCTTACCTTCAAGAGGACCAGATCGATTCCAATGGTTATACGGCACCGGGGAGAGAAGACAAAAAAAAATTGAGATCAGTCTTATGCACATCAGGAAATATACTATTAAACAAAAACGGTTGAAGTAAAAGCTGCTCAGTGTTGATAGAAGATCAATCGCCCCCGTCCAGTGACCTATGACCTATGAGCCATCCTGGCTCCTTTTGAACAAAAGGGAAACAAAAGCACGCAGCAATAACAACAGGGACGACTCATTTCCTTTTGGTAAACTAAAGCCCCCCCCCCCCCCCCCCCCCCCCCCCCCCCAAATCCCATCCCAAATACAAGTTCCCACAGGCCAGACGTGTGTTACTGTAACTCCGCTCCCCCACACACACACACACACACACACACACACACACACACACACACACACACACACACACACACACACACACACACACACACACACACACACACACACACACACACACACACACACACACACACACACACTTTTTTGCACCTCATCCATGACCCCAATGCACGCTCCCCTCCCGTCAACCTTTGACCTTGAGCGTTAGGCTCCATGCCTCCCCCCCCCCCCCCCCCCGGGCCAGGAGGACATGAGCAGCTGAGAGTCCGCGGGCGGGCGGGGCATGCCGGGATCTGGCCGAGTCAGCGGGACATTCCTCCCGGACATGCCTGAGACCGGCCCTGGTGGGCCCCCATGGGCCGAGGTTCCTCCTCTATAGCGTTGATGCATAGGGGCCCCCCTCGGCCTTTCAGCCTTGAGCCAGGAGCTTTGAGAACCGGCTGCATAGGGCCCGCCCTCATCACTGACTCACACACAATAAAGTAACACAACACCCATATAATGATGTCATTAACACACAACAATGGCCCCAACACAATCATGCTAATGATGATCTTTCTTCTTCTGCTCTGTAATATTTGTATTGATTGGAACATGGAATAATGCGGGCAGGACCGTCCTGGGAGTTTGAACCCCCATGTAAGTATACTTGTGCGAGACGCCTTCGCACTACTACTTAATGCTATGTACATCATATAATTCATTCACCGCATGTCGCTGTGGTTAAAAGCATCTGCTAAATGCCGAAAGGTCAGCCGGCCAAAGCCTGGCTGCTTTCGACCAAAGGCTGGTGAGCCGGCCCCCCGACCGCCCCCCCACCGCCTCCACCACCGCCTCCACCACCGCCTCCACCACCGCCTCCACCACCGCCTCCGTCCTGTCACCACGAGTACAGCGGCGTGCGCCTCAAACGCTGTCCTCTCTCCAGGACGCCGTTCGTCCACAGGATCACACAGGGGCCACGGCCCGACCACACATACGCACACACTCTCAAACTCGCGCCTTCACTTTGCGTTGCCAGGGCAACCCGGTTGAATATCATGGGCAGCGTGAGAATGCAAGGCGAGGGGTCTGGGCGGAGTGCCGTGGTGTGAGGCTGTCACCCTGAATACCGGGGATTTCTCCTTTGCCGATTTCTCTCGAAAGCAACCTGAGAAAATGCCAGAGGCGAACGCAGGGTCTCTAGGTTTCAGCGGCGCTACCGCTGGTGTTTGGCTGTCCTCCGGGGGTCACCCACCAATACACACGATGTCTGGGGTACACTCTCTTCACATCGAACATCCGGTCGCGTATCTGCGTCTGGGATATTGAAACATCTGAAATAATGTCTCATATTTGAGGTTCCTGTGACATATGGTTGATTTATCTAGACTTAAAATTCACCACGCACACAACATTAACAATCTCATTACTCTCACATGTAATTTCACCTAATTAAATTGTACACATTATATTTGATATTAACTAATAAACTGCTCCCTCAATAAAATGAGTCCCAGCTGTACTCTGCCACCAATAATGATCCCTGAACGGTGGGGCGTTCTCACCAAGATGCCACCGGAGCTGCCAGCACCCCGTTGCCTGCCATCCCTCTGACAGCCGTGACAGGCTAAGGCAGAGGATGCTTTTTCGTGGATTTCAACTTTTTCTGACACTTTGGAGTCTATAAGAAATATACAACACTGTCACATTTGTCACACTTCAGCTCGTCTTACTTCATCGGGGTGTGACTCAGGAGAGACTTAGGCTGGAGTCCAAAAGGCCACTTTATACTCCTTAGACCGACTACACAGTCAAGAAAATGATAAAGAGCCCCTATTTTATGTTGATTACATATTTCAAACCATTTCAAAAAACGATCCTAAAGTGACTCCATGCCTCGTTTTTGTCTTAACACGATCAGTGTTTTTATAGTGTTTCGTAGTGTGTTCATATTTGCAGCACATAAAATCCTGAATTGTTCTTGCATGTGTATGCTTATGAATTTCCCTTACAGCCCTTTTGAGTAGTAGTGCACAGATTATTCCAATTCATTGCACGTCATCAACTGTGTGCAACTTGGCTCATACACATCAGACACACCATCAGAATGAGTTTGGGCGCCTACCCAGAGATATGATGGCTAGATCAAACCGGTTGGAACAACAGCAGCATGCATGGTAAGCTGAACTATCCAAGTTACGAACCCACGCTAATGGGTTTATATAGTACCCCTTTAAACACCCACCATGGCAAGATATACTTCAGTTTCAAAGAAAGGAAAAAATTCACTGTTTTAAAATGCGGAAGCTTTAAAATGACACAATGAGCCTATATTTCACTGCACCTGACTAACTCTTGCAGGTGAAATATGCATCTCTCTCGCTCTCTCTCTCTCTCTCTCTCTCTCTCTCTCTCTCTCTCTCTCTCTCTCTCTGACAGAGCTTTGAAGCTTACGAGGGATTGCGTAAGAGCGCTCCATGCCCTCCCCAGGGCCTTGGTGAGGAGGACACTAACTGGGAGTGAGATGCTGCCTGTCTGCCAGCTTTACAATGAGCTCCTGTCTGCCGGCTCCACAACCGGCACACATTTTCTTTTGTGTGTGTTTGTGTGTGGGTGTGTGTCCGTGATACGGAGGCGGACTGACAGCCAGGAGAAAGAAAAAAGAGAAAACAAGAAAAAGTACTGGTCAAGTTGCTCTCATTAATAACACCATGAATCAAACTACTGCACTATAGAAACAATGGAGACGATTAAAACCAAAACCGTCGGGATGCTTCGATTCTACAGTCAACAGAATGTGATTATGCCGCAGCAAAATGACTTTTTTCTATTAAAGGCCAGTCATATGAATAGTTTGCTGGCAACTCACAAAGAGAGCTACATTTCATTCTGTCGCCGGGGCATCTGTTGTAGATCCATCACTGTTAGCGCCTTCGGCTACATACATACACTGCTCCTTTTCACAGGCTGGAGCTTCAACAGACATACCAAAGAGTGGTGCAAAGAAAACAACAAAAATCTTAACCAAGATCGTATCCAGCTCAATAAGGGACAAGCACGCACAACAACACGAGCACTAAGACACAACACTTTAACACAACACACATGTGAGGAACGGTTCAGGCTTATCGCGGTTTGGCCAATCGCAGGTTAAGCCCATCACGGTTCGGCCAATCGCGGTCTTCCCGCCCCCCTGAGTGTCATCCCGAGGCCGCGGAGCGCAGGGAGCAGGAAGAGAGCGTGTCGTGTGATCAGAGCAGCTGAACACGAGGGCCCTCGCTGGGTGTCAGACCCTCGGAGGAAGAGGAGGAGGACGTCACACTAAAGTTCAGAGCAACAATAAGAGGGCCCCAGCTCGTCACAGCCGCTCTTCAGCGCCCAGAAGAGCGGCTCATTATCAATACCGTGATTGGGATCATCTCCGTGCTAATCAACGACGAGAACACTTGAGCTGTAATCACAGAGACACGTGTGCCACTTTGCTGTTTTGATTCGTTTTGAGTTGTTGTTTTTTTTGTTCCGGATAACAATCACAGGGCTGGTTAAACTGGCTTCTTTGATTTCTATCCAAATAAACATGTCGATGATATAAGGCGGTGTGTCTGCCCTACATTTGTCTGGGGAGGGAGGCAGAGCTAGACTTTGTGTTCTGTGTATGCAAACAAAACAACCAGCTGATGCTGGGAAGAGAGGGAAAGGGATGCAGGGTGTGTGTGTGTGTGTGTGTGTGTGTGTGTGTGTGTGTGTACATGAGTTTATCTTTCAAGGTTTTTGCAGACTAATGGAGGATAAAAAACACAAACCATTTCTTTTTTCTTTTTTTTACACACTCACACACGACAAACACACCACATCCACTGACTGAACATTCCCATTCCGAGAGGAGCGTCAAATATGAATGGCCGCTTTGCATAACAAAGCACCCCGGCTCCCCTCGGTGGGATTCCTGCATCACAATGCCGAGGCGTCTCCCTACACGATGATAACCGGCTGGCTCCCCCATCACGGCCGCTGTGTGCCGCCGCCTCCCCAACACGGGTAAACACCGGCGCCCCACCACCGGCCCGGGGGGGGGGGGGGGGCACGCTGACGGCGTTCAGCAACAAGTATGAGCTCCCCCTCGGAGCGTCTCCTGGGCTCTGGGTCACTGGGATGTGCAGTGGTTCTACTGGGGCTAGACTTTAGTGCAGGCTAATAGAGTGTGTGTGTGTGTGTCTGTGTCTGTGTGTGTGTGTGTGTGTGTGTGTGTGTGTGTGTGTGTGTGTGTGTGTCTGGGATGTGCAGTGGCTCTACTGGGGCTAGACTTTAGTGCAGGCTAATAGAGTGTGGGTGCGTCTGTCTGTCTGTCTGTCTGTCTGTCTGTCTGTCTGTCTGTGGGAGGGGGTTGCTGGGGTCCGGTGTGGGACTAGTTTGGGTGGGGTGGGCCGAGGGGGGGGGGGGGGGGAGGGGGTTGTCTTAGCCGGGAGGCGCTATGGAGGAGGAGGAGGGGGTTAACGTTGCTGCTGCTCTCGCTCCCGCTACCGTTCCATAAATGGGTAGGACAGGGGGAGTAGCAGGGCAGAGCGATGGTGGACAGTGGTGGGGGTGGGGGCCCATTGTTGTGTGGGTTGGGGGTTATGAGAGTGTGCGTGTGCGTAGTGTGTGTAGAGTGTAGCGTGTGTGTGTGTCCTCTTCCTCCAGAGAGGGGTGAAGTGGATCGTTTCTGGGCTAAGTGGCTTCAACAAAAGCTCCTACCCGACCGTCCTCCGGAGAGATTCTTGAAGGCCACATCGTCTCCCCCCCGGCCCCCCATGCCGCCCTGTGTAGCCTGTTACAGTACGCTCATTTCCTCATTTCATCCGACACGTTAACTTGCAGACAGTAAAGATGATGGCTGTTGCTCGGGTTTCTCGCTCTGATCTAGCGTGTTCCCCTACACACAGTCTATATTTAGAGGATCTGTATTGCAAAGAACTTAGGGAATGCATGTGTAGATGTATTTTATGTCTTCACATGTGCACAAGGCTGTCTGTGAGCCTGTGGTATCAGGTAATTGAGAGTGCGTCAGACATTGTATTGAGCCAATACAGATTTAGCCACATAAAAGTGTTCTGTATAATTCTTGCATTGTATTGGTTTCAGTGTTACTGATGGTATAGCAAAGTGGAGTACTGAGGTGTCGTTGTAGGGGGTCCCACGTATGATGACAGCACCACCAACATTAAATGTTCATGTGGAGGAGAGAGACTTATCCACAACGGGCTGGTAATTTGATTCACACAATAATCGGTTTAATTGTATTTCTGACTGCTCTGCAGGATTCATCTTCATCTATATTTGCTCCTACTATCCCTAAAGATACTTCAGGCTCTTTGTTTAGCCTCTAAAAGCCATTATTATGTTGGCTGGAGCGTCCATCATCTGACTTTCTGTCTACCTTTCAGTAACCTTGGGCTGACCGCGAATCTTCAACGATCTGAATCATCGACAGAAAGACGTTTAGTCGACTTTTTGCTTTTACAGTAAAATCACTGTGTGGGGAAAATAGTGCGTGTGTTGCAGCGTTCCGCTGGGAAGATGGGAGTGTAAGAGAGTTACACCACAGCATTTTTGGCCTTCTAGAAGGAACAGCCTACAAGTTATACAATGGGTTTCTTGTGGGGGTGGTGGTTTGACTGCGTCTTCTGTGTGCAATTTGCTGCGTTATGTTTTGCTTTCAATAAATGTTCTTATTGTTAGTTTGATAACCACTTTGTTTAATGGTTCTATCCAATCATTTTATATTCCGAGTAGAGCACATATTGTGTATCCTTTTAGACCATTAGACTAGAAGGGTACACAGGAAATTAATTTTAAATTGTTAACATATCAAAGACTTTTTTGATGCAGGATTTGTGTGATCGGATGTGAATACGTTGGTAAATAATCAGACAGAACCGAATGTCCACAGTTTGATTTCATAGATGATGAAGCATATTGTATGAATCTATATTAAAGTATACAAGGCTAATAAGAGCCCATATCCCATTCGGTAAAATTGAATGAGTATGACATGACATGAAAGGGCGAGCACTTTGTCGTTCTGTGATGAGAAGTTATTTGTTTGTAGAGGCTGTGGGTCACTTAGTTTCGGAGCCTGCCTCGCCTTTACACAGCTGAGGGACACCCAGATAAGACAACTTATTATTTGAACCGCACAACCGTCACAACAAGGAAGGGGTCATAGAGCTGCATTAAAATATAGATAATATATGATTCAACAATAAGTCTAGGTCATAAGTCTAGATTCATCAGGCCAATATAGGTCTGGCCTGATGAATCAGACTCGACTTTTCCTTAAAGTATACATTATCACGGCTTAGGCCTGGTGTGTATGGCAGGTCTGTCTGTCTATCCGACTGTCTGTCTTCTCAAGCCAAGGCTGGGCTTCGGGAGTGTCGGACGGCACGGAGCAGAATTCCGGACACATGACCTCTAACCTTGAGCTGGGGCGTGAACGACACGGACAGTAAGAATGGAATTAAGGCAGTTCATTGTTTTGAAGTGTGTGTGTGTGTGTGTGTGTGTGTGTGTGTGTGTGTGTGTGTGTGTGTGTGTGTGTGTGTGTGTGTGTGTGTGTGTGTGTGTGTGTGTGTGTGTGTGTGTGTGTGTGTGTGTGTGTGTGTGTGTGTCTCTCTCTCTCTCTCTCTCACCGGGGGAGGTTGACATCGGCTCTAAACTGTACCAGCAACACAGAGTTAATTTAGGGGCTTAGCGAGCACTTCCTCTGTCATCAAGGCTGTGAGCCAGCACGTGTTAGGAGAGGATGGCCATAACACCACTCGCTCGCCGCGAGAGCAGAACAACAACGCCGGTTTCCCATGGCGAGTTGCTGCCCAAACGTTGTGACGGGGGGCTTCGAGTCACGTGCATGTTATATTTATGACAAATTACTTCTTACATGACTTACTACATATTTCATTTTGAAGCCCGTACGATGCTTATGTTTCCACAGCCAAAAATGATTCCGTCCTGAGGCGAGGCAACACATTTCAATTATGCAACTAGGGTGGTTGTGTGTGTGTGTGTGTGTGTGTGTGTGTGTGTGTGTGTGTGTGTGTGTGTGTGTGTGTGTGTGTGTGTGTATGTTGAATTGCTCTCAGCGTAAGTCGGAGAGAGACAAGAAGACAGACGTTGTAAAAGGTACGCATTCAACATGGAGAGCAGTATTAATCACGCTTCCTCAGGACTTTGTACACGCAATCAACCCAAGCACAACGTTTTGACTTTGAAAAGTTGTCAGCCAAAACCCCAAAGACTAAACGGAGCGGATGAGGCCAGATGGAGACAGGCAAACCCCCCCCCCCCCCCCCCCCAAGGCCAGTGGTCCTAGGAGGATCTTACTGGAAACCAGAAACACAACTGCTCTGCATTTCCACATTTCTGCTGCGGGAAAATTTCCTATTTGGCGAGAATTCCCCAGAGCCATTAAAACAAACAAGGATTCAGGGTTTGGCCCAGGCACTGTCCGACCCCCCCAAAATAAGCGAGATGTGCTGACACTCAGACTGTGGTTATGCTGTTCCTCCCGGGAAGAAGACGCCGGTAACGGGGCTCCTGAATCAACGTCTCAATTATTAATGCGTGGTGACCTCAACTTGTCAAGAAGGCTTTTTAGAATGTCTCTCTCTCTCCCCAAGTTTTCAGTGAGCCCAGCCAACAATATAGAATAAATTGGATACAAAAGTAAGACCAGGATTGATTTAAAGTGGTGATAAAGATCATAATGTTTGGGAAAGTATCGATTTTGGAATGGAAGCCATACGAGTACGACCACTTAGTTGAAAAAGATTCATGCACGAAATAACTGAACAAATCGTTATATGTCGATGAAACGGAATACAACCCAAAACTAAATAAAATTGTGTTTATTATTAAAACTCCCCATTTGTTCCAGTGGCCGCGAACTGAGCAATTCACCGGAATTGAATAGGGCAATTAACCCTGCCTCGTGGAGGGGTCGCCGAGGAACAATTAGACCATGTGACCTCTCCCCTCGCACACAGAGCATGCCCAGACGGCTTCACTAATGATGGCTCTGGCAGACAGCCTGCAAGCGACTTCTAGACACGTCCCCCGGCTCTACGGTTGGTAGTAAAACCAACGAGATGGTGAAAACATGGTAATGAGACTGTTAAACAAAACAAATGAGCCCATCTCCAGGGTCAAACACAAGCCATATCTAAGTAGCTCGCTCCTTGGGTGTTTATTTTTGAATACCTTATTTATTAATGCCTAGTGCCATCACTATTGTGACAAATTGATGCCCCTCATCATTAGCGGTTGTGATTGGCCTGGCCATACAATGTGGTATTAAAAGTATACTAAGGAGAGATCAGCTTCGACATAGTCTCTTTTATGTTTCGATATCCCAAGATGAAGACATAATTAACCTTTACTATCAAAGGGCTCTGAAGTTAAACGCACGTTGTGGAATTCTTTGTAAACCCATGCCTGTTCTCAGTCTTCACGATTTGTCCCAATTAGTGTTCTTCCTGAGGGCAAGAAGTGTTGTAGTAATGTACGTGTGAATATAATAGTTTTGTTACAAACAGGATCAGACATGACATTTCAGAAATAAGGTGTCTCTAACACACACACACACACACACACACACACCCAGACACACACACAGTGTTGGAATGCAGAAAGTCTTTTTTCAGTATCGGTGTGTAACAGAATGCCCTAACCACAGAAGACAAACTTGGACCTATGAAAGCGGGGGGTTTATTTGAATCAGGATTGAGAATGCACAGGTGCTTGTTTTTTTACCGCGCAAGTGTCTGTGTTTAAGTGTGTGTGTTTATTTATGTCCTAGTGTGTGTGTGTGTGTGTGTGTGTGTGTGTGTGTGTGTGTGTGTGTGTGTGTGTGGCATTTATGTGATAGTGGGTGTGTGTATGCGTATTTAAGTGACCAGGTGCGTGTGCATGCACGCGTGTGCTTGTGTGTGCGGCGCTGTTTGTGCGGGCGTGTGGGAGGAGGAATGCGCTAACTGCCAGGTAATTAGGGGGGAGATGCGGCTCTGGGGAGCCGCGGGGAGGCCAAGGCCAGGAGCGAGAGGGACACAGACAGCTGCCCGGTGGGGCCGTTATTACGGCAGCCTCCCTGCCAGGGCGCAGCCACTACAAACAGCAGCGCAGGTACGGACGCCGTCTCCATGATCACAGTCTCTCTCTCTCTCTCTCTCTCTCTCTCTCTCTCTCTCTCTCTCTCTCTCTCTCTCTCTCTCTCTCTCTCTCTCTCTCTCTCTCTCTCTCTCTCTCTCTCTCTCTCTCTCTCTCTCTCTCTCTCTCTCTCTCTCTCAGACACAGGGAAGGGGGGAGTGGTTGGTTGATGGGCGGGGGTTTAGACTTGCTCACACAGCGTTGTTTCGTCGTCAATGAAAAGACCGGCCAGACGGGGTAATTAACTACGTGCTGCTCAGGTTGTTGTCTTCGCCCCCCCCCCCCAGCATCGTGCATTGCTCATTTGAGGCGCTACCGTTGCGTCAGAAAATAGATAAAAGACTTGTAAGGGTCGATGGCAGTATTGGGGTGGAGTGAGGGGGGGAGATAGGAGCTAGCCTGAACGGTTTTAATGGCAGGAGACAGAGTGTAGCGACATGTCGGGGCGAAAGATGTCTGCAAGGCAGCAATTACGACTGCGCTGCCGTTCAGGGTGAGCGGGGCACGTGCTAGCTCCCTGTGAAGCGCTGCTACAGGGAAAGCGCACTTACAAGCCACCACCCCCCCCCTCCGTGTGTGTGTGTGTGTGTGTGTGTGTGTGTGTGTGTGTGTGTGTGTGTGTGTGTGTGTGAGTGTGTTCTGCGTTTCCATTTTTCTCCCGGTTTCCTGTGTGATTAATGTAGTTTGTGTCGGCCCGGGCGCTCTGCTGGTAGCAGCCCCTCGTCGCTCATTTCTATCCGTGTCCTCGTAGCGCGTGGCAGGAAGGGGGGGGGGGTGGTGATTCCATCCGTTTAACACAGAGAGCAACCTGTAGAGCGGGCCTCGTAAAAAGAGAAACACACACACTCACACACACCTACGTACAGGAATGTGCTGGGTCATGTCTTCAGGAGACGCTGCTTAGCTAAGCAAGGTGCAGCACTAGCGACCATCGCACACTCTGTGCACCCTCTCCCCCCCCCCATGCCGCATCCGCCGTGCACATGTCTTGTTTCTTGCAAACTCACATGGCTGACAATCCTTCTGCACCCCCAGGTTCATTGAGACCCGTAAACGTCAGGTCCCTGGCTTCACATGCGTGCTCTGCATTATAGTTTCCAGAAATAGCACCTTACAGGAGCTTAGCTAGACAGCTGAGCCGTGAGGTGAGGCAGACGTCTCAGGAGACCTAACTTTCCTGAAGGATGTCTGGCATTTTGAAATAATCTCTCTCCCTCTCCCTCTCTCTATATATCTCCAACTCAAAGCATGGTGGGTTGCCGGTTCCTATAGTAATGTCGACACTTAAACAGCCTCAATCATTTGTCTCCATAGTAACTATGGCTTCGATGTCTGTGTGTGTGTGTGTGTGTGTGTGTGTGTGTGTGTGTGTGTGTGTGTGTGTGTGTGTGTGTTTTTTAGATCAGGTCAGTGTGCTTGGACAGGATAGTGCGGCTGCTGTCCACACAGTGTCATTATATATAATGCTTGCGTCGAGTAGACCATTAGACCAAGTTCACAGAGAACACATGGTGACACATTGTCTCACATTCGGAAGTCGGATCCATTTCGGGGAAAACTATGCATGTGCATGACTGTGTATGCCCGTATGGGTGCATGTGTCTTTACGTGTGTCTGCATGTTTGAGAGTGTGGGTGCGGGTTTGACTGAGTGAGTGAGTGAGTGAGTGAGTGAGTGAGTGAGTGAGTGAGTCAGAAAGTAAGTAAGTGAGTGACTGAGTGAGTGTGTGCATGTGCCCAAATGCATGTGCATGTTGGAGTCTGTGTGTGTGTGTAGGTTTGAATCTGTGTGTGAGTTTGTAAGCGAGCGAGTGATTGATTGTAACTCACTTATACACTTCCATACATCCTTACATGGTCAGATCCTCAAGCCTGTTCCCCTGACTCATTATCTCTTTATTCTAAGAGGGGCGGGGCGGGGCGGGGAGGGGAGCTTCCAGTTCAACACAGTTCCCCCAGAGAGAACCACAGAGTCGTCCCCCTCCCTGTAAATCTACCTACCTCCAATATAGCTGCTGCAGAAGAGACGCCCAAGACACTGTCCAAGTGGGATTTCTCTCAGTCTTCTTTGCTTTCTGGCCTAATAAACAGCCTTATTGGATGAACCCTGGATGTTTATTGCCGTTGACAGCGAGGGGAGGGGGGGGGGGCCATGGTGTTGCCAGAGACGGCGAAGAAATATGTGCGAAAACAAATATGTTTACGACGAGTGAATGAAAATCTATAGGGTGCTCACCGGCGCGGTGTGAGGTGCCAGACCTCTGGAGCGGTGAACCGCGGAACAGGAGGGTCCGGGGGGGGGACACTCTCCGCTCGATGCGGGGAGCGTGGGGGGGGGGGGGATAAGGAAGCCAAATGAAATGGAATGAAATAAGCAAGAGCGGTGGTCGGGGTACCGCTTCCCTGTACCACACACTGCACAGGTGTGTCGTTCTACTGGGGCTGATTTCGTCACCCGGATGAACCGAGATACATGGCTCGCGTCATCTGTGATGTTCAGGGTAGTGTTCTCATATAGTTCCGTTTATAGTGTACAGTGTATAGTGTTCTCGTATCGGTCTCAGTGTTTCATTTGTGAAACGTTATTCCCTCGCATATCGGCTTGTCGCTGCTTTGCGTCGGAGCACACCGGGACTAACGTCTCAGATGTTGATTTGCTGTTTGCTAACTTAATTAGCTTAGTTACTTAAGCGCGTTGCTTAACAAATACCAAACAAATGACAACAAACACAAAAAAACAGACACTCGCATACGTGTGGGGAATTGAAAGCGATTATTCATTCCTGACGCCAACACATGTTAGACATTGGATATTGATAATCAGCGGGACATACATAATCCATGCATCCTTCCGGATGCAGATGCTCTGGTATGTTCTCATGTACGAGAGCCTCCCCAGTGTTGGGGGGGCCGGTGTATCTCTGGGACGAGAATAGCACTGATCCATGTGTGAATGTGTCATCAGAAACGCTTCTGTCTGCCACCCTATGGAAAATGGAAGTGGCATGCGGACACTCTTATAGCCTGTTTTATTTCAAGCTGTTGCCGTGACCGCTTAGCCGTAAGTGATACGCGCAAGGCCCACATATGTTGTTTAAGTTCCCCTCAGAAGGCGAGGAGTGTCGCTTCTGTGGTGGTGACACTGCTGTGATTCAGTACAATTGTGTCTTTCGAAGAAACTGAATGTCACAAGGATGAGCATACCCTTTGCATACATCGTAATCGATAGTCTTTGAGTACATTCAAATGATATCGTGTTTTTGCGGCGTCTATTTCCTCGCTGAAACAAATAGGACTTTGGGTATAATACCTTAAAAGATCTCCGTGTTCGATGTAAACTCAGTTGAACTAAATAAAAATAAAATCCAGCAGATCAACAGAAGCAGCCAGATGGAAGAGAGAGGGAAAGAGCGAAAGAGAAAGATGGAGCGAGAGAGAGAGGGAGATCTCTTCCATGCAAAATGAGATGGCCAGCTGCAAACACAGCACTAACTGCTTCCTTCCCACATTTAACAATTTTTTCCCCCCTGGAGAAGAAGCTTGGTCATGTCTGTGCGTGAACGTGTGCGTGTGCATATGCGCGTGTGTGTGTGTGTGCGTGCGTGTGTGTGAGAGAACCGGGGGAGATATGCTGACACACCCTCGTACACAGAGTGGGAAAGCAGGCCTGGGTCTAGCTTGCTTCACCGCCACTAGTAAAGTTCCCACACACTGTTTTTGGATTAAAAAAAGTTATTGAAACATAGTGCATCACTTCATAATCTCACGATGTGTTTTAAAACATTTCAAATCGCAGTAAGAGATCTCCCTCACTCGCTCTCTCTCTCTCTCTCTCTCTCCCCCTCTCTCTTTTTGTGGGGCCAGAAGAATCTCATGGTTTGTATTCACATGATGGCTAGATCTCATCTCCTTCATAGTACCCCCCCCCCCCCCCCCCACCCCCCCCTTCCTACACTTTACATCCTGTATGTAAACCGCGACTTCACTTTCCTTAATAGACTTTCTGCTACTCTCGAAGGACAATAACCATAAGCCGGGACAATAACCCCGTACTTTATGACTTCCCCCCCTCCTTTACGAGTGCTCGCGCATGCCTTTCGACAGAGCCCTTAATAAGAGCTAAGCAAACAAGAGGCTTTCTGTGGAAACCCGTGGAAAACTCTTGAGTGTGCGCGAGAGGGGTTCAACTTCCTCCCGGTGGCACAGAGCCAAACTCTATATCGCACAGGATCTGGACGAGGCCGAGAGTATTGAACCACGCTATCTGCCGACAAGGCTCTGTCTTTCAAATGGTTTCATATCAGGATAATTAGATTGGTAATTTGCGCTAAATATATGCCCGTTTCACGCAGTGCTTTGGGCAACACATTGTAAATGAAATGAAGTTGTTTTCGCTATCAGCAAGAAATATTAAGTATTGCATCAAGCCTTCAGTAGGTCATTGTCCCGTTGTTGCCAAGCGAGGTTGAATTCTAGCATGCGCTAAAGAGGATCAATGCGGTTTAATTGCTGCTATAGGGCCGTACTAGTTTCCTTAGTTTCTAAATGAAGAACACTGCAAAATTAGCAATTGGTCGCACACACACGGACAGGAGACAAGTTGGCAGGTCTTCCCATCAAGCCCAGGGGGGGGGCCGTAAATCTCAGGTTCTTCACCATAGGCATAACATGAGGATGTCTTTAACAATAAAGGGGGGGGGATGAAAAAAGCTAATTTCCTGAAAGCTGAGGTCTCTGGGAAATGAATCACGATTAAGATGACTGCGAAGGGAAGCGAGGTGAATATCTGGCATGTAAAGATGATGAACTCCCCCCCCCCAACCCTCGCTAAAAGGAAGCTTATATCAGATTCAATTAAAACGCTGTTCTTTCTTTCCCCTCCTGCGGCTCCAAACACCATTTCTGGTGGTAAGGTGCACTTCGGAAGAATCCAAAGCTTCCAGTGTCTGCGCGCGCGCGCACACACACACACACACACACACCACACACCACACACACACACACACACACACACACACACACACACACACACACACACACACACACACACACACACACACACACACACACACACACACACACACACACCTAGCTTTTGTCCCTTGGACATCCCAGGATGGTCATCTCTCTTCTTTTTCATCCTCCGCCCCCTCCCAAAAACACTAACTTCCGTCACTATTCTGTGAGTGTATTCATAGCTCTTCCCTGTCGCCGCACGACAGCCAGGTTCCATCACCGCCACCCAGTCGGCACAATGCCGAGTCCCCCCCCCCCCCCCACTTTCAATAGCCGGAAGCAAGGGAGGACACACACACACACACACAACAGAGCCATCCTCCAGTGAAAGGACGTGTGGCTCCGTGGGGGCCCGCGGGACAAAAACAATGGACGACCCCCCCTGCCCCGACCCCCCCAACGCACTGTGTTTAGCCCCCGACTTCCTCCTGACACGCGGCGCTAACAATGAGGCGCTGTTATGACTGTCCGTGTCAGCTGTTTGCCACACTCGTGGCGGGGGCACCCGTCGGACCAGCGTCGGCCAGGGTCACGCGGGTCCCAGCCGAGGTCCCGAGGAACCAGGGTGGCTCTCCCTCTGACTTCATCTTTACAATAACACACGTTTATAGCTTTCATGGAATTTACGAGTTTACCATTTGATGTACGGCCCTTTAAATGGCACACGGTTGACACACACACACACACACACACACACACACACACACACACACACACACACACACACACACACACACACACACACACACACACACACACACACACACACACACACACACACACACACACACACACAGCGATTCTGTGTCGTTTTATTTATATCCCAAAACTTGGACCACTACTTTATGAAAGCCGTCGGCTACTACACAGAGGGAACTCAGCGACCTTGTCTCTGGCTTTGGAATGAGTAAGTATGACCTTAAGTTAGCCAGTGGATGAGTCAGGCTGCCTTTCTGCCCAAAGCGTACCAAAACACGATCAGATATAACTTTTGAGCTCAGCATCAAACACTGAAGGGGAGTGGACGGATCTTGTTAATTTGCATATTTTATCTTTTTCTTTTTGTCGATTTTTATCGATGGCCGGCCGCCAAGTTAAGCCTTGAGAATTTCAAACAGCAGTGATGAAGTTGGTCACTATCTCCACCACCATGGCGCCTTATCTCATCTCGATGAGCATTTTGTAGCAGATAGCATTGTTTGTTTACTTCAGAAGGAGAGAGCAGGAGCATCATTTGTTGTCAGCAGCTACTCAGCCAGGCTGTATGAGCTAGTAAACAGTAAAAAGTGTGTCAAGGTTTCAAATCATCACCGTATGCAGACTGATCACTGTACGGATAATATCCCATTCTGAAAGCTTTGTCTACTCAGTTTCTCTTAGTTAAACAAACTCAGGAAAAAAGGCTTACCTCTGCAGAACTCTGTCCCTTCAGTGTTTGGGTTTAGGTCCAGGCTCTGAACCATCTGACCCCAGAAGTTCTGCTATAAAATAGTAGGACTGCTGGATCTGAGATGACCCCCCACACATCCCACTAAGTGGACCGGACAGGGGACGGGGGACGGGGGACGGGGGACGGGGGTTGGGTCACTGCCGCCAGATAGCGCTCCTTCGGTTAGCACTGTTGCACCGTCAAAATCCCTCCCTTATCTATTGTTGTCAGCATATATCGCATATATCGCCATCCCTCCTTTTTTCTGTTTGGTTGGGGGGGGGGCTGACATTCCATCTCAAGGGCAGCGACGGCCGAGCTCAGCCCGCCGACCAATCAGAGGTCTGCTGGTCAGTGCTGGTTCTCCAGAGCTCTCTCACTCCACTCACTCCTCCTGCTGAGGGATGCACTGGGCTGCAGCCAAATCAGAACTACAGGGTGGCAACGATGTGCACGTGTGCACACACACGCACTCATGTCTGAAGGCTTCTTTCCGACAAAATAAATCTAGCCTTCAAAAGGATGATGTCATCCCAAACGTTATTTTGGTCACAAACTTGATCATCTATTCTACAGAAACCCCAAATTATTTTTTAATGAACCAACAGAAGTGGGGAGGTTATGAGATGGGCATCTAAAAAGGAAATGTGGAAGTTTGTAAGTGGCCGCCAACTGAAGTTTCGACTTGCATGACAGGGCTTAATTGGTTCTGAGGCGGACTGATAGCAGTTACACCAGCGTGTGAACACACACACACACACACACACACACACACACACACACACACACACACACACACACACACACACACACACACACACACACACACACACACACACACACACACACACACACACACAGGGGGGGCGAACACATCAGTCATTCAGCGTGGTGGGGCCTTTTTCCAAATTGGCCGGGGCATCCGCAGACACTTTGACAAGGAGATGGGCTGCCTGCTATCTGGCCTGCTCCGACAAGAGGCCACTCTCAGCTTGGCTCCGTCCAGGGCAGCACCGGGCCAACCCATCTGGGCCCTGCTACTTCACAGGACCAATCACAACCAATCGCCTGGGGGCCATTCATCAGCGAGGACACCCTAAAAGATGCAATGCTCATGGGCCTGCGTGGTCCACCCAAACGGTGAATGCTTTGTGTGTGTGTGTGTGTGTGTGTGTGTGTGTGTGTGTGTGTGTGTGTGTGTGTGTGTGTGTGTGTGTGTGTGTGTGTGTGTGTGTGTGTGTGTGTGTGTGTGTGTGTGTGTGAGGGTAGGTCAGACTATCGATATTATGCATATTCATTTTAGGAATACAAGACTGGTTTTCGGGTGTCTCCCCTCCTCCACCTCCTCCCTCTCCTGCTCGTTGATCAGCAGTACCTCCAGTCTAATCATTCTCCACACAGTGAGCCACCGCTCCTCTTTAGCATGCTATGTGCTTTATAGGGCCTGTGCAACCTTCAGTTCTCACGTATGCACGGTTCAGCTTCCCACTCAGGCAAACTGCAATGTTAACACGGTATAGTCTCATGTCATGGACGGCGGAATCGATTGTTATTATGGCCAAGTGACAGCCACCACAACATCCTATGTATGAGCACATGGCCATGAACAACCTGTCAGTAAAGAGCAGAATGGGCGTACCTTATTTGAGTAGGGTGGCCTGGCGAGGTTGACGCCATCTCGTATAAGTTTATCCCGGATCATGATTTTCAACTTCAGCTTTGGGAACATCACCAGTTCCCTCCTATTGCCAAGCGTCAGGTTCCTCTGCGCGCCCACGTAGCCGCCGTTGCGCCCGACGCGGTCACTGTTGGGCTCGGTCCAGGACTTTGAGCTCCGTAGTTTAGAGTCATATTGGTCCACGAGGTGGCCGGTGTACACCTCGGAGGCGGGAGCCATAGGCTCCAACGTGAAGTACAGTCCACTGGCAGTCTCTTTATCTTCATCCTTCAGTCGTTTGACTGCGTCATGAATCCTCTGCCGGTGGTGCGGGATGTACACGCCGATGGCGTCGAGGTCGGGGTCCCCGATCTGTTTGCAAACTTCCAGGTCGTCGTAGCCAT
This sequence comes from Gadus chalcogrammus, assembly GCF_026213295.1. Lineage (NCBI taxonomy): Eukaryota > Metazoa > Chordata > Actinopteri > Gadiformes > Gadidae > Gadus > Gadus chalcogrammus. The sequence goes on along the minus strand of NC_079432.1, from coordinate 12,656,337 downwards.
TGTCAACAAAAGACTCCACGTACTGGGCAAGCTGGAGGGTCTTCAACCACTCGTAGACGATGACGGGTCCGCTGTGGGTCATGTTGGATCTTCTCGGTACACGCGGAGGTTTTTAGGGATCAGATCACTTTCCCAATTCGGTCTTTCAAACGCATTATAAAAGGTGTTTGGTTTGTTCACCGATCGTGAGCACTCCAAAATATTAGGGAGAATGTCCCGTCTGGGCAATGGATTAATTCGGATTACCCATCATGAAACACCGCTAGTTACCGTTGTCCAACGAAACGTGTGTGAACAATCAGTTCCACGGTCCGTGTGGAGTGTGACACCTGTCAGGATCACCAAGGATTCGGATCTAGTGTCCCACAGGGCGGCTTTAGAATCCAGATGTCACTCGGACATCAGGGTTACGTGTCCACGTTGTCTTTCAACCCCATGCCAGTTAAAGCAACAAACATAACAAGTCAAAATTGTAAAGATTGCCTTGCATATGACCATCCTACCTGGTTTTGCCTTTCCACTTAAACTAGCCTACATTTTCCCTTTTACGCACGGAAAACGTCGAGTCGTGTGCACAGTTTACATCCATGCCGTTGTGTATCCAAATCTGCAATCGTAACCTGCACCGCGCTCAATGGAAGACAAAAAAGATGATCGTAAATCAAAAACGATCGCAGGTTCACGTCCAGCCGGCTCTTTGCCTTCAGACTGGTTCTCCACGCCGGCACATCAGACCCCCACAGCCCTGGCCAACCACACGTTCAGCGCTTCCAGTCCACAGCAGCAGCTCCTCCACCATCCACGCCCCCAAATTCAAGTGCACTGTTTTAAAAATAGTGATGGAATTCCTCTTCTTTCTTTTTTTACAACTTGTCACTGAGCCCCGGGGCGCACGGCCACCGCCATACACCACTTTAACCAAAGTGGGTTTCAAAAAGAAGAAAGCGAAATGGTGACGAGAGAACGGTCCGCCAAATCCGTCTCACTTCCACAGGGCCACCAGTATTGGTGATTTGTTCCACATTCCCCTCTCGTATGGTGTGATTTCTCTCTCTCTCTCTCTCTCTCTCTCTCTCTCTCTCTCTCTCTCTCTCTCTCTCTCTCTCTCTCTCTCTCTCTCTCTCTCTCTCTCTCTCTCTCTCTCTCTCTCTCTCTCTCTCTCTCTCTCTCTCTCTCTCTCTCTCTCTCTCTCTCTCTCTCTCTGGCTCAGATAAACACTAGCGACGCTCAGTCATTCGGCATTTCCACGAGTTCATTTCTTATCGCACACCAGCGCTCCCTATGTTGCAACAGGGGTACTACATTATCGTTGGCACATGCTAAATGAACCAGAATGATGGCAATGTGTATAATTAAGTTTTTCTGAAGGCTATGATAAGGCGATTATGTGAATGTTTGTTGTACAAATAAACATTCACGAAACGATCAAGACGAAATAGCGTAATGACATAATAACAAATAAATACCCTTTTATGATACCCATTTCATTCGTTGTTGAATATCAGATATTGTGGAACAAAACATCCCCAGATTACTTTTGTCGTCCTTACCCGATGTCTTTACCGCGGCTGATGAAATGTTCCCAGTGCTTGTTAAACAGTCAGGTTTTACATTGAATAATCCCCTGAGAGCAAAGGGGGGAGCGCATGACAGGGTGAGACTATTTAAAACGAAGAATATGCTTAGATGGGGCTCTGTCCTGCAGGCACCAGTGATTCCAGATGCACGGAGGTCAAACCGCTATTTCTGGGCACAGAAATCACATCGAATGTGTTCATAGTCTGGCATCACAGGATGCCATCATTAGTAAATAATGATATTTGGAATATAGCCCGACGAATCAAACGTGTACGTGGACGCATGCCGAACACCTACACACACACACACACAAACATGCACACGCGCACACATACACAAACGTGTAGGCACACACACACGCACACGCAAACACACACACACACACACACACACACACACACACACACACACACACACACACACACACACACACACACACACACACACACACACACACACACACACAAACAAACAACAGAGGAAGTAGCACTGCTTGAGTTGCAAGACCTGTCGGCTCTGTCCAAACAGATGCCAGGGAGCTGTGCTGCTGATGCATGCTTTATCAGATCCAAGCTGACAGCTTGTTAGGGTCAGTTTGATACAATCACCATCCCAGCTCCGGCGGGGGAGTGATTGGGCTTGGCCCTTATGACATTCAGCTAGTGGAGAGCTCCGCCATCAGGTGTGTCAGAAACCGCTCCTAAACTGTGTGTCGAGTGCACAATACAAAGGTTTAGATTAGATTTGGATATTTTATAATTTTGGCCACTTTGAATTTATCATTTTATTAATCGTGTTGCCGCATATACCAGTACCAATTCCACACATTGTTGGGACCGTCCAGACATTGAAGAATCAAGGGGTACATTGTATATATAATGCATATATCATCCATCTTTAGTAACACTACACAGCACACAGACAACAATGCATCCTGTCTGGAACCTCGTTGGCTATGTGTTGCATCACTACAGCTCCATTTGACCTTCCCCTGTGCCTTCCATAGGAGTGCCAACGCAGTGACACCTGTGTGCAGGGGGGATTTGGATGCAGCCTGGCTGGGCTACAACCCTCTTTATCGTCCTGGGGACGTGGCATGTCATTAGACCTGCTGGAGGTGCCGGGGATTATTGGGGAAAGAGAGTGACAGATGGAACAAGGAGACAGGGAGCTCAACGCCAGGTGAACTTTGTAGTGTGTGTACGGTGTGCATGTACTGTAAAAAAAAATATCCATCCATAAAGCCAAGTAGAGTCTATATTCCCATCCCATTATTGTAATGGGTGGGAGAACCCATTTTAGACTCAGTGGAATTTACATTTCTGAAAAGTATGGAAATGATCGTCTGAAACCCACCCTTCATGCATAATGGTAATTTAAATATGATAACCTGATCTATGCCACCGATCTCATGGATACAAGATAAAGTAATGGCAAATAGAATGTTCTAACAGCTTTTTAACTTGACGAGACTCTTCAGATTGAAATGACTTGTAAGCATGGCTATATTATTTTGCAGTTAACGGTTAAGTACGGCAATCTATTAGTTTCTGTATTTTGCTGAGTAATCTTAGCTGTAACTCAATTCAAAGTGTACATATAGCCACCAGCAGCGACAGACAGGGAACTAGGAGGCTTGAAAGAGAGACAGAGAGAGGGAAGTCTCAGTCCGTCACAGCCACAGGGGTGAGCAGCTTCCTCCAGCCCAACAGACAATCTCTTTTTCTGGCTGCGCACAAAGGCCTTCTTGCCATGGTAATAGCCTCCTTCTTCTCCTTCTGTCTCTCCTTTCTTTCTCCACCAAAAGAAGGAATTTGTTCGACGTCTTTTTTTCCTTCTTCACTCGCTTTCTTTTCGCGCGGCGCAAAATTTACGAGTCCTTTTGTCGACGTTCTTGAAGGTTAAAACCCTCAAGACCTCAATTTTGAAACCCTTTGAAGCAGAGAATGGCTTCTGTGTCATCGCACCCCCCTCTTCCCCCCCTCCCACACACACACACACACACACACACACACAAACACAACCTCCTCCTCCCAGTGTATGCAGAGGCCCTAGCAAGGTCGTGGATTGGCACTCTCTGGGTCGAGAAGCTGGCTGTGGCCCTATCTGTCACCCCGGGATGGGCCGTGGAGAGGCACGCTCCTCCTCTGCGGTGCGGTTGAAACGGATACCGAGGAATAAAACCCAAGTCAGATGGTCAGGATGGAAAAACGGCTCCGTGGGTTGTAGGGTCGAGTGAGAATGGGAGCATATGTATATAATGTATTTTTCCTTTTACCACCACCTATTACACTACAAAGTGTCTATTAATCACATGTGGAAGCGATTCAGTGGGAGTTCTTGAGCTTTATTACAACTGGCTTCAGCTGAGCGTTTCGAAAAGGGGTGGGAGTTGTAATGCAGAGACTGCAAGACAGCACCCACCCTATTCCAGGTTACAAGTATACCCCCCGCCGCCCCCCCCACCCAGACAAGAATCAGTCATAACAAGATCGCTCTCCCAGTCTCCCTTCACTATAGTCCATCCATCTTCCACGCTCTTTCTCTCTCTCTGTCCCTCACTCTCCCTCTCTCTCTCTCTTATTGTCCCACACGATGCTACTGGAGCTAGTGGTGCCACTGGGTACGGCCAGACCAGAGAAACCTCCAGGAACTGGGGACGCCCAGACCAGAGCAAACGCTCAACTGCTGATGACCTCGTGATTACTGCATATACCATGTGGCTCAATCCTGGAATGCTCTCATACGATTAGCCCCCCCCCCCCCCCCCAAATCACTGACACACAGACTCATACACACAGACAGAAACACAGACAGAAACACCCACGCAAAAAAAAACTGCCACAAATCCACACTGCCACAAGGACACATGCACGCAAACAAACAAACTCTTCCTGACTAAATATGTGGCTCTAGTCATGAGAGAGTAGTATGCAAGGATGTATCCCAAGGTTAGTCGATCGATTGAAACATGAAAAGGAAAAACAGATGGAAATGTAAAGGGGGGTTTTAATAAAAAGTCAGTTTGATTCATGTGGTGTAATGGTGTAGAGATTGAAGCGCTGTGATGAAGAGCAGTAAATCGTGTGCTAAATCTACATCTTTTACTCTCGGGCGACAAGACAATGCAGAGGGAATGACAGGCTTGTTTTTGTAGACTAACGATAGAAAAAAAGAGAAGGAAATAAAAGCAAAGAGGAGTGCTCTGTGATGTGATGCTCTGGGGCGCTCTGTATATATATCTTTCCCATGGACCCGTAGTCTTCTGACACAGGAGGGGGGGAGAGAGAGAGAGAGAGAGCATTGAGAGAGATGGCAAGAGAGAGAGAGAGATATATAGATTCAGAGCAGGAGAGAGAAAGAGAGATTGCGATAGATAGAGAAAGCGGGAGCAGGCAAGAGAGAGAGAAGGCATAAGAGAGAGAGCGAGAGAGAGAGAGAGAGAGAAGGCATAAGAGAGAGAGCGAGAGAGAGAGAAGGCTAGAGAGCAAGAGAGCTTGATCTTTCTTTATGCTCTGATAATTACACACGGCTGGCTGGGCTTCCATCTCCCAGGAGAGCGGAGGTAATGCACACCCACACCCACACACACACACACACTAAATTCCCACACACCCCCACGCTGTCGTCCTGGGGTGGTGCCACGTCTAAACATACGAGCCACAGGCACCTGTCAATCACGGGGAGTGACATGATCCATGCGTGCGTCAAACTTGGGTGGTGGTCGAATCAGTCCACACGTCCGCGCCAGCGTTTCATATCAACACCCCCCCCAAAGGGCCGACAGACGCCGCCAATCAAAACCCAGTGTCTTTCCCAAGGTCCTGGTCCAATCAGTGACACAGGGTTGGGATCGAGAGGTCCCCAATCAGGAAGGGGGGGGGGGGGGGGGGGGGGGTTGGTAATTACCCTCGGTGGAATAATCACACCGACGACACTTGATGGAGCAGGGGCACGCATTCTTCTCTGTGCCAATCACACCTCGATCCTCCTCCTCTGCCACGGGGATCGGGGACATGTCATTTCCCGCCACCTATCGTGGTTGTTTCATCAGGACTTGATTACAGGGAAGAGAACAGCAGAGAAGAAATGACCACCCGTGGAGACTCTTCCGATGGCATGCTATGCTCAGTGCCGTCATGTTACAGCCATCAGCGGGGTCTTATTGCAGTAGATCAGTATGCATTGAATGATTAGTGCAGGCCGGGATGGCATGCCCGTGGGAAAGAGCCACGGTTTGCTGGCAACAGGAAACAGCATCGCAAATTCAAATTCACAGCAGCAAGTTTCGACGAGCGCCAACGTTATTTGTTTTTCTTGTAGGGTTTTCTACGGTTTTCCTGACAGTCTAATGAGCTGAAATCATTCACCAGGCAAAGTTTTAATAAGAGTTTGCCTTCGAAACACGCTCCCAGCCACCCAGGCAAGGAATTACAGACAACTAATTAATTTACCCTAATTCACTCCGAGCGCTATGCCGCTTGCATGTTTATTTTACTTCCTGTTGAATAAACAAACGATCCAAACCTATGGGGAGGAAGCAAATAAATCACAATGAATAGAGTGGAAACATAACCCTCTATCGCTGCCATCGAAACGTGACCGTCTCCCCAAAAAAAACACACGCACGGTGTTGTTATCACTGAAACCCAGGTAGCTGGGTTTGAGGCCGGAGAGATGGCTGTGATTGGGGGTGGGGGTGAGTCTCGGGGGTCTGTTATTGCCCGGGCAGACCCTTTAATAACACTAATCCCACCAGTGACCCGCTCTGCAGCCGGAGGACGTAGAGTCGCAGCGCTCCGGCGGCAGCATAGGGCAGGGGGGGGGGCCTCTGAAACCACCAGCCCTGCGTCGGAGAAAAGCCTTTTTTCCTCCTTCTTAAGCCGGGAGAACAGGGCGGCGGCGGCGGCGGTTGGTATGGACGGCCATGCGCCAATACAACGCCCGAAAGCCATCAGCATGCGGCACACTGCATAAACAGATTATGTATGTATGTAAATGAGACACACACACAGCTGGTCGGATGGGGAATATAAAGTGAGCGGAAGTCAAAATTATTTTTGTCCGTTTTTTTTATTGTTTGTATGCTCAAGCGATTGCCTGCATTGGGCTCGTCGGAACGCGGGACCCGCGCGCAAAGTTGAACGCGTGAAACAAATTGGCTGGTCCACTTATCCTGCAGCCGCACTTGAGTTGCAGCCCCACACACGCGCGCCCGCACAAATCATCAATTCTAATCTCCTGTCGATGCGGGGAAAGGGAAAAATAATAAACACACAGCGCAAAAACGGCAACCTGTTCAGATGACTCCTGGCACACCTGTTGGTGGAGGAGCGAGATAACAAGAGCCCCTTATTGAGTTTGTATGTGTGTCACTCAAGCGCCCGATGAATTATGAATGGCTGTTTGCTGCCTTCAGCTCTGCCCTCCTCTCGGGTGCTCTCCTGTCTGCTCCTCTGCCCTCTGCTCCTCTCTCCCCTCCTCACCATCCCCTCTCCCCCCTATCCACTCCTCCCCTCTTCTTCTCCTCCCCTCCTCTCGGTTCCCCACTCGGCCCTCCTCCCCTCCCGTAGTCCCCTTCCCCCCTCGCCTCAATCTCCTCTCCTCTCACCCCCCTCCACCCAAGCTCACCTCTCCCCCTCCACCTCCCAGTCTAGAGTTCCCCCTGGCTGCCTTTAATTACAGATGAAGCTGGGATAATCCTCAGTGGTCCAGGTCAGACGGTGCTGGGACCTGGGGAGGTTGACGCGGGGCGTCTGGGTAAAGGCAATCTGGGGAGGTCACATCAGCCTGTGATCGACGACCGGCCTGAAAGGACAACGGCACCCGGAGGTATCTGGGGCTTAACTGCAAGACCGGGCAGTTAGCCGAGAGATGAGGCCGCACGGAGCACTTAGGGCCATCGATAATATAGACATTGTGTGTCATTGTTCAGGACGGATGAATTGCAGGAGATTTGCAATCCAACCACGAGGGCCCTATTGGCTCCATGTTTTATTAAGTTATGGTAATATCATGAAAGGGGTGTGCGTGTGTGTGTGTGTGTGTGCTTGCATCACAGTAAGGTCTGAGCTTGAGACTGAAGAGTTTTCTCTTATTGACATTAACTCATGTTTTACTGTACAAAGATTGCTGAGAAATTCATTTCACACATATCTTTTGCTCATCCATTGAATTTGTTCCATATTTGTTTTTGATTGTATGTGTACATGAAGGTTTGACACTTTGACACTCTTCCAGAAGAAGGAGAACCAGAAGGAACCCTGCCTCCTGGAGAAGACGGCATGCTTCAATAATGTGACAGGCATGGTCGAGACGATGCCTCCTTGCTTATGTCTTAGATTCCAATTGGTGCTGAACAAGCCGCAGTGTGAACTCCCGGTATATTTTGTCACAACCACTCAGCAAGGCAGCGGTGCAGAACGCCCAATTCATAAAGATTAGCTCTATTTTTACAGACCTAATTTTCCTTTTTTTAATTAAAACACGCATTGACTGGAGTGAAAAGAATCATTACACAGATATACGACTTCTCTACCCAAGTGAAATATTGCTCATTAAGGAAGGAGAAAAATTACATTCTCTGACAAAATGGTTGATGGTTGCTCAGCATGAAATATTTGATATATGATCAAATATAAAATAAATTGGAAATATTATGAAGAAATAGTACCAACTCCAATATATACACACGTGAATATCCGATTGACAAGAAAAGTCAAACAATATGGACAGAAAAACAAAACAAAGAAGTGAACTGAATGACAAAGCATTATTTCAGACTCATTTTATTTTCCTTGCTCAAGCAGAACCTCAAACTTTCGCCTCTCGGGGGCTACAGACAAAAGGGTAATTAGACAAAGACAAGCCATGTACTCTCACAGCAATATATATTCAGTCCCAGATAGACACTCATTGGTATGAGCCCTTTGTTAGCAAATCAAATTAATGAAAAGAGCCCTGAGCCTTTTAACCAATCCATGAGGACCGTGGGGCCAGCACATTGGCATTAAAAGGTGCCAAATTCTTTCAAACATGCTACACCAGCACTCGCATACATATTGAGGGGTTACATTGGAGCTGATTAAAGATTAAATTAGCCTCCCTTTATGCTCCACAGTACAGATGTATCATCTATTATCATCATCTAATACGATACCTCCTTATACGGTGATATTTTAGTCGGATCATTATTGAACAGGTGGCAATATTATTCCCCAGTGTCACAGTGGGAAACACGTGAAATGAGTTTAGTTTTTCATCAAGGATCGTTATGTGGGAGAGGGTTTAGGCTGGCTGAAGCTATTTCCTGAACTGAACAATGGAAATCCAAGCGCATTACTCTTCCGACTACAAACCGTTCAAAAGACACAAAAGAAGTTCCAGGGATAAATTATGATTCTATATCACCACTTCTACCTCAACATTAATATGCTAACCAATTGCACGTTCAATTCTAGGTAAGCCAACAATCGCTTTGCAAGTTTCTTTGTTAACATCAATGGCCTTCTACATCCCATTCATTCTCGCATTCTGCCTTATGAACCCATGTCAATGTCCAACGAGGAGTCTGCAGACAGGCTATTTGGACAAGTGAGTGAATGAATCTCTGCACACATTTGAGTCGCCAAATGCGGCATAATTGTGGCAAAGGCTGCTAGGATTGTTTTCACACACAATTCACATTTTAATTACCAAAGGCGCCATCGATGAGCTCAGCGCAATATACACACGGACTGGATTTGTTTTTGTTTTTTCTCTGCGTAGGTCCAAGCTACGATCAACCCCATAAAAGCCGGGAAATAAAGTTTACGCAAAAGCAATCGGATCAAGCTGGGGATTATTGCCTCATTCCTTCCCCAGCAGGTCATCTTTGCGAACTGGATAGTTTTGAAATGAGGTGAGATCATTCAACAATGTATTATTGAGGAACATAAAAAGACCGGTTGCAATGCGCTGCTAAGCAGACATTGTTTCATGCAAAATCCATGAGCAATAGGATACAAAGACATCGTGTCTGTAGACTGTACAAGAAGATGGCAATTCGGGGGGAGGTTGAAGTTAAGTTCATGGAATTCGACTGAACCTGTAGATAAACATCAAGGTGTAAAAGTAAAATAAAGTTAGCGAGCCAAAAGCACGCCCTCTCACACACACACATACACACTGCCAAAGTTCCTGCAGCTTACTCCGTATAGAAGAACATAAGTAGGCCATAGGCTTGCTTTGGTGTCCACCCGGATCCATGCTGTTTGATCTCAGCAAGGCCCTGCCATTGATGTATGGTGCACACAGCAAACATCCTGTCGGTGAAGCGAGAAGCTGTGCTGAAGCTATAGTTCATTCATCTTTGACGTTGAGCGGGGTCCTTAAAAAGTCAGCCGAGTTAAGATTCAACTCTAAACTGTAGCTCTCCCATGCATAATTAACACAAGTTGCGTATTTCATTCAGTGCATAGGAAGCAGTAAGTCTCAACGGTGCCAATTGTTGCTTCTTGTCCGCCTTTCCTCTTCCTCGTCTAAACCATCTAATTACAGATTCACTCCTGCATGGTTATTGCGTGTGACTGTACCTCGATAACAGCAGCTATGACAGCCATGCTGTAGATGTCCCCGGGTACGGGGGAGGGGGTGGGGGTGGGGGAGGCTGCTGCTGCTGCTGCTGGTGGTGGTGGCTGCTGCGAGAGAGAGATAGATGGCGGAATAATCCGGAACCGCCACAGAGCTGGAGCAGCGAGGGGTCAAACGTCGGCGCTCATTTACTCGGCGGGGGGGCCACAACATCCTCAGGACCAATTACACAGTCCCCCTCAGAGGCGTCCTCAGGGTCACGTTACACAGGCCCGTGCAGAGCGGCGCGCGCGCACACACTGAACACACTGCTTCAGTGGCACTCGTGTGTACGCCGTAGAATGTATTTGTCATTTTAATAATGTTTCCATCTAAATGCATTGGTAAATGCTTTTCTGTGAAGCCGAGGCATGCATTTATATATAGATCGAGGTATATGAATATAAATCTTTATATCGAGAGAGAGAGAGAGAGAGAGAGAGAGAGAGAGAGAGAGAGAGAGAGAGAGTTTGGGTTGCGGATGCTGTGAACATATTCACATTGGTCACAGAGATATTTAAATTGCTGCACAACATGCTATGTTGGCTTTCAAGGATGTTAGTAGCTCACGGCATCGTGTGTATAAATATAAGCTAAGTCTTCATGGCTTTAAGTGAGGCCCAGGGATTCTCTTTACCAGAACGGACATAAAATGTGTTCGATTGAGCTTGCACCTGGCAATCCAACCTTGTGTTGCTCGATTCTTCAACAAGGTCACATGCTCGGACCAACTTCAAATGGCATTTGTGCAGAAAGCCCAATTTTACATTCAGGCGTTTGAGGGAATGCTTTCTGACGATTTTACACTACACTGCCTTGGTGCTTTTATTGTGTCGTTTTTTTCTCTAGTTGTTTTTTACTGTTGTGCTGAACAGGTAAAGGGGCACTCCACATCACAAAAGTCGGTTGGAGGAATAACCCATCCACCTGGACTGTAATTAACAAAGCAAAGCAGCTGCACCTGTGTGGAAAAGTTCCATTTCATTCCTTGGCCTTTTACACTCCGACTATGTTGGAAAGAAAGAATGGGTTTGTTTACCTTATGTTTTTGAATCTTGAAAGCTTGAATCCGTAAGTCATTTAGTTAAACCTCAGAATGTGAACCACAGTATGTAAGAGTGAATAAACATGGCAAGCATTTCAATAACAATGAATACAATTTAACTATTTTCGTAAAGGTTTTACTGTAGCACTGTGGCATTGGAGAGAAGTCAAACCCCAATGTGCAATTGTGCACCATTAAAAGTATTTGAATTGAGTTTTACATTTGACATTTTCCTATTTGCAAAATCTAGGAATGAATGAATAAAATATCTTTGCATGTTCATGTCATGTCTCGACAGACAGACAGACAGACAGACATTTGCCATAAAAGTATATTCAGTAGATAGGAACCACATTTGACTGTAAACAGCCGTCGCCGTGTTTAGGAGGATAAAATATGCAGGCTCACACTGAAGCAAATCCCCATTCTCTGGAGGCAAGATTAGAGAGAAGAAACTAAAAGTCCTACACATTTCAAAAAATGAGCTGTACAAACTACTACTGCAAATTACACATGCCGACATTCTGCATAGTAAAACTAGTCATAATGACCATGAAGAAGATATGTAAGGACCTAGAGTCTCAAAAATGGGATCTGTTTTAAGCACGCTACAGATGTGCACTCCAAAATATAAATAGTCTGCTGATCAAGGGAGAGCTTTAACGTTTGTGTTGAAATGTGGGCATTTTGATCGGATATTAAACCATATGGCAGACATAGATAACATCTCTATTTCCCGCTGTGTAGTGTTTCTAGAAGGTCTTGTAGTTGGAGATCTGTGGACATGTGGGTCAGCACCCACTGTGATAACGTCTCAGAAAGAATATCCCTATTCCAAAGCTTTCCCGACCCATCATACAGCAACATGGATTTAGAAAGAAATTCAACCACTGTGTCTATCTCCTTCAGCCCGAGCCTGGCCTCCAGACGAGTTTAATTGTAGTCTGCCATGCATTCCTTCTCCCCTCCAATCCTCCCAACTTATCTTAAAAGTGTAAAAATAGGGCTCCCATAATCTCCACTCTGGTTCTAAGAGAGGGTCACTGTTACAAAAACTAAAATCCCAAAAGTGGAAAATGAGCGGTTCTACCGGCCGGCTGCTGATCCATCGCCCTCCCCTCCAATCCCAGACTCGATAGGCGACACACTCGCCTCCTAATATTCTGCTCACACTCCAAAGCCAGTAAAAGGTCAAGGTTTAATAGACTAACACACGCCGCATATCAATATCCGCCCGCAAGAAACAAAATAGAAATAAATAAAAAAACAAATGAATAAGAAATTCGGCGTGTGATTTCTTTTCTTTGCTGCCTCAAACTGACCTTGGCCAAATGAATGTAATTTACATGCAAATGATGGCACGGGCATCTGTTGTGCCCATCATCTGGGCTGCTCATTGGAGATGAATTATGTGGGATAGTAAATGGGGATCCCTCCTCCAGACTGTACACAGAAAGGGAGAACATTTGGATGCAAATGATGTGAGGTTTAGTTCATCATTCTCCCGAGCAGACCAATTATTCCGTGTGACATTTGAGGAGCGCCATCGTTTCTTTGTTTCCTTTTCTTTTTTCTCAATGCTGTGAAATATCATACAAATACAATCAAATACTTTTATTGTGTACCTTTAACAAAACTCTAAATTGCACTTTGAATGTAAAATAATATCAAATATGGACAATTTTATCAAATAAAGCTGGCATCACGTAAAAAGCTAAATTATTTTTAATGAGAAAGGGCTACTGTTAATGAAACCTTGCCAGAATTATATGTCATCATTGTTGAATACGGGGAATACAACAATTGATTTATTTCTTCACACATTGAACTGTGTGAAGGTGATTGAACTCAACCATACGATATCCCAAAGGGGTAATTACCATAACGAAAGAAAGTGCTAACCCCAACCTTAAACAAATGTTGTGAGATAACCAAATGAGCTTCAACTGCCAAAATAAGGTTTCTGTTGTAACGTGATCTCTCTGTGTAGCCTCAGCTGTCCAACAGTACCACGAGGCAGGGACCCTGTGTGAGATATTAATTCAAAAATATACAAAAAGAGTGCATTAATTCTCCACTAACCAACAATAGTCAATGTAGTTATGAACATGAACTAACTTAAAGCAAACACAAAGGCATATACATACACACACACCCACACACAAGGGCACCAAAAAGGGCACACACACACACACACACACACACACACACACACACACACACACACACACACACACACACACACACACACACACACACACACACACACACACACACACACACACACACACACACACACACACACACGGGTGCACCACTTGAATAAAGAGTATAATAATTGAATGTAGTGTGAATAAGAACACAATTTAACCTGTATAAATATACAATAAAAAGCAATAGTTTCAAATTAGTCAAATATATTGCTTCATTTACTTATTGAAACAACATTATAGAAAATGATTTCCTTCACTCCACTTCAATCCTCAATGATCTTTTTTATTATGCCCTCACCTGATTTGAGGTTACACTCAAAGATTCCCTTAAGATTACAAAGGACCCTTTGACATTAATGTACATCCTTAATAGTAAACCTCACGTTACAGGTGTGAGTACAGCTCCTGTCTTCTTTGAAAACATTATTTGGAGGTGATGAACGATCCTCCTTTCTGTCCTTTAGCCCGAGCAGAGCTGCAGTCGCCCAAGGCATAACTGTTCAAATGACAGATGGAGGAGAATGTTTAATGTTTATTGACGCCCCTGGTTAACACACATACCTGCACAGACACACACACAGACACACACAACAGCGCGCCGGCACATCTTTGAATAGAGTGCTGAAGCCAGAGTTGGAGAAGGGGGTTACGAGCTTAATAGATCTGAACACACATCGAAGGGGATGCCTTTGGTTGCTCGATTCAGTTTGTCTTGTTGCACGCTTTGAAGACGGTCACTGCTTCTGCCGCTTTGATTTAAACGCTTCTCAAATGGTAGCGCAAGTGGGCATCTGCCAAGTAAGTTAAGGGTCTAGCGTTATTATTTACACACTATCATTACTTTTTGAGTCCTTCTTTTATTTTCAGCTTTATTTACTTAAAGGTAGCATGTGTAAGAGTCAGACATTCCTTCTCATTACTGGCCTTTTTTGTCGGTAAGTGAACTGTAGCCTGCCTGAACTCTCAGAGCACAGGAGTGCAAGCTCCTTTGGTTGAGACAATGAGAACCATCAACTAATCTTAGATATAAACATAAAGACAGGTTGTACAATTAAAAATAGTAATGAAAGAACAAACATTTTTGCCAATAAGGCATATCGCCCTATTCTTGGCAAAACTGATTCAAATAGAATCGGTTAAGGTAAATTAATACAAACATAGATGATTAAAAATTATTTATGCATGGCAAAGTCCCTTTCAGAAACTCAAATAAATCAATGAAGTTAAGACAGCAGTGCTAACCAGAGAACCACTGTGCAAATACCCACACACATCATGTGTGTGTTTGTCTGTGTGTGCATAAGTGTGTGTGCGTGCGCAAGTGTGGATAAAACGCAATAGGCCAGCTCTCCAGTGAGATCCGTTTGCATAAAATCCTCTGAACCTCTGCAAAATGCTTGACCGTTGCATGTCAGAGGACCTCATTTTTGAATACTATTATACGTCCATTTGTTTTAATGACCTAATAAACTCAAAAAGTAAACACCTTGATTTTTAACCAGTGAGATTGTTTCACCATTATTAGTATCCAAATGTCAATGTTGACAAGACAATATCTGACAAACACTGTGGACGAGACAACGATAAAGGCAGAGAGACCTAGATTTAGATGTATCATTTGTGTGTGTGTTTGTGTGTGTGTGTGTGTGTGTGTGTGTGTGTGTGTGTGTGTGTGTGTGTGTGTGTGTGTGTGTGTGTGTGTGTGTGTGTGTGTGTGTGTGTGTGTGTGTGTGTGTGTGTGTGTGTGTGGGGGGGGGGGGGGGGGGGGGGGTGTGTGTACACATGACAAAGAGACATGAGGATCTGCTCCAAGACTCCCACTGCTTTTCCCGTCTTCAGATCTTGCCAAATAATTCCCTTCATCAAGAACAGCGTTACTCTGACATCCGCTTGTCACTTTTGGTGACAGATGAAACCCTCCAGGGCAACACTCAACATTTCCTTTTGAACATAGACGGGATAACAGTTTTTTTTTATATATATCTTCACTATTTAAAGCAAACCATTGGAAATAATGATTCAATGTATACTACATTCAAACAGTCTGTATTAATGAAGAACTTTTGTCCATTAGCATTGAGATATTATATTTGGTAGAAGACAACAGAGTCAATTCATCCATTTGGTCCCTTGTATAAAGCAGTTAATGCTATGCATTAGGTTATCTATGTTGTACTATGTTTCAGCAACACAGGCCTAGTTAGTGTATGCGTAAGGCCCATACCAATCTGTCCGGTTGACCAATAAACTCAGCATTACGCTTCACCAATTTTACACAGACAATTCTTTACGCACAATCTTGACTCCGTTGTGCTCCAGTGTGTGTTTGACAGTTCTGACATCCCCGCCTCCAGCCACATGCTCTAAACTAATTTAAAGCGAACGAAAGTGAATCGCCTTGTTCCCCCAGATTTCAGCTCACCTTGAGATTGAAGATTTGAGATCTGTTATCTAAAATCAGATTTGGGTGACTATGCATTAGATTGACACAGTTTGCGATGGTGCATCTTCTAGTTCGAGTTATTTCATTTTGATTTTATCGATTTATTCATGCCGAGAAGACGATTGGATCTGAGCAGGAAATCAAACAAATCAAGCAAAATCAAATTTTCACTGGTGGATCCGACTGTTTACGGGGCGTGGATAACACAAGGTGATTCAAGGAATGTTAGGGCGAGATACACAACCGGTGCCTTTTAACCCGGCGGAGACGGGTGACGTTGACTAATGGTTCTGTGTCAGTTTGTCGCATCCTGCATCATCTCCCCGCTTTCCATCTTGAAAGAGCTGTAGAGCACGATAGCAGTTAAGCTAGCAGTTGTGCTACTCCCCCCCCCCCCACCCCCCGGTCTCAAACATCACGATAATCACTTCTCTCTGGGGAATAGTTCATGACATGACAAACATGGTTGACGTGATCCTTGAAGACACCACAAACCTGTTTGTCCACGCCATCGCTCCTGGCGTTTCACATGGACTACATATCTCTCGCTGCGATCGGACATTCTCAGTGTGCGCTTGTCACGGCCTGTGCAAATAAAGAAAAGAATTAGGCAAAACAAAAATACATTTATATTATTGTAAATCTGCCCTGTTGTTTTGCAGCTATGTCCATCGTCAACCACTCGTTTAGCAACAATGTTGTTAAGAGCACACTGTCGTCCATTCTGTTTTATCTTCACCGTCTCTCGGCCTGTGTTTAACCACCGCCCGATCGACAGAGACGGCTGCACGTTGGCATTTGTTTGACTGCGACTTATTATCACAGCGAGACCATGTTTGCACAAGAGATAATGCGAACATGCCGTTGAGAATGTTCAAACACCAGGGTTGGTCAGAACCACCATGCCATACACGCCACCTTCCTGGAGGTTAGGCGAGATACCAGACGTGAATCCGCCATGTCATCTATGATTGGTGCTCAAAGGCTACTATTCTGTGATCACAGCGTGGCACATTGTTTAATTATTAATCCCCAAGTACCCAGACAGAGAAAAGGGAACCAGGGGCCAGGGCGCCTTGTGACTGCATGCTGGGACTGTGTTTCGCCATCTCTTTGTCTTTCAAGAGAGGACTCTTTCCTCTCCCATGGCACAACAACAACAACCATGTGATTAGATTGCAAAGTCAAATTGAATTCCTTGCTGAACGATCCCTTCCTCACTCCATTTGTCATATCAATGCGAAGCATAGATAAACAAGGCATAATATGTACAATTTCATTTGCTTTTTACTCAAGCAGTTTCATTTTGTTATCGTTGAAGAGAAAACGTTCATGCCCAATCCTCCTCTAGGCGTAATTTATCAACACACAAGTTGCAAAAGACAGGATGTAGCGCAAACTCAAGGGAATATATAAAGAATAGATCACAAAAACAGACCACTAATAACAAACAGTCAGGCTTTATCCTGAGATAAAGATTGTGTGTACCGTATGAGCGAAATAATGACCTTAGCACAAGATGACTGTAATGCATATTGGCCTGCTCATGACGCACATACCGCAAGCATTCATTATGGTTGTCCTGACTACTGATTTGCTTGACCTGTAATGAATGATTGCATATATATGTATAGATGAATAAATATGTAAGAGAGCCAGAGGTAGAGAGTGAGAGAGAGAGAGAAATCAGTATTTGCTGGAAAACATTTATAACATAAATCACCTGAGACCAGAGACCTTTGAAGCACCTGAGAAATCCATGGGCAAGCCAAGGGACAAAGCACTCATGAGCCAATCACATGCAAGCACAGCATGGCATACAGCACAGCACAGTCACATGGTTCCTTTATCCTGCCAGGGCTCTGTGAAGCGATGCAGAAATTGGTACAATATATTGTATTGTGTAGCAACCCAAAACAACAACAACTTTGCTCTGAAGATGAACTTCCTCTGGAATGACATTCCTAGACAAGTCTATCCAAACAAACATAATTTGTAGCTGGGGATAGGTCGGGGACAGCACAGGATACGGTCCTGTTTCAGCTTTTTATTTTAGCTCCACTCTGTATTGTGAATTTAATATAAACTGCAGACCTACAGAAACATACAAATCATACATAAAATAATAAAAATTGGGTTTAAATCATCGATTTATGTTCAAGGCCATTAATGCCAATTCTAAATAAACCCTTCAAAGTGCATTCTGGTTCACCATCGGCAGCCTTTCCCTTTGCCTTCGCCACCAAAACCGACACAAAAACCAAGCAGCCTCCCCAGCATATCGTATTTTCTTCAGCTTGGTGTTGAGCACACTGCCTGCACTGTGAGCCGCTCAACCATGCTGATCTCCCATTCAATGAAGCCCTCCCACCGGGCAGGGCTGTCTGGTCTCACCGCCCGCCCGTCCTCCCCTCCTCCCTGCCCCCCCCGCACGTGCATTGTGTCTGCATGAACTAGCCAGATGAACTGCCTGTGGGACGGAGCACTCGAGGGCCGGGGGGGGGGGGGGGGAGCGTCGCCTCGGGGCCTGGTCCTCTGACATGCGAGGGTCAAGCATCTTGCAGAGGTTCAGAGGGTTTTCTTATGCCAACGGTTCTCTCTGGAGAGCTGGCCTCTTGCGTTTCAACAGCACTTCCGTGCGCGCACACACATATACATACACCCAACCACACACACACACACACACACACACACACACACACACACACGCGCGATGTTCGTGTGTGTTGGCACAGTGGTTCTCTGGTTAGCACTGCTGTCTAACAGCAAGAAAGGTCCTCGGTTTGAATCCAACTGGGGCTTTACGTTGCACTGTTGGAAGAGGACACAGAGTGTGGAGCCGTCTGGGGAGGGTCTGAGTGTACAGCCCGTATTCACCCTCGTCTATCCTAGAACATCAGCAGGAGGACACCGCAGGGACGGGATGCATCGGCAGGTCAGTAAGCCTTGACTGGCCTATCCCTAAAGGGGGAGTTCATGGGAGGGACAGGGAGGAATTAGGGGATGTTTTGTGAAAAAGATGATTTTGCAATACACAGCAAGGGGGAAGTATTGTAAGGGTGACATCGATATAGATATATAGACCAGATGACCAGCACGGAGGAGCAAGATGGAGTCGATAAGAGAGAAGGTTAGCGGCTCCAACGTGCCCGCTACACCTGATTACTCCGCCTTCACCGCACAGATCTACAGCTAATGCGTGCCACAAAGGAACCGAGTGGAATTCAAAGGGAGTGGAAATTGAAATACCCTTCAGGTTGAACCGCCAGTAAAACTCTCCTTGATAACATTGTAAGAAATAAATCTCACGGAAATCTCGACGGCCATTTTCTTTTTTTAATTTGACGATTTGAATTTGCAGAATAGGTGTAGTCACCCGAACCCCTGAAACCTCTGGATTACATCCATTGTTCTACTCTGAATGTAGCCTTAAGCTGACTACATGCTAATATCCTGCCGTGTCAAAATTAATGGAAAAGATAATTTGCGACAATGGGTGAGGACACACGCATAAGGCAGACAAAAGAGAACGCACGCGCAGACACACACACACCCGCACGCACGCGTGCACACAAACCCACGAACACACACAAACCCACACAATATCCTTTCAGTGACCCCAAAGAGGGCAAAGAAGTGAAGTGAGCTTATTCCAGCTGAAGTGAAAGTAGGTTAGATTAGATAGATAACAACAGAGCCTGTGGAGCTGAACTGGATCAGATCAGAGACTCAGTGTCAGGGGAATTTCAGCGATGCTTAAAGTGAAAGTAAAAAATGTAAATAAGGAAAAGCTAATTATACCACAACTATACAGCAAATGTGAAATAATACTCAAAATGTGAAAGCAAAAAGTAATGTGCAAAATCCATCTGCTCACCATAGTATTCATCATGGCCTCATATTAACAATAGAGCAGCAATACCACCACCCTACTTTGAATACTTACACGTTTCTCGGGTTTATTTTTCCTTCGCCTCCTTAACTGAGAGGGTATTAACTGCCAACTATCTTCAGTCCCAAGAGGGTTCTCCTACACAGTTGCTGGCAAACTCTTCACACCTGCACTGTACGCCTACAAACATAAAGCAGCCAATCAAACAAGGCCTTGGGGCCCATCAGCCATCATTAGCCCGACAACAGAACAATCCCATGCCTTTAGGCAGGAGGGGTAAACTAGCGGACGGCCAGATAATTAAAAACAGCTCTTAAACGGAGAGCGTCGGCTGTTGTTAATTTAAAAAGATGAGCCCGTTTACAGCACTACAGCCCGGGGAATTGTCACAATGTGTATCCTGTGTGAGTTTCTGACAGGGCAACGTCCTGTGAGACGACCTCACTGACTTGACTCCCTGGGTTGCTGTCTTTTGTTGTTGTTGTTGTTGCAGGCCAGGCTGAGTGGGTCCTTAGTTAAATGTAAAAACACCTGAAGCTGGCGGGGGCTGGTCAAGAGCAGCCTCCTTCTGCCAGCGCGCTCTCTCTCTCTCTCTCTCTCTCTCTCTCTCTCTCTCTCTCTCTCTCTCTCTCTCTCTCTCTCTCTCTCTCTCTCTCTCTCTCTCTCTCTCTCTCTCTCTCTCTCTCTCTCTCTCTCTCTCTCTCTCTCTCTCTCTCTCTCTCTCTCGACCCGCGGGCCGCACTGCTCTTTGGATAGACTCAGCGCACCGTTACACACCCCTAGACTATTTTGGGTTTGATGTGAAGTCAATTATTTCAAATGTGCAATGATTAATGAACGCATTAGTGAATCTCACACAGTGCCAGTGTGAATACCCATTCCTTCTTTTCATCCAACCACGAGTTTGGGGTTATTTAACACAGTGCTTCCAGCGTGCAGCAAATTATTCTCAGCCTGGCGGGCATTCAAGGGTCGACATGATGGATTTGATTCATCCAAAGTGTAACGAAATAAGAACGATGATGCATTGACCGTAATTGACTTCACCAACATGTCGAAAGGAAAAGTCTTACAGACGTCCCCCACCTTCCGCCCTGACAAAGAGAAGGAGAAAGTCCTGAGAGCCATCAGTGGCAGCAGGGGGCCTCCCTGCCTCTGCATCTGTTGCGGTCTGAGGCACTGCTGTTCCTATGGGGGGGGGGGCAGACTATAGACCCCCCCTGGCCGCACCCCTCCACACGCCACGCCTCTCCACGTCCTCTTCTTGAGCTGCAGGGAGACTCGTGTGGTCGCCATGGTGACAGGAAGACTAAAGACCACGCCCTCACACCTCCTCGCTACGCCTTATGGCTCTCCGTTTGGTAAAACATATTTTTCCATTGTCCCCCAATCAACGGTTAGGTCTGTTTAAAGCAAACGCCGACTATAGCATCTAACAGCATTTAAGTCTGATTTAAAGTTGCGGTGCGTGTTTGAGTTTTTAAAGTTATTAAATATAAATATACAAATATAAACATTTCTATATATTTGTTTGTATATATGTATATGTGGATGAAAGGTTGACTTTGACATGAATAGAACCAAATGGGGCACCGTTCAGCGTGGCCTTAGAGTAACGTGTGTGCCAAGTGTAGGTCGAAATCCCAGTGGTGGTGTCAGTAAACCCAGGAGATCAACCGCTGAAAGGACCCAGTGGAAGACAGTGACAGCGCCGTGGGACCCTGGCCCGGCTCCTCTCGCCAGTGGTCAGTGTGGCTTTAACGCCTCGCTGAGCAAAGACAACTCACACTGTGTGCTGGGCGCTCTGCCATCTGGGCTGACCCCCGCTAATTGATGAGCTGCCGCCCCATCGCCTCCGCTTGCTTTGCACCATCTTGAGTTTTTGGGTCGCAGCACAACTTTGACATTTTTTTAAGGTTAAAACTTATATATATTGCAATGAAAACGACAAACATTTGTGTGCTTGACATGACATTCAAACAAGAGAACTTAATTTGAGAAAAAAAAGAACGACCAAAATACAATGATGCCAGTGAAGGACAAAATGAAGAATGCGTGATTCAAGGGGAAGCTTTTCTGAAAAAGTGCTGCTTTAGGATAATCTGAAAGAAGAACAGATCCCGCCTGATCCCCTATAGTCTTAGAGATGATCCAGGTCTGTGGGCCACCCTTACTCCTTCTGGTGCTATGGTGGGATGTAATCCCATGTTGAACTGTATATCACCTTCACCACTGGAGGAGGAAGTGGGAAGTAAGTGAGAGGGGCGAAGGGAGGTGAGAGCTGCTCAGGGGATTCACACACACACACACACACACACACACACACGTCACACACACACACACACACACACACACACACACACACACACACACACACACACACACACTCACAAGCACACTTATGTACATTCACTCACAGACACCCGCACGCAGAAACACTTAAACACATGCACGCAGAAACACACACGCGCTCGCGCACACGCACACACACACACACACGCACACACACACACACACAATGCGGTACAAATCACTTAGGAGCAGCTTGATACAGTTAAAGAGTGGGGGTAGAAAAGTGAGTGTACTAGAGATAAGTAACATGAAAGAGAAAAAAGACCAGAACACACATGGACCAAACAGGCATGACATAGGTTAGAAATATAGAAGGGGGGGGGGGGTCAACAAGCAAACAAACAACAAACCCTGAAAAGACGGCGACAGAGGGTTAAGCTGAAACGAGCGGAAAGGTAAAGGGCTGTGAAATGAGAACCGTGCGCGGCGGCGGCCCTGTTCCCAGAGTCACGCTGAGGCAGCTCCGAGCCCAGCGCCACGCTAAGTGTTTATTTTTAGCGTAGCTCGGGAAAGGGAACAAAGTGAGAGGACAGGCTCGAGGAAGACGTCACCGGCGCATGCTGCGTACGAAGACAAGCGCATTAAAACGCGTCAAAGAAACGATAAGGGCCTTGGATGTTGCGGAGCGGAATGCACATATTAATGTCAGCATCGGCAAGTGTTAGCGTCGGCGGTTTTCCCTTGGAAGGCAGAAAGTGGCAGCATAAAATCAACCGTATATTCATATGTGGGCCCGTCCCTACTCATGAAGCGAGTAATAAGATAACCTTTTTATTCGCTGCATCACTGACACACAGATAACCTATTCATAAGGGGCCATGGCGGCGTCTCCTCTGGATTCAGCATCCACACTTGACTCTCATAGGTGCCGGAGGAGGAGAGAGGAGCAGCAGTGTGTGTGTGTGTGTGTGTGTGTGTGTGTGTGTGTGTGTGTGTGTGTGTGTGTGTGTGTGTGTGTGTGTGTGTGTGTGTGTGTGTGTGTGTGTGTGTGTGTGTGGGGGGAGGGGGAAGAGCAGCGGCAAAGGAGGAATAGGAAAGGAAATGAAGGAAGGAAGGAAGTGGTAAAAAGGGGGGGGGGGAAGCGAGAGATGAAGAGAGATGGTGATTTGCGACACAAGTGAAAAGCAATAAGAGACACGGGTAGCAGAGGACGGACGGGAGGAGGAGGAGGAGGAGGAGGAGGAGGAGGAGGAGGGACATGATGAAAAGAGAGAATAATAGAATGTTCTGGGCGGAAACGGCAAAGCGAGGTGGAGGGGGGAGAGAGAGCGAAGCGAGAGACAGACAGACAGAGCAAGCAGGCTGGCAGGCAGGCAGGCAGGCAGGCAGGCAGGCAGGCAGGCAGGCAGGCAGGCGATGAGGCGCGGGGAGAGGAGTCGGAGCGAGCTGGAGCAATTACCGACAGAAAGAGAAGAGAGTATTTCAATAAACCTGGGGCCCGCGTTGATTCTGCCGGGCAGATAGCGGTGTGCCCCGCGCTCTGCATACCAATGATCCAGACACGCCGGCGCAGGAATACCCAATCGGCACGGACGGCTGGGGCGGCGGCCATTAGGAGGAAACCATTGCGATGGAGAGATGGGAGGGGAAGGGGGGAAGTTGACAAACGGTGGGGGGGTTGAGGATGGTTATAAACGGGTTATGAGTTAATGGGTTAATAAGTTAAACAAGTTACCGCCCATCCCCTTCTTGCCCAGTCTGTCCCTTTGGTAGGACAGGCACGAGCATAGAGAGCGTGAAAGGGGAACGGCAGACTCTGCGTGCCTTCCGTCTGCGCGGCTGTCTATTCTGGCAGCTTAAATGACCACGAGCAGTAGTTTAATCATCGTCGGATTAGTCCGGAAACGGGTCGTTTTTTTTCTTTGACACATTGTGTTTTGGTCCGGAACCCCTGAACACTTGACATGCTCTGAAGGGTGCTTGGCTTCGGACGTGGGCCTGTCCAGCAGATGGAGCGGGTGAAAAACATGTTGATGAAATGGCAGACAGCCTGCCCACCTTGTTGGGGCTGGGCGATGGCCTGGGTGCTGGTTATCGGGTGTTTCTCCGGTGTCCTGCGTGGTTAAACACAACAGATGGCTTGGCTGGTGTGACCTGGCGCGACCTATTTTGGAAAACAGACAGAGAGCGAACGATACACCACAGACAACTCCACAAGGCTCGTACGATCCCACCCGACAATAATCAGGAAAACCGAAAGTACAGCGGTCAAGTCTGTCCGCAGGCTCTGAGAGGGTGCACACCGGTGGTTAAACTCCTACCGGTGACTTGACCTTTGGCATTTAATGAACAAAGGCTGGCTCAGCCTCACGATTCACTTGCCGTCAGCGGTTTCTGATGAGATCAAAGTCATGACATGAAACACATAGAAATAGCAGGAAATTGCAGCCATAGAACAATTAGGCATAGGCTAAAGGAATGTTTCTGGGCCGCCCTAAATCAGTTTCGTCAGAGCAGGGTTTTCATTGGTGTAGTTAGCTGGTCGTCGTCAGCACATTGTACTCGGAAAGGTTCAAGGAGGCTCCGTTTCTGCACTGCGTAAGAGTCAGCTTTAATACTTTGCGTCCCCTCTGCCCATTTCTGCTACTTCCTCCTCCACTACGGTCACCTGGCCTCAGCCCGGGGGCCAATGTAAAGCACATTAACCATAATAATAGAGTATCGATCATCACGAATTAGCCGCCCCTGCGTCCGCCCTGTTGAGCCAAGACGGTCCGCTGGAAGGAGAGAAACCCACAACAAAACAACGACCGCAACTACTTTCCTATGAATTCGAGAGCACTGCATACCGGGGCAGGGCCTACCATGCTATTAGCCTGTGTCTGAATGATGAATGGGATTGTGGGTAGCACAGAGACGGCGGTTAGCATGCTGACAGCTAGCAGGGCCACCGCCGCGCTGCCTATAGCTTATGATTAAAGTGAGCCGTGCGGGGCCCGGCTGCTAGGCACGCCTCAGGGGGGAGACGCTGAGCTAGGGGGAATCAGACAGGTGTAGGCAATTATGAGCAAAGACAAGCTTAAGACACTGCGTCCGACCCACTGTACGCTGCAGTACATGGGCTGGAGTTCATTGGCAGACTTTTTCTTTTTTAAGATGGTAACAAGGGCCGGTTAAGGCGAGCACATCAACAGTCTGAACAGCCCCGGGCCTTTGGGGTGAAAGGGATGGGAGAGTGGAAGATTGACGCATTCTGTGGTGTTGGTTTAAAATGCCCCGATGACTACATAAAAGGTATGTGTGTTAAGTGAACAGTGAATAATGAATGTTGAAAAGACATCTGAAAATAAAAAGAAATCTAACGAACAAGCATAAACCAACCAAGGAAACAGCATATTTCCGAAGGTAAAACAAATGAGCAGAGCTGTGACAAGGCATCAAAAATGTTGTGGGCTATTTTCCTCCAAGTTTGGGAGTGCAATGACAGGACAGGAAATTGACTATGTAATGACATATTTTTGGTCAAATTGTCTATTTTCCCCTGACAGCGGTAGACGTCCCTTTGAATTGCAGATCTCTTGAGACACAAAACTTTGAATCGAGGTGACAGGAACAAACGCTGTCTCGGAAGGCCGGGGGAAATGAGCACACAGCCTCCCAACGATTTGGGAGTTCAGACCAAATTCAAAACAAAACTATTTCCCCTTTCACTCAGACAGGAAAAGGAACATAATGGGACAATTACTGGAATTACGCAGAAAATGAACGCGTCTATTACGGGGCGTGCTGTAACCAATTTCCATGGGTGCGCTGTGCAAAGGTGTGGCGTGCTTAACAACGTATTGTAGATGGAGGAAAGTTGTCTGGAAACGGATGACCCCGACCACGCCTGAAATACAATAGAACAGAGCATGGAAAGATAATAACGACATCCATACAATTGCTTACGTATCAAGTCTCTCCTCCTGTCTTACATAAAGTCCAGCAGGGCAGCAGGACTCTGTTTCAGAGTAACCAGTAATCTTTTTCCCTCGGTTGTTCGTCGACTACGATTAGAAGCATGAATTAAATTGCTGCTGCGGTCTGGCTGCCGACAGGAGCCTGGGCCCTATGTTTTACCCCTGTACACAGCACGTCTGGCTGAGTCAGCAGTACCTCCGGCACCGACTCCCCCAGCCACGCGCCACAGCTCCCCTCGGCTGGGCCCACCAGGGAATAAATAGCCGCAGCGACGCTGTGTCCTGCCTGTCGCCTCACAGAGCACTGCTCCGGGGAGCACACGGGCAACTGTTTTTGATTAAACCGGACCGAGAAAATATAATTGAAAGAAATAATGGAAGAAAATAAGGACAAACAGTGGTGATAATAATAATAGTAATAATAATAGAAACAACCCCTGCAATCATTTATTTTTTGCGGCGGTTAGTTTTGGCTTGCCCGGGACACATTCTGCACTGCGCCCACCCTGTTATTACTAAAAGAGTGTGTCTGAGTGTTGGTTGATTGTGATCATGTGTGGGTGGTGGCGGGGGCACGGCGAGTATGCCGTGGCACCGGACCAGTCCCCCCAACCGGCCGTCGTGCCGCTCACTTCGGAGAAATATTCAGGAGATTTCGAGAAAATGGTTTGGGCAATGATGATGGCTGGGGAAAGGCCGGCTGGCTTAAACACGTGCTGCCAACGTGACCAATATGGATGGTTAACAGGAAGAACACTCAGCGGAGATGAGGGCCAATTATATAGAACTGCTACTTTGCAAAGGCCAGAAAACTCAGAACAAAAAACTCCCCCAACAAACTCTTGTGGAGTTCATGCGGTCTTAAAAGGGGTCGTGTTGGCCGGTGCGAAGTGCAACACATTTAGTGGTGAGAGAAATTGTGTGCCGGCTTAACCACCACCATGTAATGCGACCCATTATAAACGGAGAACATTCAATGGGATTGTGTCACTGGTCCAGTTGAATCCATTCAAACATTTGTATCATTAACGTCAGCGTTCGGATAAACTATCCTAATTATCATCACAGACGTATATTACATGTAATTGCGGGGTGATTATGCCAAACATGGTTCCTAACATGAATTATGTTATCAATTAAATGTTTCAGTCTTTTATTGAAATTATGTAAAATGTGGTAAATCCTTGTGGCTTTGTGAGCTTCACCATTCACATATCAAATTATAACAATAATTGCTATATTCCAGAGAGCCTTGGCAAAACTGCAAGTGGGGCAAGGGGAAATGATCTCTTTGCTATATTCCTCCTAGGGGTCGATTTGGGTAGACTCTCCATTGACATTATAATATGTTCATTGTAGTACATACATGTTTATTATATGTTGAACTATACTATCAAGGGTGAATTCTGTTAGAGGATTAATAAGAACTTATTTTGTCATGTTCTTTTCTGCAGCATGACTCAACATTTACGATATTATCCAACGACTGTCAGACATCACCTCGTACTGCTGAGTCAAATCGACCCGACTTCACAGCTCCGTCTTAGCATCACCGAGTTTCAAAAACCTTTTTTATTAGACATTGGTGGAAAAAATGGAAATTGATTTGTGCACACACTCCGCCCTCACGCCTGGAATAGACGCACTCGGAGACACATAAACGGTATGCTACGCACGCACGCACACAAACACAACACAACACAACACACCACAACACAACAACACACTTGAAATGTGCATCCTCCCATTCTGCAGAGGAGAAGATAGACCACCCCGCTGACTCACACACCCCCTCCCCGTGTTGTGAGCGTGTGTTCACGGCTCAGGGGACACGTCGTACGAAGCCACCACCACGCTCTAACAATCCTGGAGGCCGGGGATGGGGGGGGGGGGGGGGAGAAAGCATGCTTATGCATTAATCTGCAAAAACTAGGATTCGTCCAATCCTCTTCCTCCCTCCTCCTCCACCTCTGCTCAGCGAGGACGATGGAGGCAGATTCTGTGTGCAATAATAGATAATAATAGGCAGGAGGCCGAAACGAAGCGCGTTAGACCGGAAGGGTGAAGAAGAGGTGAGTTCACTCGCGCTGTGATTGTTCTTGGCCGTGCACCCCGTGACCCACGGGCTAAACCAGGGCCACTCAGAGCACTGACTCTGTTGGGCATGGACCTTGTTATTGACAGGTGCTTGTAGAGGGCACACTGTCTAATTCTATGATTGGTGGAGAGAGAGAGAGAGACACAGAGAAATGACCATATTTTTCTTCAAGGCATAAGAGCTGATGGATGGGAGGGATGGATAATTATTTCCTAATCAATATCACGATGATCAAAGATCTGTAGCTCCAAATCCCAGCCACTCAGGATTCAAGAAGAGGCTTCCCAGTGGAATCGCTTCTAACCTTTTTGTTACGCTCCCATCATTGATTTACGCATGGAACATTTATAGGAGGATCTTATTCCACTTTACCACTCCGCCTAGTTTCCACTTTATTGAAGCCACAGAAACCAAAGGGAATAAGTATGAGTTTGCAAGAACCAACGGAAACTAATGAAGAAATAAAGTTTGGAAGGATGCACTTTAGAAGAGAAACACAATGCCCGCAGGCAGTAACTTTTGACTTTATCTAAGATGGAGGGATACATTGATAGTTATAGAGAAATTGGAGAGAGAGCTTTTTGATTATTTGCTTGATTTGTGCGTGTGTAAGTGTGTAGTTGTCATTTACAGCATATATTTATTTATGAATGTGTGAGCACATGCGTTTATGTGCTTGTGCCTGTGTGCGTGTGACTGTGTGTAATTATGACTGTGCGTGTGTGTGTGTTTGTGTGGAGATACTTGTGCAAGCACATTTATTGCAGGATACGTCGATTCATGGTTAAACCGAGAGCTGACAAATGAGGCCAGCAGGTCATTAACTGCATACTTCCTTCATTTGATTAATCCATCCTTTCATTTACAACAACCACAGCAACCGAGTGTATAGGAACTATGAAGTAAATTGGCCAACACTTGCACACATCATACGCAGCCACACACACACACACACACAGAGGAGCATTAGTCCACCACCATCACTCCATTTTCCTCCTTTTGAGTCTCAATTTCCTTTCTTGTAGGGTAAGCAGTTATGCCTTTCTGTTTTGTGTGTGAATTCCTTCAAAGTATGTCAACCAAGCCCTTTAATTGATTCAGTTCCGCCTTGCATTCATATCAAGGCAAAATCAAGTACATGACTTACATAAAGAAATTAAGATGGACGATCTAAGTAAAAAAAGGCGACAGTTCGACAGCAACATATGTTGCCCCCGTCCAGGTTAACTCAGCTGGGAGAATTAAGAGAGTGGCGGATTGAATGTTGCAAAACAACAACGTAATTTACTAATAAGTTATTACCGTCCGGAAGGCAACCGGTTGGTCTTCATTTGGATCATCTGTCCAATCAGATCTCAGTTCTCAGTTCATCTGTGGCTGTTCGTTTCATGTTGATTTATGCTGTGGGAGCTTGAAAGATTTTTTTAGTGTTCAGTTGTTAGTTTATGTTAGTTAAGTTAACGATAGAAAAAACTTAAAAAACATAGATGATCTGTCCATGAGTAATCAAACGTAAGAATGCAAACCTGCCTTCATGTTCGTCCGCCCCCATATGCATCCATCCCAAGACAGTTCTTTCTCTGCATAAACAAAGCCATTATGTATTGGACAGTATGCGCGTTTCTGTTGTCAATGTGAAACGTGCCTTGAAAAATGTGCACGCTGCAAAAACGAGAAGGTGTGAGAAATCTCCTACGATTAAGGCCTCCCCCTGCTGCCGACGTTATTCATTTTGTGTTAGACCACGAGTGATGCCTTATATCGGACTGATGGATGCACGCAGAGGGAATAATTACTGTCAACAATGACTAGTGGCGCTGGTAATAAGAGAGGGAGAGAGGGAGAGAGAGAGACACAAAGAGAGACAGAGAGAGGGAGAGCCAGAGAAACAGAGAAAGGATGAATAAATGACAGCATGACAGCATCACATGGTACAACATTATGTTTACTGTTACTGTTTACTATGTTGACCACATGTGGGGAGGGGAGGGAGGGAGAGAGGGGGTGTCTAGGCATTAAAACTCTCTTTACATGGAAGTATATCTGCGCGGGCGAGAGACTAAGCTCCAGTCTAAAAAGCAGGGCTCAGCGTAGCCGTGGTGGGATTACAGGGGTTAACCAATTAGCAGTAAGCGGACGGCGGGTCGTGCTAGAGTCAATCCCAATCCGCTGCCTAGCTGGATGAGAGTCTGCTAATCCAGTTCCAGGTCGCGACCCCCGGGCCAACAGGTCAGCGCAGAGAGAGAGAGAGAGAGAGAGAGAGAGAGAGAGAGAGAGAGAGAGAGAGAGAGAGAGAGAGAGAGAGAGAGAGAGAGAGAGAGAGAGAGAGAGAGAGAGAGAGAGAGAGAGAGAGAGAGAGAGAGAGAGAGAGAGAGAGAGTATATAATATATATATCTTATATTGAGCACCACGCGGTGCATAAGCCTACACACACCCACACACACACATGCATAATTACATGGCACACTACTAATGACACACGCTGTATGTGATGCGGTGGTTAAGACAAGTGGAAAGTAAACACAAGCAGAAAGGAAGGATCCGCGTGCCCAGACGAAGGCGGGGCGGCTCGTTGGCTTTCTGTTGCATACAAGAGACATAATTCACTGCGTCTCGTTTCCCCGGAAGCATTGAACCCTTCTTCCTCTCCTACTAACGTCAGGTGTCAGCGCCATGCAATACAATTACATAAAACACATGGCTATCGTTGTTTTCCACCGTGGACTATAAAGTTTGTTGTGATTGCCTAGTAATGCTCCTCTGTAGCTTTGACTTTGGGGGGGGAGGGAGCAAAGAGATTGTTTTCTATCTTTTTTATTTGCTGTTCAATTATTTACTTTTAATGAGAAATCCTATGCAAGAAATGCAAAAGTAGCGTTAGCTTTTTCAACATGTTGTTTAGGGCAGGGACATCAGCCGGTAATCCTCATTGAACGTCGCTCCGGACACATACTGTATAAGGTTGTATTTTCTCGTATCCAGATTTTTGTAGTTTATCGGCGATAACCTCCTGATTGAAATACAGAGTAGACAATTTTCCTTTTGCTCCCTTTTTTTATTAAATGTTTGTATAAGGTTTTATTTGGTTGAGATAAAATGAAGATGGATACTGTTTTACTTCCTGTAAAATGTGACGTCCTTAATCTTCCAGTAAAAAGATTTATTATAAAAATAAATACAAAGTAGCACATGCTTGGATGCATCAAAATGTTTCCGTATTTCATGCTGTTCATGAACCAATATTAAGTGCTGATTCACGGTTACATGTGTTTAGCCACTGCGTTTGTATAAAGAGCATGTTTACAGTGAGTGAATGGAACATATATGATATAAATACACATAAAAAACCTTCTCTCACTACCCACCTGGTTCTTAGGATGGTTCAATTTGTTGACCGATTCTGTTTTGCCTCCACGTTTGAAAACTGAAGCTGACCATTTGCGGGTCATGAGGGTTGCATAGGCAGCACACATGAAAACATTCTTTGTATGTGTGTTTGTGTTGTATACACAAACACACACACGCACGAATGCGCAGACACGCAGGCACACACACCAGCGCAGATGTCAGATTTCTATATCCACTTGAGGCCGGCAGCAGAGCCAACTGGCTCTCATCTTTAAGCGTTTCCTCCAAGATGTCTGAGAAAGCGAGCCTTATTCAGCCTGAATTGGAGTCTGCATGGTGTTGATTGAGGCAGTTGTTTATGGCTAGACTAGCCTATTGGCCCCTTTCAAGGAAATGTCACTCACACTTGAATCATCATTTCACCTTGTTGTGTCAGGCATTTTAAGTTTGTATTATGATTTGAATTCTGTGCCTATAACATCATCTGCAGATGTTCCTGTCCTATCTCAGTGATGGTATTTTTTTCTTTTCGTGAATGTTCTCTGAAATGAGATAAACATTACTTTCCGACTTCATTTCTTATCTTTTAATTCAGGTTTTTTTTCTCTTGCTTGCCTGCATATTTCCTCCTGCTGTCACCGTGCGTGAGTGCGGGGCGGGGAACGGGAAATATCAATTCAGTTCTTATCAGCGAATTACATTAAGTTTCTGGGGTTTCCAACTCGCAGTATGCATACAAAAGGTAAGCGAAAAACTGAATCTCAGCATGCCACGATATGATTATATGAAAAAAAATGAAGGAAAAGGAGCATTGTGGGGTGTGGACATGAGCGAACCACATTTAGTCACATCACGTTTAGCGAGATCACATTTAGCCTGGGCAATGACAAGGGCAAACGGTTCATAAGACGCCTAAAGGAGCATGCAAAAAGCTAAAAACTGTTAAAACCCAACACATTAAACACACAAGCACATTAAAAATAGGCTAAGCATAGTCTCCCTTTACTGTACTATAGACAAAGACATAAACACACAAAAATTGCCTCTTCTTGACAGAAATGAGTGCTTCTAGCAGTTCTATAACTCTGAGTCTAGTCGTGTTCTGCTAAACGTCGCAGCTAACTGCTAAGCCCATGGTGCTAATGGTACGCGTTCTGCTTTCAGATTAAGGCTCATTGCCTCCCAGCTGGATCTTCAATTACCTAATGATTAAATGCCCCTCTTTGGGGAAAAAAACACCAACAACACCCAAAAAGCACACCAACAATCTAAAGTAAAGGCCTAAATAGGACTGAAAATGTGGTGCTCGTGCATGTGTGTGTGTGCACGTGTGTGTGTGTGTGTGTGTGTGTGTGTGTGTGTGTGTGTGTGTGTGTGTGTGTGTGTGTGTGTGTGTGTGTGTGTGTGTGTGTGTGCATCCTCATACACACACAACCTCATCTTTTAAACAATCACTACAGTGAGCTAGAGCGAAACCCAATTGAGATAATAAAAAAAAACATGAATACTACATTATGACAGAGAACAGAATAGCACAGACGGGCAACTTTTATTATGGGAAGTGTCATGAATATTTGTAACGGCCAATGAAATACACAGCGGTAATTTATTGAATGTGATGGTTATTGGGGAGGTGTGATCACCTACATCTCATTTGGTACTTAGTGGACCTGTTTTAAAGCACGGAGGCTCCCCAGAGAGTCTCAAACTTTCTCACAGAGCTTTGGGATCAGTTTTTGTTCATTTCTACCTTGAATGAATTCACTACATTGACTTAATGTTTTAAAATGGGATCCCGGGCTAGGCAAAGCAATAGGAATGGCATTGTGTTTGAAGGGATCTTAATAATAACTTTGTAAATAAACTTGCCTTGATGTACACTTCCAATACATGACATGATTTGTTTCCGTAATGTTTTGTTTTGTTGATGTTTTTTACTTGCGGGTTATATCCCAGCTGTCAAAATAAATCAATA
Organism: Gadus chalcogrammus; assembly: GCF_026213295.1. Taxonomy (NCBI): domain Eukaryota; kingdom Metazoa; phylum Chordata; class Actinopteri; order Gadiformes; family Gadidae; genus Gadus; species Gadus chalcogrammus. The sequence continues at coordinate 12,622,883 of NC_079432.1, read as the reverse complement.
GATGGTCCGGGTTAAGGGGTAATCAAGCACACACCCTCAAGTAAAGAGACCCTCAACTTGCATTCCATCAAGACATAAAGACGAAGAAATTCACATCAAATTCAAGCCAATCCCTAACTGCTACTAAGTGGGAAAACTACTCCGATCCCCACCACTAGTTTTCTCCTAAAGAGATCGTGGGCCACCCTGGGTGTCAGCGTGTCAGAGCAGATCTGGATGTGATAGTCAGACAGGTCGGCCCCCGGGGGGGTCCGACCGTGTCAGGTACGCGGCGCTGGAGGAAGGGGGGTTCAGAGTCGTAGCGGGCCACGTAGGCGAGGCAGATGGCGCGCTTGTAAACAGATAAAGCGGGACTCAGATACTCCATTAGACCCTGGGACAGACTTCTGATTTGATTTCTCACTCGGAGCAAACGGAGGGGCCCGGGAGCCTGCCGCTGGGCCCCTCACACACACACACACCCACCAAAACACACACACACCCACCAAAACACACACACGCACACACAAACGCCCACTGGGCGTTTGTGTGTGTGTGTGTGTGTGTGTGTGTGTGTGTGTGTGTGTGTGTGTGTGTGTGTCACTATCTCTTCCTGGCTGTGATGCTGAATCCAATAATATGCAGTAATAAGCAGAGACTGTCTAGTGCACAACACAAGGTAGACGGGGCAAGGGCGGGCCTGCTTCATGTTGGATGTTTTACATAAAGATGCATCGTCTTCAAAACTAGTTGGGTTGTGTCTGAGTTGTATTATCCTTCATTACTTTGAGAATCTTTTCTGCTTGAATATATATTTATAGTTTTAAATAAACAAGAACATAGATGCATTGCTACCCTTTATTCTTTAATTCCAATCAAGCATTTTTTTATGAACACACTGACTTTGCTGACACCTCATTCATTTTCCAAAACAAATTAATCCCAAAAGGAAAATCGATCGTGAACGAGGGATTAAATCCCCCCGCTTTGTTTTCTAGTGAGCAGACAACCGTGCCGTTTCCTCTTCTCCTATCGAATATAACACAGAAGTAGCAAGAAGAGGCAGCAGCTCTCCTTAAAAGAAAACTTCTCCCACTCAATCCATTCTCTTCCTCCCACCCCCGCAGTACAAACAAGCAAACAAATGGAGAGGGGTTTGGACTCTCACACAAACACACACACACACACACACACACACACACACACACACACACACACACACACACACACACACACACACACACACACACACACACACACACACACTCCCTGCAGACCCCCGAGTATGGCAGCTCCCTGCAAACATTCACATTAGCATTGACGCATACGCGCACACACTCACACACCCACACACATTTGATGCAGCCTTTAATGTTGTCATTTTGAGCCAACATGTTCCCGTAGGTACATACAGAAATATTTGAAGGTCCTGTCTCTGTTCTGTATCTGGCTTGTCACGTTGCATTTTCTCCACCCCAAATATCTTTTAAGCAGCTCAGGGTGATGTTGCAGGGCTGTGTGTGTGTGTGTGTGTGTGTGTGTGTGTGTGTGTGTGTGTGTGTGTGTGTGTGTGTGTGTGTGTGTGTGTGTGTGTGTGTGTGTGTGTGTTTTTGTGTGTGTGTGTGTGTGTGTGTGTGTGTGTGTGTGTGTTTTTGTGTGTGTGTGTGTGTGTGTGTGTGTGTGTTTTTGTGTGTGTGTGTGTGTGTGTGTGTGTGTGTGTTTTTGTGTGTGTGTGTGTGTGTGTGTGTGTGTGTGTCTGTTTTTGTGTGTGTTTTTGTGTGTGTGTGTGTGTGTGTGTGTGTGTGTGTGTGTGTGTGTGTGTCAGCAGCAGCAGCAGCATATATGCTGATATACTTACTGAAGTGACACACAGAAACACACAGAGGGATGCGGACTCTGCCTATTGTTAATCTGCCTGTGACTTATGGAGGAATGCAAGTGGGCATGACAATGTCCATAGGAGCAGTAAAGTAAGAAATGGAATGTGTAGAGTTCTTTCGCATTCACACACACACACACACACACACACACACACACACACACACACACACACACACACACACACACACACACACACACACACACACACACACACACACACACACACACACACACACACACACACACACACAACCCCCCCCCCCGACCCCGACTGCTCCATCCTCTCTAAAGCAGGACTGTCAAGCTCGAATGCTTGACTTAAGCACCTCCCTGCAGACCGTGTGGTAATTCTTACTCACCTCTCACTGACACGGAGAGGCCAGCTGTAGAGTGCCCCCTGTTGGCTGGGCTGCCCAGCTGCCCTCCCCACCCCCCCTCTCCCTCCTCCCCCCGCTCCCCAATTCCACATTAATGATGTATAACGTCATAGCAACCGTCTGTCATTTGACTTGCAAATAAGATGCCTGTGAACCCAGAGATGAAGATGAATACCGTGCGGAACCCGGGGCTAAATCGATCTCATAAATCACTGAGAAATTAAAAAAAAGAGAGGTGTTTACCGTTGGTTCTGCTTGCAATGTTCCTTTTTGTGCATGTCTCGGTGTGTTAGTGTGGCATGTTAG
>NC_079432.1:12565340-12615340 GCF_026213295.1 Gadus chalcogrammus | reverse complement strand
AGCGAGAGAGAGAATGAAAGAGCGAGAGAGCGAGCAAGAGAGAGGGAGAGTACAGAGAGAAAGGGATACAGCTCTTTGCAAACCCAAGAGCTGTTTCGTTTAATTTCCAAACAGACAAGCACACATGGGTTTGAATCTGAACCTGATGACGCAAATAAAGAAAATAATAAAATCGTAGTAACATAAAAAAGGTTAATTGGGGACAGAGGAGTGAGACGTTGGTTCAGATAGTCCTGCTGCAATCCAGACTTACAAGTTTGAAGCTTCCTCAGTTTAAAAAGTGTAGTGGAGAGTAGACGCATGCCTCATCTCAAGCTAATAACCTGTTACTTTCTCCTGGTCTTGCAATCGGCAGAACATGAACATTAACACACTGCCCTGCTCACCCAGAACAGAGAAACAGCACCCGATGGAGAGAGTTGAAACAATGAAATGCTTAATGACTTCAAGTTCCATGATACATAACAAGTTCCGAGAGGAGCCTTTTAGAAATAACGTTTTTTGTAAACAGGATTCCTGCACTACGCAACTTCTCAATGCTAACAAATGGCCCGACTAAAGGGCCAATACCACAAGCCCATATTTGGCAATAGTAACAATTACATGCCGTAAGGAAGAGAGGCTTATAGTCCTTAACTCCTCATTATAAAACGGATAGTTTCGGTACTTGATTTTGATTGGTTTGAAGCCGTTGGAAGATACTAAAATAAACACACACCTGTGACCACACAATAATTTATTTTTAGTATCAATGCACAAGCAATCTGAGTTTGCTAGCCAGTGTTGCTTGGCAACCGTTTTGCTGTCTCGAGGATATTGCTTGGTGGAAGAATGATGATTAATTTCCAATAAATAAGAGTGAGAAATGTTGCTGTGTGGTCAATTTAACCAGTTAGTTTATAGTAACTGTTTTATAAAAGCTCAGCATGCTTTGTGCCAAAAAACAACCCCAAGCTGCTCTATAATCCCTGAACACCACAGCCTTCTTGGTTTATTGCTTGATTTTCTTATATATAGTTTTGTTTGTGTGTAAATGCGCGCGCGCATGCGCGCGCGCGTGCGTGTGTGTGTGTGTGCGTGTGTGTGTGTGCGTGTGTGTGTGTGTGTGTGTGTGTGTGTGTGTGTGTGTGTGTGTGTGTGTGTGTGTGTGTGTGTGTGTGTGTGTGTGTGTGTGTGTGTGTGTGTGTGTGTGTGTGTGTGTGTGTGTGTGTGTGTGCATTAGGGATGGCCAAAACGATTATTTTCCGGGAATCAGTTCTTTCAGTTCCACTATCACGATTTGTTCATTTGATTTGTTCGTTTGATTTGTTCGTTGAGTCAGATGGTCTGTTACTTCATTTGGCAGGGAATCAGAAATGATGGAATAAATGTTAATCGACATGCATGTAGCCTACTACTTTCTAAAGTTCTGGCGAAATGACCCAGGTTAAGTGTAATTATTAAGCATATATATAAAGCACATACGTGCCTTTTTTTCATAAATATCCTTAATACATAATGGGGGTGCAGTAAGAATTAAATGGCGTCTTCCAAGTAGCGCTAATAAGCAGTGAATCACCATTTTGCAAATTCCCTACTAGACCAAACAAGACCCGTAATGGTAGGTAAAAACAATACTTTATTAAAGCATGCAATTGTGATGTAGAACAGGCGTTCTACATCACGTTTTAGACTCAATCAATATAAGGTCGTGGGGAGACAAAGCTCTGTTCGTTTGTATATTTCATTTACGTAACCATATTTTTGTTATATGTTTAAAAAAAAAGACTCAGTTCTCTTGTTTTGGGAATCAGTTCTCGTCGTTCACGTTCGGGATTCGTTCGTTCTGACCGAATCGTTCGCGAACGACCCATCACTAGTGTGCATAGGCCTTTGTGCATGTGTTTGTGTGTGTGTGCAACGTTGCGTGTGCGTGTGTGCAAGCATGTGCATACCTTCACAAAGTGTATACAAATTTAACTCAACCTTAACCTCTCTGTGGCAGGTTAACGTCCCAAACCCTGTTTTAGCTGAACCTTTGACCTCAAACGTCTACTTTTTATTTCTTAGGACGTGCCTAAGAGGCCTGCAGTGTGTGTCCTCTGTAAGAGCGAGCGAGAGACACCGTTAAATCAGGGGAGGTTAGGGCAAGGGTGAAGGTCTTAGTGGAAGGGGTCAGAGAAGGTCCCCTAAACAATGTTAACAGGACGTTTAAGTGGAGAAGGAGAGTGCCAATCCTGACCTACATCTATCCTAAACAAATGCTGCAGAAATCTCAACGCACCAAAGCCCATGCAGACGACTCACAGCTGTTTTTCCGTGTGTCAGAGGTCAACAGAGTTGAATGATTCCTTAAATGGTGGAAATCCTTGAAAATCTTTTACGTAGCTATCCCAAAAAGAAAAAATTAAGAAGGGGAACGTTGGAAGAAAAAAACAACTCTCTCCAATAAATCTCTTTCCTTGAGCAGCAGGCAAACACAAGCCAGCATGACAGGGGCCCTGCAAGCTGCCATGAAAGGTTGATTCCTCACATGAACACAAAGTCAGGCAGACAGGCAACGCCTCAGGCCATTATGATAAATCATTCCACAACGGAGAACCTACAACCCTCATGAAAACAAAACGGGCCCGAAGGAAATGCCATATAAGTGCCATAAAAAGGGACAGATACAGAGAAATGGAAATAGGTGGGATCGCGGGGGTTAGGATGAACTACACTCACTAAACAAGAAATACTGCAGTGTGGACCAGGATTTGCATTCCCAGAAGATGGAATTGGCTGTATAGATATTTACCAGAATATTGAATTGGCTGTATAGATATTTACCAGAATATTGTATCAGCTGTATAGATATTTACCAGAATATGGATCGGCTGTATAGATATTTACCAGAATATAGAATCGGCTGCATAGATATTTACCAGAATATAGAATCGGCTGTAGATATTTACCAGAATATAGAATCGGCTGTAGATATTTACCAGAATATAGAATTGGCTGTATAGATATTTACCAGAATATAGAATCGGCTGTAGATATTTACCAGAATATAGAATTGGCTGTATAGATATTTACCAGAATATAGAATTGCGCTGTATAGATATTTCTAATACAGAGATGGCATTTAGCAATTGATTGCAGAGCGAACATTCACTCACATTTATGCATGCATGCATGTATGCACTTTGATGGGTGGTTTTGAAATTGAAAATGTCCATCCGTCAAAATATGACCAAGATGGTGTGTGAAACCCGAGGAGTAGAAAAATTGTTTCCATCTTTGGCTAACCTATCAGAGGACATTGAATAATTGCTTTGAAATTTAGTCACGTAACCACGCGGCTCTCCATTCAGTGACGGTGTGGGATTCACAACTCTCAACTATCTATCACGTCTAAACGCTGCACCCTGTGCGGCTAAGGGACCTGGGATCACAGGGGAAGCTAGCACTGTCAACGGCACTTGCATTAATTCACATCACACTGTCGTGACGCATCAGCGCATGCCTATTTGCCTCATCACCGCGAGAGCGACTGTAGGATTGCGACGTCAGCGCTGGCCTCTATATGGATACGAAGGTCAGAGGGCGAACTCAAACTGCTGGAAGGAATCGCTTGATTGGTTTTAATAGTGTGAAAAAAAGGAATTGTGGGTAATGGGAAATGTTAGTGGCAGAACATTTGTGCCTTTCAGATCCGTCGTAAAATGTTATGTAATAATGTGAAATAATTGAGGTATCAGTCTGGTAAGGGTTCGTTTTCTGATTTCCTTGTTTCATTCCGTGCTTGCATTGAGGACTCAGGGATCACAATCCAAATAGCAAACAATATGAGCTGATTAGAAAGCCAGATCCGTGATCCATTATAAATAATGTGCTTACTCCTGAAAGATTTACTTGGGGGAAGGGCTGCTTTCCTTTGCTTCGTACACAATCAGTGGAGGGGGCATATCCGTACGTGTCTATCTGTTGGTGTGAGTAGTTACAGATACAAAAAACCAACCAACCATTGATAGAGAATAGATAGAAGAGTAGGGAGAATGAAAATGCAGGAGGGAGAGAGAACTGGGGGAGAGAAAGACACAGATGGAGAGAATGGAGGGCGAGGGAGAAGGGAGATATATCCAAAGACGGGGAGAAATAACAAGGGAGAAAGACAGGGATGGAGAGAGAGAGATGGTGTTAGAGAGACAGAGAGTGAGAGAGACAGAGAGAGACAGAGAAAGAGAGACAGAGAGGGAGAGAGAGAGACATAATAGGGAGCCCACAATGGCTAAAATCATCACAAATTCTGCACCAATTAAAACGTACAATCCATTAATTTGTTCCCACAAAGACACAGCGAAGGCAACAGCGCGAGGACTGATCCAAATGTATTGAAGGAATTAAACGGGACGGGGGAAACAAAAGCCAGAGCCGGAGATAATTGCAGCAGAGAGGAGAGGGGGGGGGGGGTAAAAGAGCCCTATTGGGAGTGACATCACCACAGCTCTCCTCAGATTAAAGGACTTCCTGTCGTCGCAGCGGCAATGGACTCAGACCCAGGGAACAGGAGAAAGCAGATGTGATTACGGCACAATAGGTCGGAGCCATATGGGAGCATGGCTTGTTAGGCGAGGGCCAGAGAGAGTGACCGGGAGTGGTGCTGGGAGTAATAATTGTTGCTAGCTCATGCTAGGCTAACAGAAGCAGAGCACTGGAAAGCTATGATGTCGTCAGTGCATTGTCCTGTTTCTTTGACCTTAACGGCGGTTGGCATTTGCTGTGTCCTCGAGCAACTGCCGCTTATTCTGGGCGTCTGTCTCTCTCTCACTCACTCTCTTTTACTTTTATCAAACTCTCTCTGTGTGTGTGTGTGTGTGTGTGTGTGTGTGTGTGTGTGTGTGTGTGTGTGTGTGTGTGTGTGTGTGTGTGTGTGTGTGTGTGTGTGTGTGTGTGTGTGTGTGGAGAGGGTACTTGGCCATGCACATGGGGTTGCAGTTGGAGCGATTGCGGGGTAATGTGCCATGACCTTTGCCTCCAACGTGCAGGCCACCAGTTACTTTATACTGTTAGTCCAACTGGTGTGTGTCCTCATTACGGGGCTGCTGGGTGGGGAACCATTATGGGGATTGTTATTATTTCCAGATGTATCTAATGGTGAGATCAATTAGATAACTGCAGCCAAATATCCGTTTCTCCCATTACCAATGAAACACAGTGAGTTAGAAAATCCCCACATCAAATTTTCCCGCTGCAAATTGACTGCTGCACAAAACGACTGAATAAAACAGGCATGAATTTATATTTCAGCTGTCAGTGAAGGACAGAATCCAAACGTTAATAATAATGTGAAATCTCTCCTTACTGGCTGTCTCCCGGTGACTAACTTCCTGAGTCTCTCACAGACTGACCTGCTGGACCCTGAAGTACTTCATATAGCACGTAGGAAGTAGACTGCAACACATTTCACACCCACACACACACACGCACACACACACACACTCACACACACACACAGAGGTGTGATTCAGAAGCCCCCCGATAGGTTTGACCAGATGGGACCATAATTAACACCTCCTGGGACGAGACGGGGAGGGAGGAGGGGGGTCATGTTGAGGACTGGACCAAGGGTGTTGGTGAGGGTGTGTGTCTGGGCCGGGGGTGTACGCCCATGAAGAGACTGGCAGCAGTAAGGATCAAGGGTTTCTGTAGTGACAACACAGGATTTCCTGTTTTGTTGATATAGGTAAATCACAGTATCACACTGGGTGTTGGTGTGGTTAGTAAAACATGTGATTTTACAGCAAAGTGTACAATTCTCTAACTCCATTCGGCAGCTTACCACAGTAAAAAACACTGAAATGCCACCATGCTCCCAGTGTCTTAAAGGTCAGTCTTTCACCATCTCATCTAACATGGCAACCCGACAAATGTGTCCCCCAGGAACCCCGGCTCATAGAGACCAAGGTGGCTGGCCTTGATCCTCAGTCGTGTCAGTGTGTCGGTGGGTAAACGTCGACGCGGATGTATAAGCGCTTACATCCAATCACCTGTCATTACAGTCACTAGAGACCTCTGCGCCCTCCTCCACCTCAATTAGCCCTTCACATGCACACATGAGCCCGCATTGCCATGGCAACCATTTCCGGATGAATTATCAAAGGACCTTCAAAAAATGATGGTCCGACACCGCATAATGAACAGGTGTGTGTGTGTGTGTGTGTGTGTGTGTGTGTGTGTGTGTGTGTGTGTGTGTGTGTGTGTGTGTGTGTGTGTGTGTGTGTGCGCGCGCGCACGTGTGTGTCTCCGTGTCATCAATGCATGGCAGTCTAGCAGCGCCAGACACAGGTTACTTCAAATCATCGCCGCACACGCTGATAGCGAGCAAGACATGAAAGGAGCTTAAAAAAATGGTGGGAGATGCTTTGAAGAGAAAGAATGGGTGAATTGGGAACACTGCCTTTCATGGCTATATTTGAATAGGGGGGGGTTCACTGAAAAGGCAAGCCATAATGGTTAGCGCGCCGGCTAACAATTCCGTTTCCAGGTTTGAAATTCAGATTCTGCTAAATATGCAGGGGTGTGAGTGCACATCACCCTTCCCGAACCTTGATGTTTGATATAAAATACAGCAGTGTGTAGCATGAAAAACAGGCTCCTGTATAATGACATGCACCACGGGAGCTTGATGAGGACAATCTTCCAGCAGTTAAACCATGCAGGGCCGACGGGAACAAATCGCAGTCAGTGCCTCACACTGCATGCTATTGACAGGCCATATAACGGGAGACTGACGTTTATTTTAATATGCATGTGGATTTGGGTGCCAGGGTTTATTCAAGCCAATAAAAATATGCTGTTCAGGCTTTTGCTTTTCGGTATGCCATTAGATGCTGCGTGCTAATAATAGCATGCAGCTTCTTCCAGTTTAAATTGACCTCCCAGGTCATTGCTTTACAGAGGACCAAATAAGAGTCAGAAAATAAAAATGACCGCAATAGAACATTATCATAATCATCCCAAAATATTCCTAAAAACATACAATAACTGCCACTTAATCTTTAAGCTTTTATTCAGTACAATAAATTCAGTACCATAAATCAGTCGATGCTGAAGGCCCATCACGCTTTTGGTTAAAGTAGCATGTATTTGTGTGCCCATCACGATACAGTGAACCATTATAGCAGCATGTGTTCTAAGTGGAGAAGAGGGGTCATTGAGTTACTTTAAGTGTCCCCAGCTTGGGCCGTCCTCAACAGGGGGCACTAGACCGTTTTCACTGGTTTGTTGAGACAAACTATGTGCTCTCAAGGTGACATATGACAGCTGTCCTTTCACAGCCAATCCTGTCACCTTAACCCCAGCCAGAGTCAACACATGCACGCACACACACATATGTTTTACGAGACCTCCCCACTCAATCACACCCAGTTTATTTATTCATCTCCTCTGCTCTTTTCTCCTCCTTTCCTCCCGCTCACTCAAACCTCTCAACTGTCCTGTAGGATGCCCTTCTTCCTCTTATCACCCCATCTTCATTATTCTCTCTCTCTCTCTCTCTCTCTCTCTCTCTCTCTCTCTCTCTCTCTCTCTCTCTCTCTCTCTCTCTCTCTCTCTCTCTCTCTCTCTCTCTCTCTCTCTCTCTCGACCCCATCACCCCTGCCTCCCACCCTTGAACTCCTAATCCAGTGAAATACGGTGCCCTAGAGAATAAGTGCTGACTTGGTGGGGACCTTATAGACCACCTCAATAATATGGGTTCTACAGCTCATGCATCGGGTTACCATCGATCTCCTGTGCCCTTACATGGGACACCCCATGTATGAACCGATTCTGTACATTCATTCTAGCCTAGTGATGGGTTTTCCGCTCAAAATAATGAATGCTGTAGCATGGTTGTTTACTGAAAGTGAATTCAATGATTCAGAAGGTTGAGCTGAGGATTTTTACTTGTTTTTCTCCCTGCGGGTTTCGTGCTTTGATTTTCTGTCTGGCCCGGCCTTGGCTGTATAGGATAACTCTGAACATTACATATCTGATAAAGATAGTAATAAAGATAAACGAATAAAGATAGAATCTTTCGAACTGAGGAAGATAAAAACTGATGTAGGCATAACATGATTTATTATCGCACGAAGACACAGACAGAGAAAGAGAAGCATATATGCTATATATTCTCATATTATCTGTGATAAAGATTGCTTTGATCTATATCGAGCTAAACTTGATAGACATACCTAAATACATGCTCACCAAAGCACCTTTCTGAAGGTCTGAATACAGATGAGCAGTAGCATGTGATGTAATTGCCCAATCCCAATGTCTGGACTCACGGACTCACAGACTTTATTGCGCGTTCTTGGAAATTATTAAGGCTTTAGGGCTGTCCCAATGTCGAATTCCAAAGGGCGTGAGGGTTTGAGTCCACACTTACCGAGCCCTTTCCGTGAGTCCGCATCAGTGCAGACTTCACCTACGGGAATTACCCCAAAGCATTGTGACGTTTACCGCAGAGACCATAGGGAAATCTGAAAATTAGGAATGTAAACAACAAGACGACGCTACTGTCTAAAGAGTGTCAAAGTCACGCCCCTGCCGGTAGAGCCCATGGGATCGAAAAATATGAATGGGTTTCAATGGAGAGAAAGTCATTATTTTCTGGTCCCAGTCTTTCTATGCCCCGGATTACACTAAACATGAAAAATTTTATTTTCTAACGTCAATAAATTGCTGTAGCTGATTGTTTTCATTGCATTTACAAAAAAAAACTAACCGTTTGCGCCGGGTGCAAACTGGTAAAATAGCAAGATCGCCATTCGCCATAGAACCGCCCACAAAGCTACTTGCGCTTGGCGCTTCCCACTTGCGTTTCAGACCGTTAGAATAGGGCCCCTTGAGTCCTTAGTCCTCAGGGCTCACTTTGGGATTGGGCCAATGTCGTCTGTTAAAACCAGCGGAGATAAAGCTTGCTGAATCAGTAACCTCTTTTAAATCACTTCTTAAAACACATTTTTATAGACATGCTTTTACTTGATGCCGTCTTTTTATTCTTTTTATTCTCTTCCTAAATGTCTTCCTAAATGTCTTATGTCAAAGCACTTTGTAAACCATTGTTTTTAAAGGTGCTATATAAATAAAGATATTACTATTATCATTATTACCATGTGTTATGTGTTATTCTGATGGCCAAACTATTTCAGATGGCTAAATTATTTCCTATCAATTGATAAACAATAACACATTTCCCTTGGTTCTGACACCCACAGTCAGCTAAATCGGTATGGGGGGGTGGAAAAAGCCACATTAACACTACTGCTGTTATATAACTGTAACAGGTGGGTTGGTTCAGGCGCTATGTGACGCTCATTCGCTCAATGTGTCAAAACCACGTTATATTAGAAGGCGTTTCTCCGGATCAACCGCCTCTCCCACCACAGCGCTGGAGAAGTGAGAAAATCTACTTATATGCATGCATCACTCATCACCACTTCAGAAGCGTTCGCACAGAGCACACAAAACGATATTGTGGTATTCCCTTCAAGTTTTCTCTGGGCTATCTTAGAGTTTTCTGAGAAATTTCACAAATCCATTACGATTTACAGAAGTGGCACGATGGTGCAAGGAATGAAACATTTAACAAAATGATAATCCATTCATTGAAAAAAAAAAAAGGCTACCAATATTAAGTAGTAATTCTTAATCTGAGAAAATATCATCCACACAACTGAATAAATGATCTTCCTTTATGGTTTATGGAGTGGATTAGATAGTATCCCTTATGACGAAGAGCAAGTTACAAGCAGTAACACTTGAAATTATTCAGAGAAAGGAGAATTAGGGGGGATTAATTTTCTATCCTGTTCTTTAGCTCCTTGCCACCAAAGAGGAACATACAATTGAATAAGGGATGAGCTTGAACAAAGTAAGAATTGTGCCTGTCATTCACTGGTTTGGTTGTTTTCTGCCAGAAATCTGGTTACATTTAGGTATGCGATTGTGAATTTTCAGGGTTAGGTGCAACATTTTGGATGCGGTTTTCAAATTCAGGATTGTATAGATAGATACGGTTGGCATATTAACCAAAACATGGTGTGGTTCAGATATGGATGGTATAGAAGCTTGTAAATGTTTATGCTGGATAAGGGTTTGTTGTGGGTCAATTCAGAGCGGGGATCTGGGCAGTGCTACAGCCATTGGCAAACTAGGACATTTAGTGTCCTGGTTTGGGCCAGGCCTTAAATTGAACCATCTTGGCTAGGCTAATGCTGGTCCAATTCCATTACTAATGAGGCTGGAAGCACAAAGGGGCTAATAAAATCAAATTGAATAGTATTCTCAATTTACCAATATAGATGTTAACATAAGCGATAGTGGTATTTAATTATGTCTATTGTTAATGCATTCGGTCAAAAACCAAATACAATGCTGGGGTTTTGTTTCAATACTAATCATCTTCAGGGTTTTACTTGCGGATGTGCCTCTGAAAAGTGAATCCCATGAGTCTGAGAATGACCCTATAATGACGCCAACTGGGAACCTAAACAGCCCACCTGATTGGACGTGGAACGTAACCCCAGTGTCTTGGACAATTTGTCTAATCAAAATATTGGCAACATTTCCATTAGCTGACATTAGCAAAAATCCTGATTTGGGGAATATTTTTGGCAGAATGACTTCAGCAGGAAACCCCAAGTCTTTCCAGAGGCAGAGAAACTTGCCAGATCTGATACCTGATACAACTTTATTCAGTGCTGGGTCTGTCCGGCAGCGAATCACTGCAGATACTAGTCCTGAAGAGGTCGTCAAGTCTGCAGGTTTTAACATCAACGGGAGCAGAATAATGATTGATGGGTAAAATACACAGAGAGATATATACGACCTGTAACCTGTGGTTTAACCTCCTGAATTCTTGCGCACTGCCCCGATTTTTTTTTTTTTTAAAAAGAAACTGTTTTAAGTCCATCAATTTAATTGTTTTTGATCATTTTGAGTTATTCTGCTGTTTGATGCCAGCAAAAACAACATGTAGGTACACAACCTTAAAAACAGGATTTTAGTAAAATCCCGTGGGAATACCACACCTAGTTAATGTACACCCAAGGTCAGCCGCCTTTTCTGAGGTTGCTGCTAGGTCCTATGATCTTACCCGTTACACATATCAATCAACAATAATTGACACGTGAACCACAACAGACAAGACTCAACCGGGTTCCATATTATTGGCAAGGTCAGCACAGCATTATCAAGTCAGAGAGGTCCGTTGATGGATATCAGCAGTTGTTGATTACAATCGCATGTTGTTTGCTGGCATGTTTGCTAAAATTTATATAAAGAGATTTCAACAATGAAATATTATCTTATGTCCATACTTAGACTGTAGACTTCCAGCACATTACCCATTAGCTGTGGGAGTGTGTGGTGAAAATGGCTGTTCAATAAACCGGCTTCAACATCACCATCCTGAGTCCTTTGTCCGGCCGGAGAATGGCAATTGCCTATGATAGATAGGGCTTTTGGGGTTTTCCTTTAAAAGTTGTGAGTTACTAAAGCTAAAAATGAATCTATAGGAGCAGATATCTGCAGATGAATGCAGAATCTGTAAGCACCGGAACCCGATTTTGGTATGGGAGGTTCTGGTGTCTGTTTGTAGTCAGACTAGAATTGAAGAATCGCGTTTGAGTGGGCCTTGGTTGCATGCAAGTCAAGTCTGCGTGGAGAGCTACAATGCCAGAAGCCATCAGCTAAATTGTCTGATGACAACATTAGCCCAAATGCCTACTGGACCTAAACACCTAAGGAAAAACCAAGCAACAATTCAGTCGTAGACTTCTTCTATCAACTTTAACTCCAATATCCTTTCTGTTGATTGGACTGTAAACAACGCCCGGCGCATCACAGAGGACCGCTTGGCCTTGATATCCTTCATCCATTATAAGGCTACACCAGAACCCCGTAAATATTGCCTGTTGTCCCCAGAGGAAAATGGTCCTCGGAAAATGGTGTCAGAGATTGACTGCAAATTAACACAGTTTATTGGAACTAGGAACAACTATCACAGCTGCCAAAAAAAAAGTGTTTACTTTCCACAAAGAGTGAGTCGAGATAAATCATAAACAAAGTCTAACGGTCACCTCTGGCTACCTGGCAGATGTCTTTTTAAACAAAGCAAGCGGAGGAAAAAACAACAACTACATAATGCAGACGCTCCCTGGCCCTGTAATCCAATTACAGTGATTTATTTTGACTTTGATGCTTCAGCAGCGTGAGGTTTTAACAACAAGAGCGAGATGAGAAGCGGCATATTTATTGTCAAACTCACTAAGGCCTGAGTGTAGTTTATTGCAAGGTAAATTGCCCCCCTGGCCTCACTTGGTGGGTGAGAATATTGTTTTTGCCACAGTGATTATGTGGATGATCATTGTCTGGGTGTCCGTAATAATTTGCCAAGGTCCTGCTTATGTGATCGACTATAAAAGAGGTTGTGGATGATCGTAAACGAAAGCAGGCTTTTTTATACTACTTATAATGCAATTCAAACGCTATGGTAACAAATAAGAAGGGATGACCTTACTATTAGGAAGACTCATACACATGCAAATTACCATTTTCTAGCACCCTTTGACTCAATTATTAAACCGCTCGTTGGCTCATGCTGTGAATCCATCCGCACAAATTATGGCAGGTTCAAACAACTTGCAAAAAGAGATGTACCCTTTTAACAGCTGAATAACCCACCAGCACGCACACCCACACCGACAAACCAACACACACCCACACATTATGCCACAGACGAAAGCCTAATTTGCAATCCCTTCTAAATGTTTTATAAATCTGGCCAATGAACGAGCAGAAGGGAGAAAGACCAAGATGATGATGATGTGCCATCCGTCTGTGGCTATTTCACGCTCGCTGACACCACTGCCGTTTCATAATTGACGATCACAGTCATGGCGCCTCATTTCAGACGGAGCCACTGTATTGGCCGCGGCGGCATCAATTAGCAGGCGTGGCTGCTAGCTAGCTAATTGATTAGATAGTTTAATCCCGGGCTGTGTGGCGTGAGGGCGGAGGCGGCCATCGGAGCGAGGAAATTGCTCGTTCAATGATCCGCTCCGCGTGAGTGTGAACGGTGAAATGATCAGAGGCTTTTCCAGCAACATCTGTGCTAATGACTGGATGGTGTTTTTGTGTGCATTCATGTGTGCTTGTGTGCGCGTGTGTGTGTACTTAGGGCTACATTAAGCAAAACCCAATAGCCATAGGAAAATAAATAAAGTAAATGTGCTCTTAATTTGGTACATAGGCCATAACCAAAGAGATAAATCGTGCAAATATTGCAAAATGTATCCAGTATCTCTGTTTTACATACTTCAAAAGCCTATACATAATTAGTGTGTATTCCTGTTCAGCCTTTGTGTCTGTTCCTGAGCAGAGTGTGACATCTCTATTAATACTGTAAAATAATAGGATTAAACAACATCCAATCCCTGCTTAAAGGGTGATAAATAGTGTTATATCCCCCCAAAACAATCACAATCTGACAGCTGACTCTCAAGCTGTATCAAAATTAAAGAACTACAGTCTAACAGAACTACAGCACCCATGGTACCACAGGGCTGGTTAGTAGCCATGCAGAGGGGTCAGCCTGAGCCTAGCAGAGCTGTCACAATCATTTCCCCCCATCTCTGCGAGGGTTCAGTCTTTTATTGGCAGGAACTTCCAGGAAGAAGAAAGAAGGCCCGCTTAGGGGAGCGAAGCCGTGACGCAGTGTTTATACTCAAAAGAGATCCGTCAACAGAACTGAACAGCACCGCCCCAACCCCGCCCAAGCACACCTCCCTCCCTCCCTTCCTCCCGGGCCTCTAAACACACCTTAAGCCTGTCGTGCTCACACCCCCCGCTGCTCTGCGATCCACAGTTTGGTTGGTGAGCCGTTGTGGCAGCCCAGTCCGACCCCATACACATTTCAAACCCCTATTAACAAACAGACATTTGCAGACACTCGAATTTGAGACATCGAGGGAGTTTTCAGGAACAGAGAAAGACAAAAATAGTTGTGCGCAAGTAGAATGCACACAACTATTTGTGTGTGTGTTTGTATTTTTTGGACGGATAGGAAATAAGGACGAATCGTTTTTGCTATACAATGCTCTATTGGTGGAGGTTGGCATTAACACTGCCATGGTTTAGATTCCTGCATGGGGTCACCCATGCTAATATATGATAGCCGTTACAGTAGGGTTGGATAATATAGATAGATGCGTCCATCCCAATGCATATGTTATCATTATTATTATATTATTGACAATGTATGACAGCGACAATGTATTAATCAGTGGAATCGCATTGCGTTACAGAGCCAGTCAAAACCTATTCAACAGCAACATTCAGCCAATCACAGCTCTTCAACGGGCGATCTTTAGCCTGGCGCTGTTGGCAGTTCCGCCATCAGGCGGAACGCACGGCGCGCTGCAAAACGCAGACGAGGCGATATCAAGGACAGCTCATGTGACAGCCTCTTATAGCGAGTCTTCATTATCAACACGTAATGCATGTCCCACGGATGAACGCGCAGCGCTCAGTCTACGGCCTTCCTGCAAATCATCCCCCCGTCCCACCCACAACCACACACACACACCCACCCCCATCCCTCTGGTAGACCCACCCCCATAATTTTTTTGTTCGGTTCCTGCCGTCGGAGCGGGATGCGTATGACAGGAGGAAGTGCTGATGACACCATAACGGAGGCAGCGGTGTGGAGCGGGTCTGGAGATGGGGTTTGGGGGACGAGGCGGTGGGGAGCGGGTCCGGAGATGGGGTTTGGGGGACGAGGCGGTGGGGAGGGTGAGGGGGAGGGTCTCTGGTGGGGAGGATGTCTGCCCACTTAGAGCTGCTGGTTGACGGATCGCCGCTTTGGCCACTTAGAGGCCTACTACGGGGGGTTCTGCGGCGGGCTAATTAAGTGCGGGAAGCAGATTACCGGGCGGCGGGTGGCGGGGTGAGTTGCTGATGGCGTGGAGATACGACAGGTGGAGCGCGGGGAGCAGCGCTCTCCGTGGCGGTCGGGGAAAGGTTCTTGGGTAAGGCTGCGGCGGCGGCTACAGATGCGGGGGTGTACAGTCTGAGCAGGCAGGTGTTGTTGGAATCTAATGGAGGATGTGGGCTTCCAGCCACTGGTGGTGCAATTACGACGCAGATGCAGATTTTGTCTGCATCTGCGACACGTTAGCAGTTGTCACTCTGCTTTAGTGCCGTTTGCTACCAGGTCAGCAATCTGCCTTGAAGTATTCACCCGGGGAGTTTATAGTGCTGATTAATCCTAAACCGTGTTTAATGGTTGGGCTTTTGGGCAGATTACCCATGACAGGCAGTGAAAATAAATCTGTTCCACTGAGGATTTTTATGGCTAAGCATCCGATTGAGGGAAATGGCAGTATTCACTCAATTTGAGCTGATTTCACAGTGCAACCCAGTAAACACTGATGAAATAAAAGGCACATCAAATGTAGAAAATGATTTACTTTGTGATTGTGATGAGAGCCAGTCCCTCATCAGACTTGTCATCTCTTGAAATGATCAAAACGCTTATGCACGTCGGACAAAACACGACTACCAAATCTCTAAACACTCCAACGCTCCACTACACCCGTTACCATGGTAACCACACACCATTCCAGCGGACCCCTGCAATGCATCAATAGTGTGATTACCGGGAGTAAATAAGACTCAGGCCTGTCTTTTGGATAACAGGCGAACAAATGTCAAGGACGAGGAGAAATAATCGCCCGTTTTGGCGACAACATTCTGACGCACGCCGTCCAACTACGTGTGATGAGAGCCACGGCCACCGGAACATTCGTGAATCCAATCCGCCGTGAAGGACCGGCCGCATTATATGTCGCACGGTGTTATCTTGCGGGGGCATGTTCCAGCCCTCCTCTATCACAACCAGTCACAATACCCTGCTATTGTGCAGGGCTGAAACAGCTCCCGCCAAATAACCAACCCCTGGATCCATTGTGCTCTCTAATTCCCTAGGTGTGTGCACATGTGTGCGCGCGAGTGTGAGGGTCTATGTGTGTGTGTGTGTGTGTGTGTGTGTGTGTGTGTGTGTGTGTGTGCAGAACCGTGGAAAATAAAATGGGTAGAATACGTCCGCGGCAAGACCAAAACAAAACAACACAGGTTTATTTTTGTGCTGACAGCAGTGAAAGGGCACGCTGGGAATCCGAACCCGGGTTTGTGTGCAGAGGGCTCCCGGGCGCTGAGATTCGACGGGATAAGACCCGACGAGGAACACGGGGAGGAACATGGATGATAGCGCGAATCTAACGCTCAGAAAGACTGTTACGACCGAAACACAAATCCCCTTTGCGGTATGCTTGTGTATACCGCAATACACTTTTGTGGCCCATTGTAAGCCACTGTGTCCTACGGCAAGGTGGTTAGGGGAGCGGGAAACTTTTGTAACCAGGACACTTCCTTGTTGCTTTTTGCAGGGGTCCTGGAGTCCTCGAGCTGCACAGGTACCCTTGATGGATGATGGGTCCGTTGCAGGTCATCTAAGTACCTGAAGCCTCACCAGTCTCTGTTGACCTATCACAGTGACACCGGGCTGGTGGCCCTGCATAGATCCATGCCAGCTGCAGAACTATGACTGCATTATGTGGATTGACAGGTCACTGTCTGACATGGAGATTGTAATTGATAGTCATGTAGATATACAAATAGGCTTTTAGACCAGGCACCAAAAAGGGGAAAGGCCTACATCTGCTCCAATACCTAATAGTTGGCTTAATGATCAGATGACATATTTTGACAAACTACAAAATATGCCTGGATTGACAAAAAAATACACTATTTTATTTATTTATTCTGTATGAGTCTGTAGTTCTTTATGTTTGAGAACAAACAGAGTGAGATAAATAGAGAATCAGTCACAGTCTTTGGTCGGCAAGCATATACAAGAAAGGACTCTATATTATCTGACAAATGTTTGCTGATTCTAACCCTAACCCTAATATAAATGGTAGCAATGTCTAAAATACCAAGACTGTTTTTAACGGCAAAAGCTGCAACGTGTGCTGAAGAATGTGATGTAAATCTTACTTAAATGTCACCCACAAAGACCAACACTTTGGTCCCCCAAGTTATAAGATAATCTCTTATTACCAAACCCTGTGCAATGATACACTGCTGACTGCTGTGTAATCAAATATCAATTGATAATATTTATCTATTAGGACTATTAAATGAAAAAAAACGTTTCTTCATCATGTGACACGGGCAGCCTCAAACATTATTAAACCAACCACAGACGCAGAGCTTAAAACAGAACACACAAGCTTGCACTACGTTCCAATACAACGTTGAAGGACGTCCCCAGACCATACACCACCAGGGTTTTTCAGTACCGTGTCAAACTAACCGTGTTCTCTTCTATTGGCCACACGGGGGGCGGGATCAGCAGATGGCTACATGACATGACAACCCCACTTTGTGTAACACAACATGTGGGGTTTGGGTTAGGGTCTGTACCCGCATGCTTTCACAATGTTTTTGTGTACATGGATGTGTCTTTTCGTACTGGTAACATAAAGCTTGAGAAACTGAGACTAGAGAGTCTAAAAGCACATCCAGCTGTTTAAAGTAATCAATAACAAGGTTTTAACTTAAGTTAGGAAATTGAATAGGCTGTAATATCAGACAAGTATGGCGCTTTACACTTTAAACCTGTAATGTGTTTATCAGGCTTATGTTAATCTGATTACATTGAGACTCAAAGGAAGATATGTACCGGTATTCAAAATGTACCCTTTGATTTAAAATACATCTACCGTCTTCAAAAGCTATGATCTGTCAGTTCATAGCTAATCGAGCTAAAGCATGTGAAAAAGTGATAAACCGTGAATAATAATTAGTTTGAAAAGTAAATAAATCCAAATGAGCACAATCAGCACATACAAATACTTTGATTCGAGTCGTTATTTGTTGCATCTTCCAAAGATAACCTTACCTCTTGTATTTCATTCTTTCGCTGTGTTTTTACGGCTAGAGGAATACAATCGGGTAGGATCTTGTAAGAGCCTGACGGCAACAGTGTCAAGCACTGACAGACAAACAAACAGGATTATCGGCCAATGGGAGTTGCTGAAACAGTGTGATAAAGTCAGCCAGGATCAATAGCAGTTGTTGGCACGCCACAACAAAAATACACACACAGACACACACAAACAACAGCAGCAGCCTGGCACTGTTCCAGAGAGAGCCTCTCAGAAAAGCATTTGTTTTGAATCACTGAAAAGCACACACTCTGAACCGCATACACATGCATGTAAAATATTTAACAAGACAGACCTTTATAGTTTAGTTGTAGTGTTTCTAACGCTTAACACGTCATTGTCTTTGTTTAATTATCCCTCACAAATGCACCTCTGCGATTCTGATCTGCATGGTTATTTTAAACGCGTGTTTTTCTTGTCTGGGTCTTTTCCTTGAGCATTTTGCATTGAGGTTATGCACAAAAACTGTAAAACCCCTTTCAAGAAAGTAATCATGTTCTATTTCATCCTTACTGACCGCCAGAGGCGGTGCATTAAGCACTGGATTTATCCGTCTCGCGCATGCGCAGTTCGAGTACCTATACCAACAAGGTCACATGTGACCCTCGTGACACCGGATTGGCTATATAGCCCGGTGTCGACAGAGGATCTGTTCCTTTCATCTTCTCGCAAAGACGCATATTGTAGTACCGCTTGCGGATAGCGTATTCGCTTTTTGAAAAGGATCGCGCTCCAGACTGTGTGCAGCCTCGCGACCAAGGGTCGGAGCAACGGGTGAACTCGTCCTCCAGGGGCTGTTGGTCTGTACAGCGCTGAAAGGCTTCCCTAGAAGCTTCCAAGTTTTTGTTTAGTTTCAGTCTCTTACCGGTGAAGGCAGCGCTCTCGCGTCCTCTCCCGGCAATACTGCTGGGATTATTTTCACTACTGGGATTAATTTCGCTACTGATAGCTCCCTTATAGAAACAGCTCGGCTGTGTTCTGGGTTACCAAATTTATTTGGTAAAAGTTTTTCCAGTCAGTCCCTTACCGGTGAAGGCAGCGTTCTCGCGTCCTCTCCCTGTAACACTGTTGTTTATTTCTTTCGGTCACTTACCGGTGAAGGCAGCGCTCTCGCGTCCTCTCCCTGTAACACTGTTGTTTATTTCTTTCGGTCACTTACCGGTGAAGGCAGCGCTCTCGCGCCCTCTCCCTGTAACACTGTTGGGGTTTATTCTTCAGTCACTTACCGGTGAAGGCAGCGCTCTCGCGTCCTCTCCCTGTAACACTGTTGTTTATTTCTTTCGGTCACTTACCGGTGAAGGCAGCGCTCTCGCGTCCTCTCCCTGTAACACTGTTGTTTATTTCTTTCGGTCACTTACCGGTGAAGGCAGCGCTCTCGCGCCCTCTCCCTGTAACACTTGTGTGTTCTTTTCAGTCACTTACCGGTGGAGGCAGCGCTCTCGCGTCCTCTCCCGAGAACACTGCTGTATATTTGAGTGTAATTATTTTTTCAGTCACTTGCTGGTGAAGACTGCGCTCTCGCGTCCTCTCCCGGTAACACTTTCTTGGCTTTTCTTGAATTAGTAGCTCACTGGTGAAGGCAGTGCTCCCTCTCCCAGTGTTCTGCTGATGGCTCATGTGTGTGGCGCCTGTGTGGCCCTCCTTGAGCCTGACGATGGCCATGATCGCTGCCCTCTCTTGCCTCGGCTTCGAGCATTTGAGGGAGGGCCTTACCGAGAGGGCCTGCATGAACTGCGGCTCCATGCCCTTGGCACTTAGGCTGGCTAGGCTCGCAGCGGTGGAACATCCGGCAGCTGTCGACCTACCATCAATGGCGCCACTTCCTCCAGCTCAGCCCGGCCATTCTTGGCGTCGGGGTAGAGCAGGCCCCCCCCCAGGAAAAGGGCTAGGGACGAGCTGGCATCCAAGGTGGATCGCTTGTCGTCCGATATGGAGAGGATACAGGAACTCCTCCTGACCCTGCAACCTGGGGCAGGTGGCGCGGTGGCTGACGTCCGGCCTGACCCTTCCTTGGGGGATGTGCCGGGGACGGACGATGTCCTGTCGCTGGCGGCATCAGCCAACCTCTTTAGTGAGGGTGTCACGGGGAGGAAGCCTCAAACGCTTTTGGGGAGGCCTCCCGCTCCTCTGCTCAGAGCTCTGGGCACAGCACAGAGGGTAACCCCATCGGGGCCGTCATCCGTACGGCCCTGGCTCGCCTGGGGCTCGATGCTCCTCAGGCAGACTTGGCCCAGCCTAGCGCCTTTTTCAGGCGTAGCCCTGCCACAGCCCCTTTCTCTGTCCCTCCTTCGGAGGAGTATTTAAAGGAGCTACACCTCTGCTGGAAGGACGCCAAGGCTCTCCCCCGTCCTTCTTCCAGTGCTCGGGCCTTGGCTGCCATGCGGGATCCAGCGCAGTATGGTTTGGGTTGCATGCCACACCCGTTGAGCCCGCCATTGCCTTCCCTCATTCTAACACCCGATCAGGCCTTGCGGCCGGATGCCAGGTGTCCTCGGACCCCAGTGCAGGGTCACAGACGACCTGCTTTCAAAGGCCTATGACGCAGCAGCACGTATGGGGCGGATTGGCAACTCCCTCTCCCACCTAATGCTGGCACTCTCGACCTCGCTGCAACAAGCTGCAGTTGAGCCGTCTACACAGGACCTGAGCGACGCGTCCCTACAGGCCTTTGCCCTCATGTCCAGGGAATTGGGGCGTGTTATGTCCACCCTGGTCCAGACTCGCCGCCAGGTCTGGTTGGCTCAGTCGCCCCTGACGGAGGCGTGCAGGAAGGCCCTTAGAAGCCGTGCCAGTGGTACCGGGGGAGCTGTTTGGGTCAGCTGCCCTGGAGACCTGGAGCGAGCTGCCCAAGCTAGGCAAACTAACCTGCAGCTGGCGGGTCTTCACAGGAGTGTTTCCGCTCCTGGCAGGCCTAGAGCCCCCCCGGCTGCCCCCGGGGCCGCTACCAGCCACCACGCTCTTACCCAGCAAGAGATGAGGGCCTACGCAGGTCTCGGCGGTCCGCCACAGCCCCGCTGATAACTTTCGCGCCCCCGCCCGCCCGTCGCCCGGGCAGCCTCGGGCCGCGGAGCCTCACCGGTACCCTTCCAGAGGCCGGGGGGCCAGGCGCTAGGACCACGGGGCCGGTCGTCGGCTGTTTTTCCCAGCAGCAGATCAGCTATTGTGCTGCCTGTACTATAGACCCCTGGGTGGTTTCCACCTTAACCCGGGGGTACGAATTACAGTTTCCGACGCCGGCCCAGGCCTTCGGCCGGGTCAGGATGACAGTCGTCCGCGACCCGACGAAGGCCGCAGCTCTGGCCCAGGAGCTATCCGCCCTCCTGGCCAAGGGTGCGATCGAGCCAGTGGACCCTCAGTTGCAACCCGGGGGTTCTACTCTGCGTACTTTCTGGTAGCCAAGAAAGACGGCGGATTCAGGCCCATTCTAGACCTAAGGGGCCTGAACAAGTTTTTAAAAATTTTACCATTTCACATGCTCACCTCGGCGGACACCCTGAGGGTAGTTGCCAGGGGGGAGTGGTTCACGACTATAGACCTAAAGGACGCCTATTTTCATGTGCCGGTTGCGGCACACCACAGGCGGTTCCTGAGGTTTGCCTATCGGGGCAGGCATTACCAATTCAGGGTACTTCCCTTCGGGCTTTCCCTCTCCCCGAGGGTTTTCACCAGGGTTGTGGCGGCAGCCCTCGCACCCCTGCAGACGCAGGGCATGAAGATCCTGCCATATCTGGACGACTGGCTGGTCTGTGCGCCCTCCAGGTCCCAGGTGGCCCAGGACACGGCCCGCCTGCTGTCGCACGTCGCCCGGCTGGGCTTGACG
Organism: Gadus chalcogrammus; assembly: GCF_026213295.1. NCBI lineage: Eukaryota > Metazoa > Chordata > Actinopteri > Gadiformes > Gadidae > Gadus > Gadus chalcogrammus. Next base: position 12,593,497 of record NC_079432.1, on the reverse strand, counting down.
GTGAATCAAACAAAGAGTTGCCTGGACCCTTCCCAACGGGTTACCTATCTGGGGTTGGTCCTGGACTCGGTCGCCATGAAGGCCTACCTTTCACCTCGACGGTGAACGACATCCTCCGCCTCCTTCCCCTCTTCAGAGCCGGCAGGAGCCTGCTTTTTATTCAGTTTCTTCAGCTTCTGGGCAAGCTGGCAGCTGCTTCAGCTGTGGTGCCTCTGGGCTTACTGTCCCTGCGCCCACTCCAAATGTGGCTGAACAGCCTGCACCTAGATGCCAAGTGGCACAGGCAGAGGAGGGTCAAGGTGACCCTGCAGTGTCTTGTCTCTATGGCCCCATGGAGAAAGAGAGCGTATCTGGAGGCAGGCGTGCCCATGGGCGCAATCCCGGCACGCCGGGAGTTGGTGACAACCGACGCCTGCCTCTCGGGATGGGGCGCAGTGTGGCAGGGCAGGACTGCGCAGGGACGGTGGTCTGGCCGGGACGTGGCACAACACATCAATGTGCTGGAACTCCGGGCTGTGCAGCTGGCATTAGCCAGCTTTCTGCCCCATTTGACAGGCCGGCATGTCCTGGTCCGGTCGGACAACATGGCCACGGTTTCGCAGGTGAACCACCAGGGGGGCACCAGGTCAGCACGGCTACTCCGGGTATCCCAGAGCCTGTGGACTTGGGCTTCTCCCCTGGCCAGCCTACGGGCAGTCTATCTGCCGGGGGCCCAGAAATCGGGCGGCAGACTTCCTCTCCCGACGGAAGCCTCCACCGGGGGAATGGCGTCTTCACCCCCGAGGTGGTTGGAGTCAATGTGGGGCCCTCTTCGGCAGGGCAGAGGTGGACCTTTTTGCCTCGGAGGAGTCGGCGCATTGCCCCCTCTTGGTCTCCTGGCAGAAGCGTCCAGCCCCTTAGGGCAGGACGCGCTGGCGCACGATTGGCCGAGACAGGCCTCCTTTATGCCTACCCACCTTGCCCTCTGTGTTCTGTCCGCCACCACACTCCAGAGGGTCCCCTTTTGCAGGGCCACCGGCTTCCTTCTGGGGGCCCCCTTTGGCCGGGGAGGCTCCTGGTATCCACTGCTGCTCAGCTCCTGCTGCAGCTCGCCACTGGCGTCTCCCCGACAGGAGGATCTCCTGTCCCAGCTGGGGGGTCAGATCTGGCATCCCGACCCCTCTCGCCTACAGCTCTGGCTTGGCCACTGCAGGGCCCGACCCACTGCTGAGGGAGTGCACTGCGGCTGTCAGGGGTACGTTATGAGTGCCAGGGCACCATCGACCAGGTTGCAGTACGGAAACAGGTGGAAGCTGTTCTCCAACTGGTGTGCGGCTAGGGCCGTGATCAGTGCATTGCGCTGTGACCACGGTGCTGGAATTTCTGCGTCCCTCCTGGATAGTGGTCCGGTCGCGGTCACTCTAACCTGTAGGGTCTATGTCGCTGCCATCTCCTCCCTACATGATAGGGTTGACAGCGCCACGGTAGGGCGCCACAGATTAGTGTCCCTCTTTCTAAGAGGGGCTTTGAGGCTGCGTCCCCCTACAGCCATGCGGTCTCCAGCATGGGACCTGCCGCTGGTGCTGGAAGCCTTGTCATCTCCTCCCTTCGAGCCTTTGGGTCAAGGGGGGTTTGAAGTGGCTGTCTATGAAGGCTGCCTTTTTACTCGCCATAACATCTGCCAAGCGGGTCGGGGAGTTGCATGCCCCTATCAGTGAGTGATACATGCCTGAGGTGGAACTCTGATGGCTCGGGTGTCACTCTATGGCCGAACGTTGCGTTCCTGCCAAAGACCCTGCCACGCAATCACCCTTAACCAGCCCATCCAGTTAGCACGCTTTGACCCCCCTTCTGGGGAGGGTGGGTCTGAGCTGCTGTGCCCGGTGCGGGCCCTTAGGGCTTATATTTCTGCTACCGCCGGTATTCGCCAGTCGGAGCAGCTTTTTGTTTGCCATGGTGGCCCTAATAGGGGTCGTGCTTTAACAAAGCAGAGGCTGTCCCACTGATTGTGGAGACCCATAACACACGGCCTACGGGGCCAGTGGCCGCCCCCCGCCATCCAGGGTGAGGTGTCACTCAACTAGGAGCGTCTCCACATCATGGGCTGCCCTGAGAGGGGTTGCCCCTGGGGACCATCTGTGCCGCGGCGTTCTATGGGCGTCGCCTAGCACATTCTCCAGGTTCTACCGGTCAATGTTGCCACTCCCCATCCAATGGGCGTGGCCCTGATGCCAAGCTCTGCTCTCTCTGATCAGTAGGTGAGCACCTGACTCTTCGTGACGTTGTTGGTATTGGCCATCCAGTGCTTAATGCACCGCCTCTGGCGGGTCAGTAAGGATGAAATAGAACGCAGAGTTACGTATGTAACTCCGGTTCTATGAATCCTGGATGACCGCCAGAGTTACAGGTCACTCAGAAGTCTCGTGGTTCGCGAGAAGACTCTGGGAACAGATCCTCTGTCGACACCGGGCTATATAGCCAATCCGGTGTCACGAGGGTCACATGTGACCTTGTTGGTATAGGTACTCGAACTGCGCATGCGCGAGACGGATAAATCCAGTGCTTAATGCACCGCCTCTGGCGGTCATCCAGGATTCATAGAACCGGAGTTACATACGTAACTCTGCGTTTTAAGTTTTTGCGTGACTTTTGCGGACCATTGCGATCCCTTAATTAAAGAGTTCTCTACCAACTAGTTCTACCTTTTGCACAATAAATGTACGATGTAATGATAGTACATTATATATTGTATATAATATTATGGAATGAGCTACTCAATCAGAATCGTCCCTTATCTTGTCATCCTATCTACCTGTATATCTATCTATCCGTATCTATCCATATCTCTCCATCTATTTTTCTATCCATCGAACTTACTGCTACTGCTGGTTGTAACAGGAAAGCATTTCAATGCAAAAGCTCGGGAGACAAGTTCAACTTTCCATCATAAAGGAAGTAACCAGTTGAACCAACAGAGCCAGACCTGCTCCTACAGCCCCCCCCCCCCTCCCCCCCCCCCCCCCCCCCCCCACCCTTCATCTCCTGAGACACCTTGTCATGTTAGCAAGGGTAGAACAGGGATTTGTCGATCTCACTCACATGTGAAATGTGCACGTGCTGCTGTGAGTGTGTGTATGTGTGCTGACAAGAACAGCCAAGAACACCTACAGTATGTGCTGTTAAACTCGGACGCAGACTTAGATAGCACACACACACATATGCAGAGACATATGCACACACACACACACACACACACACACATCAAAGCACACACACATAAAAAATGAGATTAAAAAATACAATAAATCACATTTTCCTGAATACCTGGTAGAGGTTTCGCAGTAGAATTTAAAGCCCTTCCACCCAATTACTGCAGAGACGCTGCCCTGCTTGTGACCCCGATCAAGGCCTCGCTACCTCTAAATCTTTCAGAGTGGCTGTTCGTTCGTTCCCCCTCCACTTAGACTTTCTTTCAGTCCTTTTTTACATTTATTCAGAGGGTACAAGGTGAGCTATACAGGGCCCTTCAAAAGAACAAGTGACCTGGAAAAGGGAAAGTGAAAGTTAATGTTTAAATGGCAGCAATTTTTCTACGATTTCCAGCATGCCTATATGTGTTTACCGCTAGCTGAAAATAAGTGATGATTATAGTGGTTTATTCATGACAAAAGCCTCCATCTTGGTTGCGGTGGCGTACCTGGTGATGTTTTGGTTTTGCTCTGTAATGTTCTTCAATAGTATTGTACTATTATGAATGTTCTGTTGCTCTTTAATCACGTGATAGGATAGTTACCAAACTAAAAATTACACACGCATGCACACACACACATATTCATTTCACACACACACATATTCACACACACACACACACACACACACACACACACACACACACACACACACACACACACACACACACACACACACACACACACACACACACACACACACACACACACACACACACGTTTGATTGCATTTGCAAATATTTTTTTCTTCCCAACTCCCATGTAATCAAGATCTAGGTGTTTGAAAACCCTGCAAATCTTGAGACGATTTTCTAATACCCATCTTATAATCAACATGACACAAGGCTGAATTGCAAATCCCCTTATCTAATAAATCTACCATGGTTTTTTTATCTACAAGCCGACATGGTATTGCATGTTTGTTCTAATTTATTAACCCATTTTTCCTCATGGGTCAGGTCGTAGGAAGACGTAGTCAAACTACTAGTACTCTTAGTTATAGTTTAATAAGAAGATGTGCGGAAACGAAAAAGGCCCTTGAAGAGAACACGTGACACGTAAAGACATTGAGTGACGGAGAGGATTTAGATTTAGATTTTTGTCTAAGCATTAGGGTGCTTGGGCTGGGGCCTGAAACCTTCACGCCCTACTGAGAGAGTGACAGGGCTCATGTTCAAACAGTATAAAAGGGGAATGAGGGCATTCACGTCAAACACCACCTGAATATGCTGAACTAGTCTTGCCAACACAATGCACACAAATGATATTCCATTAACATCCACTATAGATTAACCGTGTCAGAACGTTGATAATAACTTTCATACATATGCTTTTATCTTTGTTGTCACTTCTAGGTTTGGTCTCTATACTAACAAATGGACTCCGACAGTTTATCTGAACAGCCGTAGTAAGCTAGGTTGAGCATGTTTTTTGTTGAAATACATTCAGCGGCGCTGGGATCACAGCCCATGGGGGGCGACTGTGAGCCCTGCTTGCTTTCTTCGGTTACAATAGTCACCCGGCGTGGGCTGGCTTCCAGCGCCATTTTAACGTAACAGAATGTGATACCCTGGTTGATCCCGACAGGGGGCTTCGCCTTCCCTTCTGCATATCGCTCCATCTTTACTTCCCCCCCCTCCGACCCTCATCACAGCTGTAGCTACACAGAGACACAGCAGGGGGTATTCCCACAGCTGGACAGAAGCTAGCCACAGCCAATCGGAAACAACCCAACGAGTCAGAGTTCTAGATCTACTGCCTGCTCACAAGTTCAACGTCAGGGTAAACATTGCTCCTAAGTTCGCCGTCGTTCGAAATATAATCTTTCAATAAAATGCAAAGAAATTAAAAAGAAAAAGCTGTGGCAATTTTGAAGGCCGGGTATTTGACTACGAACAGGAATTCTGTCAGGGCGGCGACTATGATAGCATGTTTCAGAGTTCGGATATAGGTTGTCTTGGATTGGTTAATGCCCCAGGTCTCCGGTACTGAATGTGTTATTGATGGATGTTTTAGATATAGGGCTGGGGACTCTGGCCATCTTTCTTTCAGTGAATCGCAGCACTTTGAAAAGCATAGTTTGGTGCATTTCCTCTGTGAGATCGTGCTGAGCTCAGCACACAGGCTCTTGCCTGTTCCCCACTCTCTGGGGAAGAGGGGGGGGGGGCTTTTGACTGTGTGAAGAGCTCAGGTTGGCTACACACACATGCACACACATCTCCTTCACAATAACCCCAGGGAAGTAGTTTAGTGTAACAGATAGCTTATTCATTACCCAAAGTGTTGATACATTTGGGATTTTTCTGTGTGTGCATCTCAGTGTACACAGACAAATGTAGTCTAGACTACACGGCCCATTTGGTTGTGCACCCACTTCACACATCAAACTACACACACACACACACACACATACCCACAGACACACACACAGCGGTATAATTAATATGTGCCCATGATTTGGTAAGGAATCACTCCACATCAAGACGTGTCAGAGGCCACAACAGAGCGAGAAACTATGAGCAGCAGATCGCCATGACAACCAAGGGGACACCAAATGAATTAGCAATGAACGAATTAGGAACAAGTGGCATCACCCCTCGGTCATCAGCGCCCATCTCTCTCCAAACAGGACACGGCCCCTCACAGCAGGGTGTCCACCCGAGGAGCCGTGCTCATCACAACAAACGTATTACGCTGTGTCTGAGACGGAGATGGAAAGCCATGACCTCAGGCTCCCAATGGACGCATCGAAGTGAAACAAAAAAAAGACCAAGGGTGTGTTCGAAACCGCGTACTTGCTTACTACTCCTACTAACTATGACGTCAAATTGAGTAAGTGAGAACTTAGTAAGCGAGTTTAGGTAAGCGAGTAGTATCCGAATGTCTTCTACTTCCGGAAAGATTTTGAGTAAGCATCGCTAGCTTACTAGACGTACTCAACTGCCCCAGAATGCACTGCGTCTAATCAAAAGAACAGTGGAAGCAATGGCGCTAAACGGGGAGCCGCAGCAGCAGTGCTTTTAATAATTGTTTAATAATTGTTTTAACATATCACCGCAAATCCTTAGGTTGAAGGTGTTCTGTGACGTTAAATGTGACGTATATATATTTATTTATAATATTTATTAACGGCGCCCGGCCGGTAGGTTATTGACACGTCATTTGATTCACGTCATCTGAGGTGGTTAAGTAAGGACGGTCTTCTGAACGTCGATTACTCAAATGGAGTACTCAATCATTATTTAAGGATTCGAGAAGTAAGCCAAATATTTAGTAGGTAGTAAGCAGTAAGCAAGTAGGCGGTTTCGAACACACCCCAAGACTGCAATGCAAATGCTGCAGTGCTACAGTGTACGACGAGCTAATGCAGCACCAGCTAGGCAACAGAGAAACGCAATGCAAATCGACAAGTCCCTCCGTGGAGATATGTGTGTGTGTGTTTACCTTCCTCTTCTCCTCTGGCTGCTGCATATATTTCAGGCTTGAGGGGGTTGCCTACCGCTGTAAACGAAGTGCAGCCGTGTCAAGCAAATGCAAATTAAATTGCCTCACTTGGGGGACAGGGGTTGGGGGAGTTAATAAAGGCTTATGAGTGACCCACATTTAATGCTCACTCTCACATTGTACACGCCATCCCAGTGGCAGGGCTCTGGTTTCGTCACTCACCAGCCCCGCCGTGCAAAGCCCCGCTCCCAGTCACGCGGTTGCCTAGGAAACCAAAGAGGAGAAAAAAGAAAAAAGAAACTCAAAAATATATTACAGAGTTGAAAAATCCACATCCAGACAGCGGACAAATATCAGTACGCACTCACACACACACAGAAGTGCACATGCACAAGCACACTTGATGTGCTGCAGCAGCTTAAGTCTGGCTGCTTGCTCGGTTTCGCCGTCATACATTTCCTCCTGCAGACTCTTCAGGCTGTTTACACAGCCTACACAACTGTGTGTGTGTGTGTGTGTGTGTGTGTGTGTGTGTGTGTGTGTGTGTGTGTGTGTGTGTGTGTGTGTGTGTGTGTGTGTGTGTGTGTGTGTGTGTGTGTGTGTGTGTGTGTGTGCGCGTGCGTGTGTGTGTGTACACATAGCATATCTCAATCTCTTTGTTCAGAGTTTGTTCAATCTCTGTGTTTATTTATCTATTTAACTTTTTATAACTGCGTACACCATGCTGGAGGTGTGTGTGTGTTGTGTGTGTGTGTGGGTGAGACTGTTGGGGAGAGGGGGGCGCAGGTGTTAGTTAATTTGCCCCTGTGTGCTGTTTACATAGATAGCAAGCAGTATTGGAGGGGGAGGGGGGTCCAACTGTCTGAAATCACTTTTTTTACGACAGGCTGTTGTATCTATCCTGGGCCGGCTGTTTGCTCCGATCATCTAGGAGAGATAAATGTGATCTGTGTGTGTGTGTGTGTGTGTGTGTGTGTGTGTGTGTGTGTGTGTGTGTGTGTGTGTGTGTGTGTGTGTGTGTGTGTGTGTGTGTGTGTGTGTGGACAAAAGCAGGTGGCTAACAGCCCTACTCTTCTATGGAAGCTCGTTCTCTACCATCATTTCTCTCACAGTGGGATGTCAACAAGGAAAATGTCATGAGGTCATATCCTGTATCATATGCTGCTCAGGATCAATGAGGGGGAAATGCATTCGTAACAGAGTAGCTCCAATAGTACTATTAAGAGCAGGGGGGAGGAGAGAGAGAGTGAATCTGGACAAATTCCAAATCTTTAATTCAGTCTTCATGACCATATTAGTAAGGGACTTCAAATAAGTCGCATTCTCTCCCCCACTATGCTCAGCGGGAGTGGACAGAAAATAACTCTTCTTTTAAGGCAGTTTAAAATAGATAATCCTTCACCACATGATCCTGAGAGGGTGAAAGAACTCAGACAAAAATGTTTGAATTGTAAAAATAAATGTCTTTCTGTTTGACTTTGTAGCTTCAACGCGACTTTTTCTCGACGGTACACAAGCTATTTTCGGTTGAGGGTGCAGACAAAATGGCCTCCGAGAATGTCACTACAAAGCCCAGAAGCCGCGGTGCATTGCCCACAACACAGCGCATGTTTAACGCCACGCTGTGCTCCAGATCACTGTTTACGCACCGCTCCACCAAAGACAAGCGACGGCACCCGCTCTAATTGCCGTCCTTCGCCCAAAACCTCTGAGACCACACGGCCACCTAAAGCCGCCCCTGATCTCATTCCAGGCTTAGCGTGCCGCTGACCTGGACAGGAATATGCCGGAGATGAGAGGATCCCACTCTGGAAAGGAAATAAAGTATCCATTTAGCTACAAACAATGCCAACAACAAAAGCTAAAAAAGGGAATATTGCATCTGAGGCAAAACTTAAGTGACACAAATATTTTGAATACAACGAAAATGTTGATTCCCTTTCTGTGGCTTTTGTGGCTTAGGGTCAGGATTCAACTAGAAAGCCATCTCATCCCCGTACGACCCCATTGTGAACAGAGCATAAATCCATAAAAAATTAAAACAGTAGTGGGTACGTTCAAGGATTCAATCACCGTTAATGGTACATCTAGCTGCTTCCTCCTGCTCGTCTAGGACTCCCCATAGAGACATAAGGATCACAGCACACAGACTGGGCAGGTCTGTGCGTGTGCGTGCATGTGTGTGTGTGTGTATATATGTATGCCAGTGTGTCTGTGTTTGGGTGTGCGTGTGCGTGTGTTTGGGTACGCGCGTGTTTGTGTTTGGGTGCGTGTGTGTTTGTATGCGTTTGGGTGCGCGTGTGTGTGTTGTGGTGCGTATGTGTGGGTATTTGGGTATGTGTGTGTGTGTGTGTGTGTGTGTGTTTGAGTGCGCGTGTGTGTGTGTGTGTGTGTGTGTGTGTGTGTGTTTGGGTGCGTGCGTGTGTGTTAGTACTCAGGTATTGAAGATAACCACATCTCGGACAAGGGGAGTCTCTGTGGCCTAGATAAGATTACATGTTGCTCCCACTGGGGCCCTTGGCCCAGCACTTTGGATTATGGGAGACATGAGAAACATCAACAAGGGTCCGATATGTTTCAGGAGGGACTGGTAGAGAGCTCAAGAATACTCCCTTTTTACTCAGAGACCATTGCTCAGTCCATAACAAAAATGGAGGTACTCTGGGAATTGATTTTGTTTTTCAAGGTAGTAGAATTTGCAGCTATTCATGAATGCTTGAAATTAATTGAGGATTAGCGCAAGTGAAGTCATTTCACGAAAAAAATAACAATCACAACGGCAGTATAGATAATATGGTACGGTATTAGTTCCTTCATGGTATTAGTGGTTATAATTATTCAGTTGGCCTGGTGCCTTATTGGGCCTGCTGCAGTTATCCGTGGTTATCCTGGCCAACCCCAAGCCAGAGAACCTCACGCTGGTCCATGAAGTCAGACATCTCAGAATGAAAACCCTGCTTTGTGGGTCAGATAAAGGGAGGATATTATGGTGAGACCCCATGGTACCAGACAGTCACTCCCACCATCAACTTATTCAGCATCTCTTCGGCTCTAACTTTACAGTTAAAGTGATGGACAAAATAAATCTGTAGTTGAATCCTCATTATGTTATGAGGGTTTACCAAGGTATGCAGTAAGCATCAGAAAACTATGTTCCAGGAAATCCATTGCAATTTCAGATATTTCAGTCTATTCAGATTTCCTCCTATTCCTTCGAGCGGAGTCTATTTCCCATGCTAACTATGTAGCCAAGAAGGTGACCAAATGCCACACGCTCAGATAACGCTGCACATGAATGATGCTACCCCGTTTGGTCTAAAACAAATACAACTGAAAATAGACCCAAATTAAAAAATATACATTTCCTCGTGTGCGCTTGATTGTGAACCACCCCTGGAAGGGATCATCTGGCGTGATCATATACACATAGTGTCGGACATGAATTATGAATTTGTGATTGGACCAGACACACACCAGAAAGGAACTGCTTCCCCTGAGGGCCTGACTAGCAGTTCCTGAGATACTCAGAGAGTGAAGGAAGAGAGGTAGAAGAGTTCAGAATAAAGAAAGCTGAGACCAGTCAGAGCCGGTGCTCCGGAGGGCTAGCTCTCTGTCCAATCAGCCTGAGCCTACATCGAATCATGGTAACATGAAAGTGGCTATTAAAATCTGAACCCTGGAAGACTGTAGAACGTGAACGGATGAAAAGAGACGAGAATCTATTTTTCTCCTTCTCCTGGATCTGCTGCTGAACGTGTTTTTTTTTAGGGTAACTATACAACTGTGGCAGATGAATGGATGAATATATCAACGAATTGATGAACGGAGGAATGGGTTGATGAATGAATGGATACATAAATCAATGGATGCAGTGTTCAGTTGAGTGGGTGTTTGTTTGCGGCACGGTTAAGAGCTGCCCTTAATGTTGCATTTGCTACTTTATGCCCGGACCACTTGCTGTGCACATAGAAGAAGTTCACCACCTCAAGACCACACACTCATTTTTTTTTGAAGAAAATGTTCCAAAAAATCACCAAAAATCAAATTCCTTTCACAGGAAGTTTTAAGCAGATTCTAACTGTGGTCTTAAGTTCTCTTGTTTCTGACGTCCAGGAAATTGTCTAGAATTCAGTGCAGTGATGGCACTCTACTGTAGTAGTTATTAAACGACCCAACCCAACCTAACAACATAAACACACAAACAACGCACAACAAATGTAAGTTGGAAAGAGATGCCTGGATTTTGGGATTCCTGGCCGAAAGACTTTGGGTTCGATGCCCAAACATCCAGACCCTAACTGCAGGCATTGTATTAAATATTCTGCTCCATTTCCTTCATGACCTGCATTCACCATAAGAGGCAAGAGCATCTCCATTGATCAATAAATAGATCACATCCATGTTGCAAAAATTCAATATGAAGTGTTGAATTTAAAAAGGTAAGGATATTTATTCATTTTGTAAAGGGTTATCTCTGTCATTGGTCTTTCTTTGCAAATCAGTCACAGTTCACAGACGCCGAATAATTAAAAACGCCATTTCAGTGCCTAATGGAGGTAATCACACACATGGACAACTTAATTGTGTTTATTACTGCGGTGGTATTCCACATCCACAAATTGAAACAAATGTAAATCAGTGGAGGTTGAAATTAGAGGCTTGACGAGTTGGAAATTGTACCTGGAAAATGGATCATCTTTGCTGTCACACGCCTCAAACGATGCGATATGGAATGGTTCCATTGCAAACGTGATATCAGGGGACCTGTGTAGTTCTGAAAATGTCACACACTCTGAAATATGCAAGACTATTATTATTATGAAAAACCATAGGTGCAGGGAGTTAGGAACTAATAGTTATATTGTTAACCGTGCGCGAGTTTGTGTGAGTGTAAGAACAAATTTTTTGGCACAGATGATCGTCTGGTCATATTTACCACAACATATGTTTGACTGAAGGTTTAACACAGGCCGTGTGTTTGATGGCATGTTGATTGGGTACAATACAATTGAGGAGCCCCACTCCATCTTCTGAACAGCACAATGTCCGTAAAATAATCAAGGCCTTCCCATTAAAAGCATGGTTGCCGGTGCTGTAGAACCCAGTTTCAGTCTATCTATACAAGCAGAGAAGCATAATGCGTAGAAGTAGTTTGTGCAAGGATTATGTGTTTAACTGTGAAGGCGAGATGTGTCAGACGAATGGAGGGAGGGAAGGAAGGATTCCACATCTGTTGAACCTTGATCCTGGAAGAAGCTGCAGTCATCACATGCCATATTCTCGAGACAGTGCGAGTAGTTTGGCTGCACGCAGAGGCCTTATTTGGCCTTCATGTCCGTTAATGCACTGTGCATTGGCCTATTTAACTGCAGCAATCATTTCTTTTGGAGAAAATGTGACGTTATTCTCGTGATGCAAGTGGTTGTAAGACTGCGTTACTCTCGCTGTTGCATGATTGCTACAGCGATGCAGATATGTGGGTGTGTGACAGCGCATGGATGGAGTGGTGGTAATTGGTCATTGAGATGTTATAGGACATTATTGGTACAGTGAGATTTAGTGTGCCCATGTGAGAGCGAATGCCGTCTCGGAACACTGAAGGGAAGAAAGGCAGAAAGGCGGACAGACAGCCAGACAGAGAGACAGACATATAGCTAGTAAGATGGACAGACCGATATATGGGCACACAGACAAACCAATAGATAGATAGATAGGCAGACAGAGAGACAGAAATATAGCTAGAGAGCTGGACAGCCAGATAGATGGATTGAAAGACAGACAAATAGACAGATAGATAGCTAGGTAGAAAGACACAGACAGATACTTGGTGGATCCTGCTTCTTGCCTCTGTAATATGATTTCCCACTGTGAACACATCGCTCGGGTCATTCATGTTACTTGTCGCCAAGGCAACCAATCACACTGACGTGACACATCTTGCTGAGCGCCACAGCTCCTGTTTGGGCTAAGCGTGTGCCTCTGTGTGTGTGTGTGTGTGTGTGTGTGTGTGTGTGTGTGTGTGTGTGTGTGTGTGTGTGTGTGTGCATGCGCGCGTGGGTGTGTGGGTGTTTGCGTGCATGCGTGGGTGTTCACGTGCGTGCGTGGGTGAGCGCGTGCGTGCCAAGTGTGTGTGTGTGTGAGATAGAAGTATTTGGCACAGATTGTGCCTTTGTTACCAGTCAGTTTCCAATCGACAAATGTCTCCTCTCTCCCCCAGAGACTCTTCACGGCTACCGTTATATCGGTAGCTGTTTTTTTACACCTCCTTCCACTCTGCTTAAACACACACACACACACACACACACACACACACACACACACACACACACACACACACACACACACACACACACACACACACACACACACACACACACACACACACACACACACACACCCTTTTATTTTTGACTCAACCACAGGGACATTTAGAAATCAACAAAAGCAATGTTCTGAGCGTGTTGTTAGTAGATGAGTCTTATAATTATTTTGAGCCTTAGTTGATAAATATAAACCATATAAACTGTGACTCCATTCTGTATTTTGTATTGTCTTAGCTCCAGATGCAGCATGACTTGCTGCCGCCAGCATGAAAGCATGTCTAACTCTACCCAGCGTGAGCACAGGTTCCTTGTTATATGCAGGATGATCTGGATTCTGGAACCAACTGTGAGCTCAGAGGGCAGTCCCACCATCTCTGAGGCTCCAGAAAATGTTCAGTCAGGAAGTCTCATTCACTTACTCTTCTCATTCAACCTATAACAACTATTGCATTGCATTGACATGCCATATCTGCTCTTAGTAGGATTGATCATAATCCATAAAATAATCCAATCTCATTCTGTAGTGTAGACAATTAGACTTCAGTCAACAATCAATATTTGTTCAGAATACAGTTAATAAATGAAGGATACCTATAAAGTAGTACTCAAACAACATACAATTGTATTGGCGGATTAAGAATGGCAATAGCCTAATAAATCAATAGCCTAATAAAAACACCTTTTTCCATGAGTCAGGCTCGGATCATCAATGAGGTAAGTCATGCCAGTTTACAGGAAACGTCCTGCTCATCCACCTCCTCTTGATATAGTGACCCGACTAGAAGTCTCTCCATTAGTTGAGGACGGTGCTCTGCAATGAGACATTGCTAAGGCTCCTCAGCAAGGAAGCAGATGAGCTACTGTCGAAGTAATTGAACATACAAATATTTTTAAAACTAGCTAAATAGTGTAGGCCAGTGATGTCTGTTCCAATGAAGCTGCCTTGAAAGTGCCCCATTGACCACCAGGGGCCACTGAACCCGCTTAAAAGGGATAAATTCATGATAATAATTATTTATGCCTTTTTTTTTATCATACAGTGGCAATAATATAAGCTATCTGAAATCTATGCAAGCGGTGCATGTCACTTACTGTCACGTCTTCGGTCTTTTGGCCATTCGTTTCAGCCGAGAAGGGGATTCGGAAAGCACCAAGCTCTAGTAAAGACTTCCCCCTGAAAACACATCACATTTATTGATTTCAGGTTGAATTAGAAACGCCTAGGCCTATTGTGCAAACTTTGAACCCAAATCGTAATAGTCAGTGGGAAGACATGCCAAAACAACCTGTCCATACACGAACATTATTAGACACGGTAGGCCTGCTTCATGTCAACCGTACAGACTTACTGGTTCAGATGTAAACTAGTTCAAATGTTGGTCTCTAAGAGCCACATTTCTGTGAGGAAACACAATAGGGAAAAACAACTGGAAAATATGCTTCCAACCTTTGAGTATTTTGTTGTTGCCTGGCCGGCTTGTTTACACACCACACCCGATGTTGGGTTGTGGAGGTCGCACCGACATCATGTCCAGTTCTTGTTTCCGGGGCAAAAGTAGTTGTATTTTTTAACAAAAAAAACAAATCCTATAACAAAACAAAGACAAATAAGTATGGCTTCGGAGATATCAATAAGTTTACTTGTTTTCACCATGTCACCATTGTTTTTGCCACATATTTGTGTTTCATTTGGTCGTCGTCCTCATCCATCTCATCTCGCGCTAGTTTGAAATCCAAGCATGTGTATTTGCTGCCACCTACTGTCCAGCTGGTCAAATGACAATATCCGTGCTGACTGCACCTGAGGCTGAGTTTTTTTTTACGCATCAACCAAACTTTGATTTAAAAGACACAAGATTAATAAAAGGTTGTATAAATACTGTACTAAATCCCAAACACTCTAATCAGAGGATTAGGATGGCAGCAGGGTGTACCCATACATTTCCCCCTGATTTCAGGTGAGAAGTAGTCAACTGCAACAATCCTTCTGATTTCAAATCCAGTTTGTGGAAGGTAAACTGAATGGATAAATGTAGTACCAGATTTATAATGCTTTGATCATGCATGCGGTATGGTAACACTAAACACCATATTCGGAAGCATCAATCCAACAACACCAATCTGATGGATTATGTTGAATAAACATATGTTTAGTCAAGACTTGGAATCATCTAAAGCAGCGGTCCCCAACCACCGGGCCGCGGACCGGTACCGGGCTGCAGGACATTCCTAACCGGGCCGTGGCTACGACATGACGATAAAGAAAAAAATATATATATTCATGCAAAATGCATGCACACTTAATAAACTCAATTTACTTCGCAATACTGTCACTCTTTTACATGCCATAAGTCTATATGCAGTTGTTAGATTGCATATAACATGTTTGCATTTTTGGCAAGGTCTTAACTTATTTTCTTATGCATAACTGTCTGTCTGTCCCATCCTCAACACGTATTGGCTTCAGCGGCTGCGTGCGCAGCCTAAGCTCACTTCACTTGTTCAGTTCAACAGTAATGTCACACTATGAGCTCAGCTCAACCTGACACTCCAGAGGGGAGAATGACGACTGTCTTTAAACTGGCAGATAAAGTTGCTGCATTTAAAGCAAAGCTTGATTTGAGTGGACAGGGGAGCATTCGATATGTTCAGTCTCTCCCAGGATTTTGGGAGAGACTGAGGCAGGGCCCATTCTCTCGCAGCTGGTGCGCGATCACCTTGTTGCGCTTTCAAATGAATTTGAACGTTACTTCCCATCCTCCAAAGATCCATGGCGAACGAATGAGTGGATCCGCAACCCATTTGTCAATGTCCTAAATCACTTGTCAGTACAGGAGGAAGATCAAATGATCAAAATAGCTAATGATGGTGGTCTTAAAAGTGTGTTTGAGCAAACCTCTCTGGCAGGTTTTTGGATCAAAACCAAAGCGGAGTAGGCTATCCCGAGATATCCGTAAAAGCGCTGAAAACGTTGCTTCCATTTCCCACCACGTACCTATGCGAGGCCGGGTTTTCGGCAATGACTGCAACAAAAAAAAAATTGCGCAATCGATTGGACATTTCAAACACGCTAAGGGTGTCACTGTCTTCCATCATCCCCAGATGGAACCTTCTTGTTGCAGGGAAACAAGCACAGGGCTCCCACTGATTAAAATGAATTGTAGCCTATTCTGTGGCCTCACAAACGCGTGTTAAGTTCCCTTACTGACATTTTGTGTTGTGCATGTTTACACTTGATAGATGTTACTTCAAGTTTAGTTCAATATATTTATGTTCATAGTTGTTCATTTTTCACTTGTTCAAGTTCACATTCTTTTTTAAGAGTTTGTTACCTTCACTGTTCATAAATAACTGGAACTAGTTATTTTAAATGAATGCATGCACAACACTATATGAAAATATCAACAAATTGGCAACCTCTGCGCAACATAACCCGATAAATGGTAGAAATATAAATGAGTAGGACCCATGATTATATACTGTCTGTAAGCAGTGTGATAACTAACCACACAGAGATGAATTAAACAATTCACAAAACAGCACATTTTCCACTTTTATTTTCCATTGCACAGTAATTTCTATCTACAGAATTTCTAAGTTTTATTGTGGCAGCAGATAAAGTCATAAACATCCATGTGAAATTTGCATAAAACTGTACAAGAAAGTTGGCTACAATGAGAAAAAATACTGCAACCCACTGATAATGGTTGAATCTATAGGACAGAACGGATCGGAAAATGGAAAATAGATAGAACTCCCGCTTGTTGTTTCATGAAATGGTAGATCATATCAGATAGGACTACTGCACACCGGCATGAATGAAACAAGTCACCCTGAACATACAAAATCCTAAAAGAAAAGAAAACGAACAACGTAGGGAAGGAAGAAACGAGACATGACAAGAAACACCAAGAACAAGAAAAAAAAAAAGCAGTTTTTCCTGAAATCATTGTTAATATTCTATTTTTTTTTTCGTCCCCGTCTTCTTTGCCTTGAAGGGAAAGCGGGTCTATCCTACATTGACATCCACACTGACAATGCATAGGCCTACTAAACACAGACCGGACCAGATCTGTAGCAGTACAACCACCGGAGGACGAGCTTCTTCTGAGGGAAGGACCCAAGGGAGGAGACAAACCCAACGAAGAGAAAACATACAACAAACTAACGATGAATGATGTAATCAGTGTTTTAAAGCATGTGCGGGGGGAACATGCGGCAGGTCAATTAAAAACAGCAATTCAGAAGTCGTAGTTTTTTTTTCTTTTTTTTAGCTTTATCCTAACCGTGTGTTGTTTTTCATGATCTTTTTTTTCTTCCTTTTTGTCGAGATACAAACAGATCGGACTAAACACTTGAGACACCCTTGAGAGACAAAGGACATCGACGTTACCCATCACATCTCCAACAAAAGAACAAATAAAAAAGTACCATTTAAAGTAAAATTAAAAAAGGAAACGAAACGCAACGGTGTAATAAAGGATGTACTGTCACTTTAAATAACGGAGAAGTAGAGGTAGCGCGCTCACACGGACACACGAGCCAACGGAAACACGTGGCTTTAACACTCCAGATGAACACCAGAAATACTGTAGGGGCTGTAGGTCTATCCCTGGCTAAAACTATCGCTGGAAGGGCCGCTTCTCTGAATGGTCAGAGCCAGAACAGAGTAACTTTATACCCGTGGACGATGTGGACAGCCCTGGGAACGCTGTGAAACAATTGTACATTGAATGCACTCTTACAACAGCATTGAGTCCAGATATTTGCCACCAGCACACCTTGGCCTACTAGTCATAATGCAGATGAATAAGATGTTCACAAAATATAAAAACATCATAAATATTGTTGAATCGAGCGATAGGATAGTAAAATATACTGTCTGGAGTAGGGAGGGATGGAAGTGGAAAGTTTCGGCAGAATGGAACAGAAGCTAACGAAAGTCTTTGGCGTCAGAAAGAATATGGCCATTGTCCCCCTCTGGTGTTGCTTCAGCAACCTTGCAGTGTACTTTCCAGTTGGTCTTAAGATTGTCAAATTATTTACCTATGTACAGGAAAAAGGTATAGGCCCGTTAGACATGGAGAGAGACACGACATTTTGAGCTTTTTTTCTACCAATATGAGAAAATGAAAACAAAACAAACATATTAATCACACAGATTTGCTTTGCACCATAAAAACACTTTCAAAGGACCACTCACACAGTCAATGGGCAGAGAAGAAAAAACATCAGAAAAATCAGTTTCAATATGGATGCCTTTGAAGGACAATTCATCTGTGTGTGTGAATAACACTTCTGTATACATACATACACACACACACACACACACACACACACACACACACACACACACACACACACACACACACACACACACACACACACACACACACACACACACACACACATACATACACACACACACACACACACACACACACACACACACACAAATAGGTTCTCTTCCCATTTGCACATGTTATATAATCTCTGTACTGGTGTGGACTCCCATCATAAACCATCATAAAACTCCCATACAACCCAAAATATCTAATTTGGACTTTCCGTGTAGTCAACACTGTGCTTGTGTCAGCATCTACATACATAGACTTGTGTTCACACCATGCCACACAGTGGAAGCTTATGGCATAAGGGTGATGGAGGCAATATATATTATATAGATATCTATTTAATCAGTTCATAAATAAATCTCATTTATACAAGGAACCGTATATGGCTCATGTGACCTTGCCTCAACTTTTATGTTTAAATCCGGAGATCAGATGTTGCCGTGCACTTAAGAGATACATATGTCTTTTATATCCATATACTACTTTTTCCAGCCCTTTTCATGAGGAGAAATTACTTAAGGATGTTTGACAAAACATAAAAAATACAAACACACATATGTATATATATACTTATATATATATATATATGTATATATATATATATATATATATATACACATATACATATATATGTATATATATCATTCACTTTTACAATAATATTAAAAATATGATTTCGTTTCTTTTTAAATAATACAGACAAAAAAAGACATCACCAACCAACATGTAATGGGGGAAAGAATACAACTGTTATGAAAATCACGTGAAAAACTTTGCGATACACAAGAGCTTAGAGGATTGAGCAAAATTACAAGCTAACCAATGTTTCAGTGGAGCGAATCTTCCTTCTTTCTCTGCGACACCCTGTATTGAGAAGTAGTCCCTGTGACATCACTTCCTTTTCCTGTCTCCAATAGCGCTTGCTGGGAGGGCGGGCCTTTTCTTCTCACCCTGTATCTCCTTTTCACTTCATTTCCTCAAGCCATCTCAGTCGTTTGTCCCAACCCGGTTGTACGTGGACACAGCGTTGCGCAATGTTATAGATTCATGTAGATATAGTCATGTATATAGATTAGTCTTTTCACTCCATGGTACATTTCCAGAATGTTGTAGTTGTCATTAGTATTTTTTGGAACACCCCCCGCCAAAAAAACAAACAAAAACAAACAACTGTTGTTCATGTACACCAGCAACAGGACCAGGTCGAGATTCATCCGAACCCAGGTCATCTCGGCAAACTCTAAAACGAAGGCGGAACAAATGTCCCCGAATCTACTCACACGAAAAAGAAAAGACAAAATCGTTCCACTGCTTGTTTCCTCTTGAGGATTATCCACCTCCTCTGTCTTGTCCATTCGTCAGTCCCATCCCAATAATGAGGCAAGGGGCCTGCAATGGGTGTTGTGCTAAGGGTTAGAGAGAGCGAGAGAGAGAGAGAGCGCGAGAAAGAGAGAGAGAGAGAGAGAGACAAACAAAATCCCCCGGGGGGTGAGAGAGATGAGAGTTTAGGGTTGAGGGTCATATGAATGGGGTGGAGAGATACAGCAAAGAAAGAGGGAAAGGGAGACAGAGAAAGAGAAAGAGTTTGGAGGTGAGTACCCTCACGTCCACACCCCACATAGGGGGTGGGGGGTTGGGTGCAGATGGAAGGTGATAACAGTTGTGTCCATGGTTTTCTGCTCCCCCCCCCTCCTCCCCCCTGCCCCCACCATCTTCTGGCACATCAGATCTGGTACCACTTCTTGTCTTTGCACTTCAGCATCATCTGAGGACAGAGAGGGAGGGAGAGGAAGAAAGAATGAGTGAGGGAGTAAAAGAGAGACACGCATTACGAGAAATAGCTTGAGTGCTTTAACCTTCATCATCTAGAGTGGTGAAGTCGCTTAACTGGTTGGAGTTATCAAGATTGTTGTGTTTTTTTTAAACGAAGGAAATGTCATTAAAATGCAAAAGAAAAGTAGCAAGTCTCAAACACAGAGCAATAAAAAGGACGAGGCAAAAGCCCACAAGTGGACAGCGCCTCACGCATATCAACCAAATGTCCCACCACCATCATCATCCCCCTCATCATCATCCTCCTCCTCCTCATCATCCTCATCCTCCTCTTCCTCCTCCTCCTCTCACCTCGTGGGCGTGTTTGGAGAAGCCGTCGGCGCTGTTCATCATGAGCGCCGTCCTCTCCTCTAGCTCGCCCAGCTTCTGTCCTCGCTCGTCCAGGGCTATCCTGGCCCGGGCCAGGTCGCCCACGATGCCCGAGGCCGCGCCCTTCATGCCCTCCAGGCCCCCGGGCCCCGGGATGTGCTGGGCCAGGCTCCTGGAGGCCTTCCCGGACGAAATCTCTCCGACTGGGGGGAAGGAACGGAATTAGGAGCAGGGCCACGGAGGAAAGGTCAGACGGCAGACAGGTGCATGACAGACAAGTCTCTGTTACGTCTACCGTGGGTACGAATGATTACATGGACATTTTGGATTGTATGCACGGTAACCTTGGTGCTCTGGCAGGATTTAATGTGTGTATGTGGTGTGTTTCTGTGTGACAAGGTATGGTATATGTGGGCCTATGTTGTGTGTGTGTGTGTGTGTGTGTGTGTGTGTGTGTGTGTGTGTGTGTGTGTGTGTGTGTGTGTCTGTGTGTGTGTGTGATGGCATTAATGTCTATGTGTGTGTGTGTGTGTGTGTGTTTGTGTGTGTGTGTGAGAGAGAGAGTGTGTGGTGTGTGTGGGCCGATGTTGTTTGTGAGTGTATGTGATATGTAATATGTGTGGGCATTTGTGTGTGTGTGTGTGTGTGTGTGTGTGTGTGTGTGTGTGTGTGTGTGTGTGTGTGTGTGTGTGTGTGTGTGTGTGTGGGCTTGTGTTTAGTGTGTGTGAGTGTGAGTGTGTGTGTGTGTGTGTGTGTGTGTGTGTGTGTGTGTGTGTGTGTGTGTGTGTGTGTGTGTGTGTGTGTGTGTTCGTGTGTGGTATGTGTAGGCATTTCTGTGTGTGTGTGTGTGCGTGTGACTCACATAGTTCCTCCCGGTCCAGAGACTGTGCGCCGCCTCCAAAGAGCCCTTTAAAGAAGCCTCTGTTGGGGGCCTCTGGTGTCTCCACGGGTGTGAAGAGCTCACCTAACATCTCCTGTAGAGTAGGCACACACACACACAACCACACACGTTAGCACACACACACACATTCACAGTGTTCTGAAAAACACTTCTTTTTTTTACAGTCATGGATTTTCTATAAAAATCGTAATCCAGACAATGAAGTTAGGACTGGATGTATACCAGAAGCAGACAAACTCTTCTCTGACTCACTGGACTCTGCGGGAGCGGTGAGTCATACGAGTGTGCAATCCGACTGACTGTTTGGTCATGAGGCAGACCCTTTAATCAAATAACAGTAATCCAAATACAGTGATCTCAGATACATGTCCTTGATCACAAAGTATGGGGTCAGGTGATTTGTGAATGTGAGTTAGTTGTTTGAACGACGGAGAGAACGGCCTCATCTCCTCTCCCCTCATTCTTCCCTGTAGTGTAACAAACTGGAGATACAGTGAACCACTGTGCAACACGAAGAAGGCTATTCTTGATATCCCGGGCAACATTACAATATGTGATATCGTTTAATCGAATGCGGCCACGAGATTGGTGAAATCAAGCGATTTCAAGCATTGTTTAAATATCTTTAACCCATTACAAGACAGGCGTTTTTCTATTAAAGCCACCTCTCTCTAGGGTTGGCACGACAGCGTCTACAAGCACACACGCCTTCCTCTCAAGTCGCCGCCCCCAAACGAAGGGCCGCCCTGAAGCATATGATTGGATCTGCAGGTTTGGTTTACACTCTGGTCGTTTCCAAACAGCTTGAGCCCCGGACCCCGGGAGCCCGTCCTCGGACGGCGGTGGAACAGTGTGTGTTAGGAGCGTCGGGGACCGACCTGCAGGTTCTCGCAGGTGTCCTGGCTGTAGGTGATCCTCTGGATCTCGGTGGGGGAGGTGAGGTACATGGCCTGGCCCAGGTTGGTGAAGCAGAAGGTCCTGGCGATGCGCATGTCGGTCAGGGGCAGGTAGTTGACGTCCAGCAGGGGCCTCAGGCCGGGCAGACTAGAGGGGGGGGGGGGGGGTGATGACAGTGAGAGATAATTCAACCACCTCTTTTTAGGGTGCTTCAATTCAACGTGACTCCAAGGGGCATCCAGGAGCAGGTGGGGGAGAGGGGGCGCAAGGAAGAAAGGAGTCCTAATGAACTTGTCAATAAAATATCGACAATGGGGTCTTTTCTCTTTTCTACACACACACACACACACACACACACGCCACGACCAAGGGCAGCTGAACACGTCTGATGGTCACGGGGACCTACAGGCGTCCGTGGCCGGCCCGCACCCACACACTCACACCGGGTATTTAAAGCGAGAGAGCAGCCGGTCCTGCCAGACACCCAGATGGGAGGCTGGGCGCAGGCTGCCCCTCTCCTCTGAGGGGAGGGAGGGAGGGAGGGGGGAGGGAGGCAGGGAGGGAGGGAGGGGGGAGGGAGGGGCTGATGCGCCAGCGGCTCAGCTCCAAAATAGACAAGTCATCCAGCGCTGTGTTGGTCTGTGTGTCGTCAGGTGGGTGTGGGTGTGCCGGTTGGCAGAAGGGCCCCACCGTGAAAGTGGTTTGACTTTGCCGATAGACTAGGACACAATCAGGAGTCTCATAAAGGCTGGCACAACCACCTGCCACCATCACCAACCCCCCCCCCCCCCCCCCCCCACCTCCCCCCACCACCTCCCCAATGCTTGTACCGATCTCCTCCTCATCCACTCCCCCCCAGACTCTCTGTTTCTTATCTCCTGATGTCTAGGGCGAGCACCCAACAGGAATATGAAATGACATCATCCCTTCCCCCCACCGCAGACATTCACCTGTGTGTGCCCTTGCGCCCAGACAGGCCTGAGAGCAGGCGGCAGGTCTGGGGGCCTGTTATCATCACATTCATCTACATTCATCCATCTACGTTAGTGATGTCGGCCATTCGGTTCTTCACCCTCATACAGGACCTTGGCACACAACGCATTAAATGGAGTAAGCATTTTGGCGAAAAAGTTCAATTAAATTACAGGACGGAACAAATGAGTCCATTTATGAGCTATAAGAATGATGTAATGGTTTGATCAGTGGTTCCATAAACCCCTCAAGAATGTCAAGGTCATCTCCAGTAATCCCTAATATATATATATATATATATCCAATTCGGGAATTGAGGAGGATAACCAAGCACGCCAGGGTAATATAATAGCATGCCAGGGATGTAAATGAAATGTACAAAATTAATTTTAGTAAATTAGTTTTGTAAAATAGCATATCCACATATAATGTAGTTTGAGGGTTTTCCACAGACAAAACCCTTACCATGACACCTAGCTGCCCAAGACCCCCACCTCGACAGCCACACACGTAGCCCCTCCGGTCTAGAACCACAGACCTCAACCCACCACCACCACCAGCGCGCCACTCACCTGAGGGTCATGATGTGTCCGTTGGCGCAGAAGACCGCCAGGCACACGCTGTTGCTCATCTGCACCACGTCGGCGCGCAGGATGAAGGAGGCCTCCGTGATGCTGTGCTTGTGCACGCAGTTCTGCGACGGCAGCGACAGCACCTTGGCCTGCTTCTCCGAGCACACCACGGCGTACTGGCTCTCGTTGAGGTCCTGCGAGGCCGACGGCGACACCGACACCGGACGCCGCTTGCGGCCTTTCTCCTCGCCGTCTGACGCCGTCAAGTTGGGCTCGAACCAGGGCTCATGGGGCGGGGGCAGTAGCATGCCCGTCGAGTCAAGGAACGCCATGCGCATGATGCTGCCCTTCACGCGCTCCAGCATCCCTGTCGGGGGGGGGGGGGGGGGGGGGGAGGAAGAGCAGGGAGACGATTTAGGAACGACGTTCTTTGTGCCGTTTGGATCTACTGGGCTTGAACATTTTGAGTTTTTTTCCGCAGATTTTTGTTCCTTTTTACTGGTTACAACCTCGGACCACATGCCACTGATTATGGGTCTGCTCCTCTTCATGCAACAGACCTTGCGCTAAGAACCGGCTGCTCTCTGGTGCTGCTGTCTCGCTGGCCAGGGACACCTGTAGGTCCCCATGGCCGTCAGACATGTTCAGCTGCCCTTGGGCGTGCGCTAAGAGAGACTATGCTGGCAAAGATACGTCCGCCGACCGTGCCCTGGTGCTTAAACTAGCAGATCATTCATGTTATGCGCCTGTGTTCATCCTACGATGGCGCCTCTGTGGAAAGGTTAAACCGCCAGTCATCTCCGAAAACACTCACCGCTGGGCGAGGCGATGACGGGCTGCAGCTGCCTCTGTTCGCCAGCGGGGGGCAGCGTGAGCGCCACGGCCAGCACGGTGCCGAGGGAGGTGCCCACGTACAGGCAGGGCGTCAAGGCGCAGTCGCCCTTGCGGACGTAGGTGTCGCAGAAGTGGAAGGAGGAGATGGACTCGCGCGACTCCTTGTCGATGCTGGTGACGCTGGAGGAGCGCGAGCGGCTGAAGGAGTTGTCCCGGTGGTCTAGAGGGTTGGCGCCCCGCGGCGGACATACGGACAGGAGGACAGTGAGACAAAGACAAAGCAAGGTAAAGCGCGAGTACGCCGACGCATGTTGAGTTAGGTTGGGTACAGGAGGGAGTGTGCAATTCTGTTGTGAAATTAGCTAACGTACTGCAAAAAAAACACAGTTCATGTGACACCAATCGATGTCCTTCGATCAATAGAGGGACATTTTTAATCAACCTCTTATTTCTACAGCCCAACAACAATATTTTGGGGAAAGGCAATGAAACTGTTTGAGTTCCATGTCGATATGAGAAAGGAATTCAAAACAAACAGAGGTTACGGCTCTAGGTTTCTATTGGTCAATATTTAAGGCCGCTGCTGGTGTTTGTTTTGAATCTGTGTGACAGATGGAGCTCATGAATTTAAACTTCATTTGGCAAACAGACAAGAAGCCTGGGCAAACAGAGCAGAGCGCGCGACGCCTCCATCTGATTGGTCGGTTTCCATTCAACATGACCAACTGACTGTCATGCTTTCTGCCTAAGAAGAACACATCCTAAATGATATTTTCACAACATCTGTTAAGTTTTTATTCAGAACTCAATTAAAGCAGAATAATTTAAGGTGAATTCGCATTTTAATGTTAATTTCAATAATAAATGCTCAAGTGTAACAGTTGCAGTCAGTTAAAACCTTTGGCACATATTAAAATGGTTGCTAGTAAGGAAAGAAACATTTTTAGAAGACTGCAGGTTTCTGTGGCTGAAAAAAAACAACCTTTCCCATTTCCAGAGTGAAAAAAAAATGCACTGCCGCAAGATTGAAAAGAATCGATGTACACTATGAAGGGTTTAAAAAGATATAAGGAAACATGAAATAGAGAGCAATAGCCGCAGAAGAAAGGGGAAGCTTCATAGTGAGTGATGGTGTGCACACTAAGCTCAGCTGGGCACTGCTATCAACCTACTGTACAGGGAAGCAAGGTCAAAGCCAAGGTCGAATAGGAAATATCAGAGGATCTTCACATATTGTTACTACTTACACATGGGCCTGTTCATCTATTATCCTTCATCTCATAATGTATCTAAATTCAGATTGGAACAGTACAATTAGAAAGATTTGACAATGGCTTCTATTATTTATTAGTTCTATTTCCATCCATTTCATTAAATGATTCAGTATATTTTGGTGTCAAACTATGATTGAATTACCTCTGGTCGAAAAAATGAAAGAAAATTCTGTTGTCAAAAATGATAACAAAAATATTTTATCTTTTTAAGGCTTACCCAAGTCTGGCTTTAGCTCAGTTGGCAAGCTTAATTTCCGTGACATCTTTGCTGGAAGAAAGAGAACATCCCTCTTTACAAACACACGTCTAAGCTTGCACAGGATGCCATGCAACGGTAGCTTGACCAGAGAGAATCTGGTCTCAAAGAACTGCGCACAAAATACTTCACACACGGAAAACACAAATGACAAAAAGCTTGTTGAGACTAGTGGATGTGAAAAGGGGTTGGGGGAGGGAAGGGGGGAGGGTGGGGGTTGTCAGGTGAGCCAAAATGCTTTACACAGGGGAAGGCACTGCAAAGGGATTCAAGGTGTCAACCCTGGAGAATCTCTTCCACATGCTGTGACAGGAAGTTACGGTTAGAGCAACAGTTGTCGCTGAGCGGTAAACAAGACAACCAAAAAGGGCCCCTGAAAAGAGAGGTGTGGTGAGACAAGATGTGGACAGGAGAGAAAGACCCCAACATTCAGGTCATTCCAGAACCCCTCATGCCAAGGGGCGCATGCACCAAGAACAGGAAGAGTGGACAGGAAACAGGAAGTGAGTAGGATGGGAGGACAGGTGAAAGAGAGGCACTGCATACGTAGAAGTACGGTTGATCGAGCGCCGATCATTCAATGAGCTCAGGCTCATTCGCGTACTCTCGTTTCGTGGGGCGCTTAGAAGACGAGCTAGCACCACCACCACCACCCACCACCACCACCACCACCGACACCACCGCCCCCACCTCCCCACCAAAATCAAACAAGACTGTCCCGGCTGGGTCCAGTCAGCTCGGTGCTTAACGATTGAGAGACCGTGTCTTCTAGAAAGTAGCGGCCTTGCTCCTCAATGTTATGTGGAGGTGGACAGAGAAACACACGTGGGACATCGTACTGTACTGTATACACACACAAAACAAGGTACTACAGTCACGACAGTCACCGGCAGTAGGGATGGGGCTACCGCAGGTCCGGACAGATGTCAATATTCAGGCACGTCTACAGGGGACATTCGTGCTACGTATGTGTAGCATGCAGTATGCGTTTATTTATTTTGTTAGTAAATTCAAGCGTACAGTTTTGGTGTGTGTGTTTTGTGTGTCTGCTGGGCGTGCATGTGTGCATGTGTGTGAGTGATTATGTGAATATGCACACGGAAGACAAAGTCGTTGTTTTTTTCTTCCTTTTCCCACAGCGAATAAAAAAAACACACAGACAAACAAACAAGGGGTGACACACGGTCCCGCCTTGAGGGACAGCCTGAGGAAAATCCTCTGGCGAATCTTACCTCCTCTACCACCGCCATTGTAGAACTGCTGTAGATTGCTGTTTGACATCAACACTTTCGAAGGGGGAGAGTAGAGTAGATAGCGGCGTTAGAAACATCCTTAGACTGCACCAAGCAGCCACCATTATCTAGAAGTCCATTGCTATTTTCTCCATTAGGAGGAACAACCAGGCAGGCAGATGCCCCAGATAAAGGCCTGCAGGCGCTGTGTGTGTGTGTTGGGGGGGGCCCCGATACACAGTGCTTTACTTCTTACAAGCCGTGCACTCATCTGGTTTGTATGGTACATTCCCCCTTTGTGATATCGTGGATCATAAGCGGAACGCATTGCATCGACCAAAGCTGGATCATCAACTCTTTAGATTCACCTTTACTTTTGTATGTCCTGTTTACAGAGGGGATTATGTACTTTATTCACCGCTCATACATAAAGAAAATCACAGCAAAAAATAATAAGGTCACTCACCGGGAGAAAATAACATTGTGTTCTGTGTATGGACAACAAGTCCAATGAGATGAATATGGGCAAAAACCCTCCACAAGCCCTCTGTTAAAATAAATTACTTTGTGGGTGGAGTCGAGGAGGGCGGGAACAAGGGACTGTTTAATTCATATTGAGTTGGTTCTTTCAGGAAACCAAAGTATTTCATGTTGGTAGGAACATGAACGGTTTGGAATCGAAGCACAATTCAGTCAAAGCCACGAGGAAAGAGATTGCTTGTGATTTTC
>NC_079432.1:12540340-12555340 GCF_026213295.1 Gadus chalcogrammus | reverse complement strand
TGTGTGTGTGTGTGCGTGTGTGTGTGTGGTTGCATGCCTACAGTATGAGTTTAATGACAGCATTTGTGATTCTGCACAACTTATGATGATCTTGGTCTTCATTAAAGTTCAGTAAGGCTTTGTCTAGCATGCATTTGTGTGTTTGTTTATGTTTATCGGTGCAGTTGTGTGTGTGTGTGTGTGTGTGTGTGTGTGTGTGTGTGTGTGTGTGTGTGTGTGTGTGTGTGTGGGTGTGTGTGTGTGTGTGTGTGTGTGTGTGTGTGTGTGTGTGTGTGTGTGTGTGTGTGTGTGGCGGTGGAGGGGGGTCGTGGTGAGTGCGCTGACACGCGTAAAGGTCGTGAGTATGACTCAGCGGTGATCTTTATGTGAGCGTTCTCCCCCACAGCTCGGCCCAGGTCTGTGCTGTACAGCACACGGTGACATTTCCAGCAGAACGCCGGCAAAGGGAACCAGGGGAAGAACACAGGCATACATAATGGAGGGGGGGGGGTTGACAAAGGAGGGGAAGGAGATGGGCAGTGTGTGTGTGTGTTTGATGTGTGTGTGTCTGTGTGTGTGTGTGTGTGTGTATGTTTGGTGTGGGTGTGTTTGGTGTGGGTGTTTCTGTGTTTGCCGTGTGTGTGTGTGTGTGTTTGATTTGTGCGTGTGTGTCTGTGTTTGGTGTATGTTTGGTCTATGTGTATTTGTGTGTTTGGCGTGTGTGTGTGCTTGGCATGTGTTTGATGTGTGTGTGTGTGTGTGTGTGTGTGGGGGTGTTTGGTGTGTTTGTATACGTGTGTGTGTGTGTGGGTGCTAACACGTGCAGCTTAAGTTATTCAATTGTGATTGGATCACAACCCCGCACCCACCTGCACTTTAAGACCAGGCTTAAACTGAGCCTTCCCCCCTGGCTAACGCATGTTTATTAAGAATGTTTATGAATAATTAAGAAGGTTTATGAATGATTTAGAATATGCTCATGTTTTTTCAAGATACAGGGTCGCGTAGGAATGGATGGTGTAAAAAAAGAGGCAAGTTTCTTGGGTTTGAGGGGAACTTTCTTCTTCAAAATAGCACCAATCGGTTGCATCATCAGTAGGGTACTTTATAACATCCCAGAATGCGGTGTGTGTGTGTCCGTGTGTGTGTGTGTGTGTGTGTGTGTGTGTGTGTGTGTGTGTGTGTGTGTGTGTGTGTGTGTGTGTGTGTGTGTGTGTTGTTTGTGTGTGCGTGCGCGTGTGTGTTTTTGGTTGAATGTCGAGGCATCCCGAGAAGGAACGTACCTTTTTGCTGTAGCCCTGTCGTTTCTGCCGCGAGCCGACTGAATAAAGTGCAGGAATGAGATCCACGGGGCAGTCGGCAAAGTATTCACAGCAGGTGACGGGGGACTCGTGGATGGTCAGGGGGTAGGGGTTCTCAAAGATCGGGTAACTGGGGGGAGGGGGGGGGGGGGTTGGTTGGAGAAGCAGAGAGGATGGGTTGAGACGGCGCATACATACGTTTGTTCTGCAGGAGCGACTGTCTTAAAGTGTATTCACAAGCTGTTACGGTTTACTAATGATTGTGCTGTCAGTCATTCAGCAGACTGACACGAGTTCATGTCATGGAATCATACATGAAATGATGGAGCAGGTGGTGGAAAGGCGTTGATGATTCTCCTCTCAACTGTTATTTAAATGGGATTCCTGCTGATGCACGGCACTTAGAATGCCCATTGCAGTAGAAGGGATATCAACTGCAGAGATTGGAGTTCAGAGCCATTTAGCTGGAAATCCAACATCTTAACCACTGAACAATTCTGCCCCTGTATTGCGTCTCTTACTATTTTACCTCAACAAAATGTAATTTGGTAGCTAGTTACACAGTGATTGAAAATTTGATGGACGAGAATGAGGGAGCCACAGTAATAAGCTCGTAAATATGAGAATCATTTTTGGCTCCCCACTTTGTTTGGCTTTCAACAACCGACATGATGTTATCATGGGCCAAAGTTCAAATGACCATTGTTTTGCAGACATAACAACCACAGAGAGGCAAATGTTACCGTCCCCCGTGTGGTCTACACGACTCTGTATTCCAGGCACCATTCTCACGTTAAATACAGCCGACAAGTTCATGCCCTCAGGTGATTAGTGACTGCGTTTAGACTCACCCATTTTGTGCAAGGTCGATCACCACTAAATCCTTTTCCAGAAGCACGACTACGGCGTAGGGGTCCTGAAAATCTGCACAGAAGAAGAGAAGAACGTGAAGCGCAATGGGAGGGTGGGAGGAAGGAGGAGGGAGAGAGAGAGAGAGAGAGAGAGAGAGAGAGAGAGAGAGAGAGAGAGAGGGAGAGAGAAAACTGCTGACATCTCCAAACCTCAGAGGCATTATTCCTTGGACCTTAGGACTTGGGCACGTATAAACGTGTTATTCTGCGATCTGGAAAGTAGGTTGTGTTATGCATGCTGATCCAATAAGATGCGAGCGCCATCGGGATTGAGTTTTTAATTTAGTTTTCCCTTGTTTTAGGAATATCAAGCACGTTTCCCGTTTTTGCAGTCTTGCACATACCGTTTGGCAAAATAGCCTTGTATATATTCTGTTGAACTTTTTAGTGACTTCTTAGTGAACTTGGCGACAGTATCTAAGCCTCTAAGCTTATAATATATGTAGCATCTCTAGCTTTATCAGAAGGAAAACCGATTAAACTTCATTCCATTTGACCTGCTGCTACTTTACGTTCCCACTAGAAAAAACGAAAACCTAAAAAGATCCCAGATATCTGAAGCAGATGTGAAGTCTTTGTTTTGCGAGATCCTCAGCACTATTGATCTTAGTTATGACTGATTATATTTGGTTATAATAAACCCTTCGATCCTGAAATATAAGAGCTAAATCATTCATTCGATTATAAATGAAAACCTGGACAATGGGATATCGTTTCCATAGCCAACGATTATTTGATAATAATAAATTCACCTTCCTGTTCTACACCAAGTCAAACCTAACAACGACCCATAGAATTTCTGGATTCAAACCAGAAACCAGAGCGGATTGAACGTCAAACACACACACACACACACACACACACACACACACACACACACACACACACACACACACACACACACACACACACACACACACACAGATTAACGAAGTCGTGGCCATCCCTTGAGGTTGGCGATCAGACTTCTTAAATCTTGCTGGGCTATGCTCCCCTCCCTGAACCTCAGCTTATGCTGCTTTTCCACCGCACATGTAGCTCGACTCGACACGACACGACTCGACACGACTCGACACGGTAGCAGCGCGGGTGCTTTTCCACCGCAAATAGTACCTCCGGGACGTGGGCGGGGTCGTCTGCGCGAAAGGGCCGTGACGTATTTTTGTACGCGACGCAAACAACACCTACGTAACCCACACATGGACAGAACCCACATAACAACAATGGAGAACATCGATGCGATGGTATTCGTGTTCGTATTATTAGCTGGCATGTTGAAGAAGTGGAATATGTTGGCTGCGGCGCTACTATGGCTGTTCTATCGTTACCAGCATGGTTGCCATGTCGCTCTCGTGACTTCGTCACACTCTCTGGCCAATCAGTGGCCGGCCGTCTGCCGACGTCACCTTTTAGCATCGGCTCAGCCGCTTGGAACCTAGAGCGAGGCGGTACTAGAAAAAGCAGCCACTTGAGGTACTAGATCGCGGTGGAAACGCAAAAAAGGCGAGCTGAGTCGAGTCGAGTCGAGTCGTGTCGAGCTGGTACCATGCAGTGGAAAAGCGGCATTAGTCCCGCATACTGCAGGTGTCATGGGACCAGCATCCCCAATGATACAAGTCAAGCAGGTCCCCAGCGGGAGGCTGAATAGCTGCAGTCAATCTGGTCACAGGCACACACACACACACACACACACACACACACACACACACACACACACACACACACACACACACACACACACACACACACACACACACACACATTGTATGCCAGAATGGTTTTGTAAATATGTGAACTCATTCCTGACTTTGGTACAAGCTCAGGTGCATTGAACACACACACACACACACACACACACACACACACACACACACACACACACACACACACACACACACACACACACACACACACACACACACACACACAGTATACATAAGCAGATGAAACCGGGGGCTAAAGGTTAGCGATGGTCATTGATGTTGCAAAACATACAGTACACACTAATCCTTTTCCTGGAGCACGACATTGAATCAATCTGATCGGCATTTACATATCTCCAGACTCTCCTGTCCCACAGTACATTGGATTTTATTAAGCTCCCCTCTTTGACATTTGAATTTGGTGGTCTATATTAAACACGGCATACGCTATATTCAATAAGGAAGGATGTTGTACACAGTGAGATAAAATGAGAAGCTTGTATTCATTTCTTTACATAATGAAGCCTGGAATAGGATATGCCCTGTGGGAAATATTCCATTTATTACAGGAGCATATTGACACATAGACAAGGCCGACAACACAAACAAACATAATTAAAAAGTTGAAAAGACAATCACAACAAACAAAAAGTGTGTGCGTGCGTGTGTACATGCATGTGTGTATATTTAATTAAACATTGATCGTCATGTATTCTGCTATGCATGAAAGTATAATGCCTCACGTGTTGCAAAGTACACACTCACACACACACACACAAATACAGACACCCTTTCGGTGCGGCGGGGGCGTACCATTGGGGTAGGGGGTCTCACAGAGTGTGAGGAAGTCGACGATGGGGTAGTCCATCTCCAGCACGGCGGTGCTCTTCCCGTGCATCACGGTGAGACAGGGCCGCCGGCCCACCGTGTCGTAGGACAGACCCCCGGACAGGATCATGAAGGGCTCCCTGCAGGGGGCAGCACACACACACACGCACACATGCATAACGACCCGCACACACACACACACACACACACACACACACCAAACACACACACAGACACAAACACACACACACCAAACACACACATAGACACAAACACACACACATACGCAAACACGTACACACACACACACCAAACACACACACAGACACAAACACACACACACACGCATAGAGACACACATACACACACACACACACACACACACACACAAACATACGCATACAAATACACACACAAACACAAACGTTAAGACTTGATATGCTCCATATACATAAATTTGGGGTGGGAAAGCGAACCGAAAAAAGGGTATGGGAAGTCATTAAACGGGGAGATTGGTTCTTCGAGTCTCAGAAAGGGCCGGCAGAATGACTATAATCCTATATAGGAAAGAAAAACAACAAAAAACAACAAAAAACACACACACTGAACTCTGAACACTGTGTGTGTGTGTGTGTGTGTGTGTGTGTGTGTGTGTGTGTGTGTGTGTGTGTGTGTGTGTGTGTGTGTGTGTGTGTGTGTGTGTGTGTGTGTGTGTGTGTGAGTGTGTGTGTGTGTGTGGCTGTGAGAGTGTGGTTACGTCAATGTGTGTTTATATGTGTATGTGTGTTTGTGTGCGGGTATGTGTGCATGTGTGTGGGAGTGCGACTGCGGCCATGTGTATACATCAATGTGTATTTATAGACGTGTGTGTCTGGGTTTCTGGGTTTCTGCATGTTAGCTGGTTTGTGTGTGTGTGTGTGTGTGTGTGTGTGTGTGTGTGTGTGTGTGTGTGTGTGTGTGTGTGTGTGTGTGTGTGTGTGTGTGTGTGTGTGTGTGTGTGTGTGTGTGTGTGTGTGTGTGTGTGTGTGTGTGTGTGTGTGTGTGTGTGTGTGTGGGGGCCTACCCAGCTCTGGTGGTCTTGTACTCCACTTTGAGGATGGGCTTACAGGGCTCTGGCTTCTTCCCGTCCTTAGGCTGTTTCCCTGGAACCATAAAAGAAGAAATCACACACACTTTGAACTTTAGTTTGCCATGCGGTTCACTCTCTCTCAACCCTCCTCTGCCTCCTCCTCCTCCTCTTCCTCCACCCTCTCCACCTTTCCTCTTCCATGTTTTTTTTATTACCGTTGTTTACTAAGGCTTCGCCTTAATAACACACTAACATCTGAAGAACAATTAACCAAGAGACCTGTAAACTTCACTTAAACCTCAGAATTTGCATAATTGCTTATTTCATAACAGTAACAGTCATTATGTATGCAGCATTATGTATGCGACAACTAATTAAAAAAATAAACCGATTTTTCCTTTTGTCAACGTACACAAAACCAGAGACAAAAGTGAAATGTGTTTCTGTTTTTTGATCTCTTCTCTAATTCCTTTCCTGTCTTGTGTTCTCTCTCTCTCTCCCTTTAGTTTCTCTTCTTATTACTTTCATTCTTCCTCTCCTTCATGTCCTTGCATTGTGAAACCAGGGGATTGTGTGTGTGTGTGTGTGTGTGTGTGTGTGTGTGTGTGTGTGTGTGTGTGTGTGTGTGTGTGTGTGTGTGTGTGTGTGTGTGTGTGTGTGTGTGTGTGTGTGTGTGTGTGTGTGGATTAACATGTATCTTCAAATGGGCAGACCTTGCTGCAGGATTGGAACCCAAATATATTCTGTGTATATGGACCTACTCATTGTAAAAAGAACGGAGGTCTTTCATCTGTGTTTTGGGGTTTGTTTTGGCCTGTGCTCAGCCCGCCCAGAAAATGGACGCCCAAGTGTCTTGACGTAGGGATTTCTCGCAGGAGTCTGGCCAAGTGTTGCGCCAACCGTTTGCCCAATGTTTACCAAACTGTCCGGTCTGCCATGATTCCACCTTCTGGTGTGCGAGTGCATGTGTGTGTGTGGGCTCTGATGTGTGTCAAAGTGTGAGTGCGTGTGGGTGTGTCAGTGTGTGTGTGTGTGTTTTGGAGTCTGTGTGTGTTTGTTTGTGTGTTTATGTGTGTGTGAGTGGGCGTATTCATGCGTGTGTTTATCTGTCTGTGCGTGTCAATTTGTGCATCAGT
This sequence comes from Gadus chalcogrammus, assembly GCF_026213295.1. Classification (NCBI taxonomy): domain Eukaryota; kingdom Metazoa; phylum Chordata; class Actinopteri; order Gadiformes; family Gadidae; genus Gadus; species Gadus chalcogrammus. The sequence goes on along the minus strand of NC_079432.1, from coordinate 12,548,413 downwards.
GTGTGTGAACATCAGAGTGTGTTTATGTTTGCTAGTGTCTGTATACGTATGTATGCATGTGTGTGAGTGTGTGTGTATGTTTAAGTGTGTTTGTATTTATGTGTTTGTGTAAGTGTATTTGTGTGTGTGTGTGTGTGTGTGTGTGTGTGTGTGTGTGTGTGTGTGTGTGTGTGTGTGTGTGTGTGTGTGTGTGTGTGTGTGTGTGTGTGTGTGTGTGTGTGTGTGTGTGTGTGTGTGTGTGTATGCGTGCGCGCGTGTTACCGTGCGGTGTGATGGTCTGGATGGGCTTCCCCTGACCCCGGACGTTCCATATGGTCAGAGTTCCGTCTGAGTGACTGCAGATGAACTGCTTGCCCTCGTGGTGCCAGGCAACCGAGTGGATCGCCTAGGAGACCGGGGGGAGAAGAGCAGTGAGTGAGTGTGTAGCATGTGCAGCCACCGCCGCCGTGCCACCAGATGCACTTGTGGGGCACACAAGCATGTCCAAGTCAACGTAAAAAGGAAAATGTAAATAAAGGTTCATATGCTTTTTAGGAAGTTTCTTCTCTTTTTTTTGCCGGTAAACTCGGTCATGCTGCTGTGAGCAGATGGCAGTTATGAGACAAATGACTGAATATACGGCTGTTTAGCATAACAGCATTCGCTGTATTTGCATGTAGGACTGGCTGCATGTGTGAGCCGGCATAGATTACATTTAATCTGTTTCTGAAAGGATTCATCCGGATTAGGACTGGGAGGGGGTCGAGGAGCCACTGGGAATTACAGTCAGTGTAGTCTCACAAATCAGAGTTTAGATTACAAATCTAGAGTCTGATGGCCGACAAGCCAAAGCTGGGTCAACAGGCCGCCTCTGTTTCTTTGGCTTCGTGTTTGTTTTGACCAAACATGTACCTGAAAGCAGGGCTCTGTAAGCGCTTAATTGGCTATTAATGGCAAACAGGAATTGGCCAGGACTAGTAAACAGTAACAAAGTGTCAGGAGAGGTTTCGGATCAACACTGTGTAGACTGGCCACTTTAAAAATGCACGTATTAGAATTCTCTTCTGAAGCTTAGAATAAGGGCTAACCCGTACCCAAATCCTCAGCCTATCGCTGTCACCGGCCCAAGGCTCTGTGCCATCTCCCCACAGGAGTTATGCTAGAACATAATAGGACGGCTGCAAAATCCTCATTTTAGTTGAAATAAATAGAGTTTCCAACAGTTTGATGTACAACGACCATGTACAACCACCAATGGACCAAGCATCAATCTTTCCATGTTATTTACGAAGGTAAGTAAGACACGAAAAAACCTTTTTATGTGTCTGGCTGTTTGTTAGTTAGGTAGTTAATGTGATGTAAAAGCCTCATTGATTAAATCTTTACAGTTGCCCATATCCTCCTCTCCTCATCCTCCACTCTTCTCCCTTGCCCTTCAGTCATTACTCTTAACAGCCTCGCTGCTATTTTAAACCTGGCCGTTAGTGAAAGAGCTACTAATAATCAATGAGAATAAAGATACATCATCAGGCACAATTTCTGCACTGAGAGGTGCACAGACTTATTGATGCCTTTTTCATAGCCGGTAATTAAAAAATACTTGGTGGTCGCGTCGTCCATGACTTTCTCAATCCCTCCATCATTCCCTAACTCACATACTCAAGCACAGGCGTTCAGGACCCTCCCCCCCCCCCGCGCTCACCACAATATCGGCCTTCCTGAGACACGGTAGTGGGCGTTAACATCGAGTGGATGGTTTCGCCGTACCATCCTTGCTTCATACTATCTTCTAATAACACTCACAAGACACTTGAATCGATTGAACCGACTTTAGCCTAGCCACTAGCCTATACATTTCTTATGACATTAGGATACAAGTCTTAACCACACACACACACACACACACACACACACACACACACACACACACACACACACACACACACACACACACACACACACACACACACACACACACACACACTAACATTGAAGGGCGTGGACTTATGCTCTAATTTCATTCATCCTATGTGGACCAGTGTAGGACTATTGTATAAAGGCGAACCCGAACCAGTGCCTGATTTGAATAACAAGACACAGCCATAGGCATGGAGCAACTCATTCACTCAGTGTGACAGTTTATTGGGGAACAATTTGGCAGTGGCTAATTGGAAATTGAGCAGGGTAATTGAAACACATGGCTCTCGTCATATAAAACAATACAAATTAATACAGAACAAGGCCTAATTTTATGATTTATTATCATATCCCAGTCTGGCCATTTTATCTGAGCGCCGATAAATGGATTTATATGTACACTTTTTTTGCTGGGGATTTCAGTGGATCACAGCCAGACACACATACACACAGACACACAGAAAACCAAGTCCCTATTAGTGTACTTTCTGCCAGCAGTATGTCACATTGCGGCACAGTGACTGCAAAGATTTGCAAGAAAAACATTAAACAGACGTTCACAATGACTCTCCATCCTCACTTGGAGAGTCCACACACAAGCACACACGCTCAAACACTAACACACACACACACACACACACACACACACACACACACACACACACACACACACACACACACACACACACACACACACACACACACTCAAACACTAACACACACTCACACACTCAAACACTAACCAACACACACAAACACACACACTTACACACTCACACTTACACACACAGACAAACACACACACACACACACACACACACACACACACACACACACACACACACACACACACACACACACACACACACACACACACACACACACACACAAACAAACACTAACACACACACACAGACACACCAAAGGTTTGCAGGGAATGTCAGTAGCGCTTTCCATTTTTTTTCTTTTTAGGAACACAGCACAATTCTAGCTAGGGCTGAACTTCTTTGTCAGTGACAGTTGTTAGAGTTGGTTATGAAAGAAAACCAACTCCAAGGCTATAACTGCCTATGTGGTGTTTCAGGATATTTTCGCTAATTGTTAAAAAGAAGAAGAAACATGAAACAATGACACAAGTTAAGGATGATACAAAAGAAGCAGAGCGTGAAGAAGCAGGTAGGGAGCTTCTGATTGGACAGAAAGGAGACACCCATCGATCTTAGAGAATCACATCATCGGTTGATTGATGTGAATGATCTCCAATCAGGGAAGAGGAAGAGTCCCAGGTCACCTGGCTTACACTTTAATGTGATAAATGATGCGATTTTGCCCGCGTGTGTGTGCGCCCAGGTGTGTGTGTGTGTGCGTGTGTTGGGTCGGTTTGTGTGTGTGTGTGAGAGAGAGAGAGAGAGAGAGAGAGAAGGGGAGGAGTGTGATTATTTCACACTTCTGTAGAATGCAGTCAAAAAAATAGAAAAAAATAAGGAAGATTGAGGGAAAAACTACAAAGAATTGCCTTGAGCAAAAAAGGTTGCCGCACAAAATAAAGAATTTGGGGAGGTTAGGATATTACGATTGTTCTCTAATACATTAGGCTACAAGGTACGCTGCAAGGTTAGAATGAACCCTGGCTCAGAGAACTCAGTGGCAATACCGCTTCTCTATCAGAGTCAAAATTCGAATTGAACGAGCGAGAAAGAGTGCCATAGAGACATGAGAGCACAGAAGAGAGAATAGCATTGAGGGAAGGCAAATAAAAAGATGCTGAGCAATTTCAATTCCGTACGAGAAACAGGAAGCAAGGTTAAAAGTTTGCACGAGAAGTAAGAAACAACTTGGAGCCTAATGAAATCGGACACTGGGAAGTTGAACTCAAAACACCCCGCAGCGAATCGCATCAAAAAACACACAAATCCAATAAGGATGACAAACTAAACGAGCAAGAGACAGAGGTGTCAAAGTCAAAGGAGTTAGAGAGCGATAGAGAGAGAGGGAAAGGGAGGGAAAGACCTGATGAACAATGAGAAATGGGCACGAGATAACACTGGAACATCCTAAAAAAATAAATCACACCCTGGCTGTGATTCAACCGGCAGGACAAAAGGCCATGAGCCAGGCTGAGTGACATAACGTGCTGGGAAGACAATCCTATACCGCTGAACACAGGAGAGGAGCACAGAGGGACACATCTGATACAAAGAAGAGAGACACTTTTACAGTAACACACTGCTTTGTGTTTCGCCCTTGAAGTCTGGCTTCATCATCATATAGTGATGGAACCTTCTCGGGAAATGGCAAATGGCAACATACGTGTGGTTGACATTTGGATAGGTGCAGGAAGCCAACAGTACACCTGTCTGACGACTCTTGGACTCCTGATGTGCTACCACTCATTCCATCCCTATCGATTGCCCCCAGGCAAGGGGGTCTGCTCATAAATAACATTGTGGCAAGGTTGGGCAGAGGGTTGGCAAACGGTTTCCTTAAAGGAAAGCGGTCCGTTAATCTGAAGCAATAAAAAAAAAAAAACAGAACCCACAGGGCCGTTACAACATTGACATAATAATCTGGAATAATCTGGAAGAAAACAACTCATATTACTTTGTCCGGGACACAGCCTCATCACAATCAAACCACACCAAACCCTCTCTATATGACCTGACACCTGACACTGCCACATCCACCAGATGTACCAACCTAACAGGCCACATGTCTTTAGGTTAGACATACAACACAGGTCATGCCTTCTTGCCATAAAGGAAACAGTCCTGCTCACATTATGTCTGTTACGCGCTCTGCCTTTAAGCTCTCTTTAACCTGAAAAAAACTTGCGCAAGAAAATAATACTTTTCAAAGGGATATCATTAAACTGACCACAGAAAGGGAGCAGAAACACAAAATATTGTGATGGCACTTTGAACGGACCATTACTTGGACATAGCAGAGCGCACCGGACATGATATCAACTTATCTGTGGGAACGTTGGGAACTGAGAACACCCACGGACAGACATGCTGTTCACTCAGAAGCCAGTTTCCATGATTGCAGTTTCACAGCTTTCTGCGGTGTAAAATGGCCCCTTTAAACGTTTCAGGCAACAATTTGAAGAAATTTTAGCGAGCTTGCGGGCAAGTCCAGTGAGAGGAATGCATGCAGGACCAATATACCGTACCGGTGTTTAAACATTTATTCAGCCAATATTTCTTTCCTGGACGTTGTAGCCTGGAAAACATTTTTTCTATTTTGTTTTATCTGGGTGCCTCTGGCCAATGACGGCAGTAGGAAATATCAATACAACACCAAAGACCCCCTCCTGCAAGTCATAACTGCAGTTCAATAGTGACACATTAAAACTTTCCTTTCCTCCTTGTTGGCTCCGGGGCTCAGCATAAGGGCTGAGTTGTTATTTGCATTGTGAAGCCTGAGTAGCTATTGGATTTTTCTTTAAATAACCTTAATAACAAAGGATGACTGCCAACTCTGGGGTTCAACTGTGGCTGGAATGATTCTCTGGACTCTCTTCCTCACCTCTCCGGAGGTACACTGAGTAGGGGAGGTACCACTGGAGTAGGGGAGGTACCACTGGAGTAGGGGAGGTACCAGTGGAGTAGGGGAGGTACCAGTGGAGTAGGGGAGGTACCACTGGAGTAGGGGAGGTACCACTGGAGTAGGGGAGGTACCACTGGAGTAAGGGAGGTACCACTGGAGTAGGGGAGGTACCAGTGGAGTAGGGGAGGTACCACTGGAGTAGGGGAGTAGGGGAGGTACCACTGGAGTAGGGGAGGTACCACTGGAGTAGGGGAGGCACCACTGGAGTAGGGGAGGTACCACTGGAGTAGGGGAGGTACCACTGGAGTAAGGGAGGTACCACTGGAGTAGGGGAGGTACCACTGGAGTAGGGGAGGTACCACTGGAGTAAGGGAGGTACCACTGGAGTAGGGGAGGTACCACTGGAGTAGGGGAGCAGAAAGCAGAGAGAGAGAGAGACAGAGAGAGGGGACTGAAATCCACAGGATTCAGATAATCTTGCCTCTTTCGTATGTGTGTGATTGTGAATGTGAGTATTACGTTTGAGCATGTGTGTGTGTGTATGAGCACGTGTGTATGAGCGTGCGTGTGTGTCTTCATTTGTGTGTGTGTGCGTGTGCATGTGTGCGTGCGTGTGTGTGTGTGGGGGAATATACATATGTGTGTGTCCGTGTGTGCGTGACTGTGTGTGTGACCTTGTGCGTGTCTGTGTGTCCATGCCCGCACCGTGAGCACTAATGTGAGCGTAATCCCGGGAGGCTTTTCACACGGTGCCCGCTGAATTACACGTCCGCAATCATGTAAACACCACGCGTGTGGGCAGTCTGTGTCTGAACAGCCTCATAAAGACCTCCGCTCTATCCCATTGAGTGTCCCCTGCACCCTCCCCCTCCACCCCCCAGGACTCCCATTGTATTTTTTCTCCGTCTTCATACAACTGTCTGCCTTTATTTTTAGTCAAGCGGCCTCAGTGAGAGTTAATAATGCCACATGACTCATGAGCCTGTGAGGAAAACAGAATAACCTTTGAGAAAATGAAGTTAACCTTTTTTCAGGTGATAAAGTGCCAAGCTCAATACGCGGGGGCGGGAGTTAACAGTTTTGGGGCAGCGGGGGGGGGTGGGGGGAGACGGGGGGGGGGGACGACGACATGTGGTAGGAATTGGTGGTGGTGTTGGTTGCGTTGGAAGTGGTAGGCAAATGTCCTGGCCACTTTCCGTATCAGTGATTGTCAATTGAAGTTGGCCATGTTGTTTTGTGTTTTCCTCATCGCTGAAACAATAACGACATACGTCACAATTCACACTCATATCAGCGCATGCACGCACACACCGCAAACACACACACACACAGGTGTGATGGGAGTATTTGAAGCACAGTTATAGACGTTCTACCTCAGATCAGTGGATGGGGGGAAAGAGGGGTAAGGGGAGAGGAGAAGAGCTTGCCTACCTCGTCGTAGGTGTAGCGGTAGTCGGCCTTCTTTGATTTCAGATCCCACATGACCAAGATCCCCGACTCATATCCAATTACGAGCTGCGGAGAGAGAGAGAGAGAGAGAGAGAGAGAGAGAGAGAGAGAGAGAGAGAGAGAGAGAGAGAGAGAGAGAGAGAGAGAGAGAGAGAGAGAGAGAGAGAGAGAGTGAGAGATAGAGAGATTGGGAGAAAGAGGGAGAGAGAGCGAGAGAGCGCAGGAGGGGGGTAGAGATAGAGATAGAGAGATGAGACAATGACAGGCTGTCTGACAGATACTGTAGGTAGCACAAGATGACATAGGCTGGGTATAACGCTACACACACCCTGCAGCTGGAACGGGGAGGTGGGGGAGAAGGGGTGGGGTGATGGGTGTGAGCCAGGAGGGGGAGTAAATGGTGCAGAGTCCCACAGAGAGGAGAATTAAAACAAAAGACGATGGGGACGGGTGGGTGTGTGGGGGGGGGGCATGGTATTCTGGGTGCTATGAGGGTTTACCATAAAGCCTGAAATATTATTGAAACGATTATTCATTGTATCAGTTACATTTAGACCAAACAACGGCACAGAACAGCATGGTGGGATAGGCTGCTGGCACGTCAGTCAAGGGGAAATGGCACTCATGCATATCAATTACCCATAATAATACTAACCATTATACTAATATTACAATTGATAATAGTAATAATAATAATGTGATTATTACCGTTTCCTTCTCCTGCTGAATATGTGCCTTCTCAGTCAAATTACTTATACAGGTTTTCCCTTCATGGCTTGTAGGTTGAGGAAATGGCTACTCAAAATGTATGTTAGTGGAAATTAGCGGAGGACTATTTTGACAAAATAATTGTAAGCGTAGCTGTAGATTAATATTGCGCTATCGATATATATATGTCCAAATCGTCCAAAGTTACGGAAAAACATATCAAAATAGATTCATAATAGCGTCTTAAAAAGTGTTCTTACCGCACCATGGTGTACTGAACATTCTGCAGGGGTTCATAGATATTTTCCGGGCGAGTTGGATCGGAGTAAAGTAGGGGTTTTAATTTAATGTTTCTAAAGGCGGATGAAAAACATCTAAGTGTTTTACCTACTCAGAGGTAAAGGCTGGTAATTTGTTAGACTACAGCCACAATGTCTTTCTCTTCTTTTCCTGCCGATCTGTCATCCAGAT